>NW_019525023.1:3593538-3612923 GCF_002814215.2 Seriola lalandi dorsalis
AGTTCTGTTTTCTTTATAATGATGCATACTTCTATCTAGAAAATATTCCTTTTAATGTTGTGATTTCAACCCTGAATCTGTCCAACAAGCTAGTGTGTTTGAAGTAGAAGTAGAGCAAGTTGCAGTTGTGATGACTTTCAACTCCTAAACAGATGCTGCTTGTAATGAGTCTTTAAAATAGCTTCTTCTTGGACCTTTTTGATCAGCCCTGTTTGCTTATTTGTCGGCCTCCATCTTTTTTTTTTCTTTACTTCCAGAGCAAAGTACCACAAGTTAAAATATGGGACAGAGTTAAATCAAGGCGACATGAAGCCTCCGAGCTACGACTCTGGTAAGTCTATGGAGATTCGAGCAGCCAACTCCACCTCTTCATACTAAATCACTGTGATTGTTGAGTTCACATACCTCAAGTGACAGGACTGTTACACATGTGAAGGCTGCATTCATGTTGAATCTTGTTTGCTTCGATAGATTCTTCACAGTGTCCTTTCCCAAATGCTGAAAGAATACCATGGATGTTATGGATATACTGTACAAATATTAAGCTACTTGAAGAGTCAGTGAATAACAAGTGATCGAAGTGCTTTAAAATATTCAAGCATGCGTGACAGTAGATGTGAGACACAAAAGTATGGTACATACCTTTCACTTTAATTACTGATGAAGATACCCACAATAAAGGGTTGGTTCACCCAAAATACAAATTTGTTTAACGTGCTACTAGTGGTATCTATCCACGGAGCCATGCAGGTAGTTATGCTCTATTTATCCAGGTCTTGGATATTTCTGTCTCCACCCAAATACAATGGAGATGAATTGAATTTAAGAGAGTTCAACACAGCTGTTTCCAGAAAAGGTGTCCTTATTATTCCGTATAATCCACAGAGTTGTCAACATCTTTTTAAAGGGACTGTCTATTTTGTAGAAAGTAGTTCCAAAGAAAGCCATTGATCCAAGAAACAGCAGAGAAATATTATAGATTTTTATTGTAGTCAGTCAACAGAGAATGAATGAATTAACAATTTTTTAAAGCAAAAATGCCAAACATTTCCTGGTTCCAGCCTCTCAGTTGTGAGAATTTGCTGGTTTTGTTTTAGGTTTGAGGTAGTAAACTGAATCTCTTCGGGTTTCTGACAATTTAAGGACATCATTGGACTGTAGGAACACAGTTTCCCCATTTTCTGTTCTACAAACAAAATCCCATTCTGAACAATCAGAATCACGCTCTGAAACCTCCAGGTGGAAAGCAAATAAATGCAAGTTGTGGTGGGAGTGTTTTATCAAAAACTCTCTGCATGGCTATATACCACAAGTGGTAAAGTAGAGGTCAGACAGACACAAAGTCTGCTTAAATGCAGCTTGAACTACTTTATCCATTCAAATTTTAACGATGTAAACCATTGCTCTCACTCTTTAGTTTTCACCCTTTCCATTACAGTACCCTGTCTTACCCCAGTATCACTCCTGCATCAGTGCACTACATGTTCTTGGTTATATTATTGTAGTTTAATTGGCCTCTCATGTTCAAGTCCTCTGCCATCATTAAGTCAGATTGCGATATTTCCTCTCCTCTCTCCTCATCTCTATTCATGAAGGCTGTTCAAAGCACCCCAGCCCTTGAAGTGTTGATGAATGAGGGGAGGTGAGGGGGAGAGGTGTTAGGTGGAGGCGTTGGAAGAGGGGAAGACATGGAGTGGGAAGTGTTGCTCCTGTGGTGGCGCACCTGCCCGCTCCTCACCCTTTTGAATTAGACATGACCCACTTTTTGAGGCGCCCACGTCTCTCTGCCCCTCCAAATCAACACCTCAACACACATACGCACACACACACTCTCCCCCTATCTAAATCTTATTAACACGTCTCTCTGCCCCGTGCAAAATTCCCAGCTGAATCGCGAGTGGGGTGCTGACGTTGTTGGATATCAAAGTGAGCTTTGAATCCCATCATTGTTTGTTTTGTCAGAGCTGTAGACAGTCATAAAAAGTATGCGTTGTTCTGGATGCTGCAGGCACAGATGCACGTCCTTGCTCTTTTTAGTATGTCATGGGACACGGTCGGAGCAGAATCCAGCCATTTTGAAGGTGTTGGAATGCATCATTAAACATCAGATGTCTAGTTTTAGTATCAAGAACAAGCTGTTGCTAATGAGCTTTGAATCTCCTTTCTGTTTCTGTTGCTAGTGCTGTTGTTTACACAGTTTTATTGGGGTAATAATTACCCATTGGGATGTACATACTTGGATTGACGCTATTTATTAACGTTGCACATGTTGACAAGTAAAAACTCGGCTCAAAATCCAACCATGAACAACAGTAAAAGGTGACTGGAGTGAATGTACTATTAGTACCCGTGGACGCAGCTGTTGCAAAAATGTCACTGTCACAATTTAAAGAGAAGTAGTATGCTCCTCTATTTAACTCTAATCCACTGTTGACTTACTGGTAGCAGCTAAGCGCTGGTGTGTGGAGTTGCCGGGATGCTGTAATGCAGGAATGTTCTGGTCGTGTTTACAGAGTGGAAATAATGTCAGAGGCTTTGCTGTCTGTGGAGCCCTGATTTGTGTCCTTCTCTTTCCTCCAGATGAGGCCAATGAGAATGAGACTTCTGGGTCACTCAACAATCAGCTGTCCTGGAAACAAGGCCGTCAGCTCCTCAGACAGTAAGTGGACATGTTTTTATCCTTGTGTGACAGTCTTCAATCCAGAAATCGAAACCGCTGCACTAAAAAGACCTGTATGAAATTACCAGTATGTTGACTTGCCCCTGGTTACATTCCTCTGCAGTAGTATTGTCACTTGTGTCAGAGTAACGGGTTTTGTGAACTGTGGCCCAAAAAAAACAGTGGGAAAGAGCTCCCTCACATGGGCAGTAGCAGTTATTACCTGCTCTCTGTTTTTTGCTTTGTATTTTTTTCTGGTGTACCCAGAAGGCTCAGGAAAGTTTGGTAATCATATCATCCTAGTCTTTAGTCAGTCTGCGTAAATAAACCAGGCTCCAACCTTTATCCCAGACACCATCAGACAGCCTCACACATCATCTGCCTCAACATGCCGGCTGATGAGGCTGCCAGTTTATTCTTGATTCTCTGTCAGGGGACAGATCAATAAAGTGCTAAGAAACCCCTCCCTTTCATTCAGTCACCCACTCAGTTTGCTAGAGCTTCTTCTTGCATTCCTACTGGGTAGGTGTAATATTTGATGAGTAGCTCCTCTTGCCTCAGCAGAGCTGATACTGTTAACTAGACCAATGCCAGAGGACATGACACAATTCACAGTAACAAGTAATTGACTCCCCCTCATCTTTGATTCTATCAAAGTCTTGACAATAAATTTAATGCAGTAACTTAATTGTCTTTTTGCAACATCATTAAACTCCTCCACAATGCCTCTGCACTTTTTTGGCACATTTCACCACACAAATTAGACTTTAAATGTTTGATTAAGCCAATACAAGCTGGTTTGAGTTCATTTACCTTGTTCCAGGTACCTGCAGGAAGTGGGCTACACAGACACCATCTTAGATGTAAAGTCACAGCGGGTCCGAGCACTGCTAGGACTAGCCGGAGATGGAGGTGGGCGGACAGGTGAACGGACCAGTACTGAACCTTTGGTCAATGGGACAGACTCGAAGGGCATGGGCACCAGAGGGTGAGTACGCTCTTCTATGGGTGCCTGTAGACTGCAAAATTTCAAGGTTACAGTCTGTGAGAGACTGTTTCAGGTTTTTCCTTTAATTGTGTGTCATCTAATGTCTTATTCTGATTTGTTGCTTTGTAAATATGAATTGTAACAGTCACTCTGTGGGGTTTTGGTCTTATATTTCTAACAATGTCGCACTTTGTCACAGCCCGTCTCTGATTCCTGAAGCTCTAAATCAGCTTTTTGTGGATGTGTATAACAGTCCAGTCTACGACCACCATTTGTGATTGACATCCAAAACTTTCACCACCCAAAATTCCACAAAGTGGCCTTAAAACACAAGCACACCAACCTTTGTAAATGTGTGTTGCATTTAAGCGTGATGGATGAATCATTTAGGATACCACATGTTTTTTTTTTGTTTTTTTTTGTTTTTTAGTGATGCTGTAACATAACACACCGATGTGATGGTGGACAGAAAAAGCCTGAATTTGAAAAGTTGAAATACAGCATTGTAACAGCAGTTACATATGGTTAGTTATTGTTATTCGTGTATGTCAATGCCTTTGTCATTCCTCAACAGGAAAGCTGAGCTCTCTGACACGAGCGCCGTTCTTGAGGCCTTCAAGTTCATTGAGAATGCAGCTGCTGAGTTCAGTGATGAAGATGAGGAAGAGGATAGCGAGGGGAAAGACAGGACTCATGTGGAGTCCAGGACAGTAAGAAAAACCTTGCCTTCTGCGTTCACACAAAGTCCATTAAAAGTTGTTCCTGTACTATTAATAATGGCCTTCAATATTTTCCCCCAGATCTTGAGAAAGAAGACGCCGTCATCATCGTCGCCGGCCAGTATGGACACCACTGAGGACCCTGACACCGAGGAGGCACTGAAGGGCTTTGACTTCCTGTCCAGCCCTGACGAGATGGACACTTCGCCAGAGTCCAGAGGCACTGGGGATGGCACAGACTGGGGTGAGTCACAGACCAGTCGAGAACAGTGTTGGAATTGAATTAAAAGTACTATCTAGACACTACAGATACAGTTATAGCACCTACAATATCAAACTGTTCATTTATTTTCTCTTGCGCAATGATGAGCCTGTTTTTTTCTACAAATACAATATGTAACTGTTAGAGCAGTGTAAGTACACCGAAAAGTTTGCTAATTATTTGATGCTGTAATGTTCCTGTTTCTCTAAATTTGGCTTCTCATAGTTTGGTGACTGTTCATGGAGTACTCGTCATTCATATATCATGCTGTGGTCATAAATCATGATGTTTGGAGTTTCTCTGTTTAACCCATAGTGTGTTATCTCTTCCACTGTGTGTTCCCATAGCCAGCCCGTGACCACAATGTCTCTTCCACTCCTGTGTGTCGTCAAATCAACCTGATTCCCTTTGAGTCTTAGACTAAAGCGAGAAAAAATGGGTTTAATATCATGCTGAGGCTTGTTTTTGTATTTGAACGTGGGTTTGAGGGTCTGAGTCATGTGTATACAAAAATCTGACGATCACAAGATTTCATGGTGAGGATTTTATGATTGGATTTTTCATGCCTCAGAATCCAAATGTTCAAATGAAAGAACTCCCCACATGGTATTAACTTCCCTCCCACCACTCTTCCAGTAGAAAAGAAATCTTGTACAGATTAAATGAGATGGCTGTGATTGCTGCTCCCAATAATAATGAGTCTAATATCACTGAGGTGGTGAAAGAAGCCTACAGCTCTCCTTGAGGCTTGAGAAACCTCCAGGAGAGTAGGAGTCTGAGAGAGGTCTCCACCCTGCCAGGCCACTCAGGCCTCGACCAGGGCAGTTCCTCAACAGCCTCTCGGTCTGGTTTTGTTCCCCCTGTGTAGAGAAGGACGAGCAAGGTCCCATTTCTGAGGCCTGGGACGTGGACCCGGGCCTGATAACCAAACTCAAGGAGCAGTACAGAAAGGAGCGCAAGGGGAAAAAGGGGGTGAAGAGTAAGTCCTGTCAGGCGCTGCTGCCTCCCTCCCTCCTCCTCCTCCTCCTCTCTCTGTAGAGCCTGACTTTCAGCCAAAAGGCCTCAAATCAAAAACAAAACATTTTCACTGTGTTTCTCATCTCCTTCTCTAGCTGCTCCTTATTATGCCTCTGTCCTCTTGTCTGTCACTTCATACTCAGTGTGTCTTGTTTTCTGCTGCAATGTACTGCACAGACAAAATCTGTCACCATTATCGTCGCTTGATGCATGTTTTTCTTGTCATGTTTAAATGTTTTCATTTATATTCACTCCGTCTTGTCCACACTGTCAAAAGATTAATGTGAAAGTTAGTCATGATGACTCGTCCATCTGTGTCCCATCTGGGCTAGCTCTGGTCTACACAGTCATCTGTTTCCTACATCAATATCTTCTCCAGTCACAATGAGATAATTATCATTATCTCCATCCTCATCTGTCAACCATGTTGATACTACAGTAATAAGTATTTTTCTGCAGTTGTAAAGTGATTGCAATTAAAAGCTTTTACAGTGACTCAGTGAAGTGACTCAGCTGAATACTACTGCTCTCAGAATAACAGCCCACTTCAGACTCATTCAGCGGCTGAGGGCTCTTAGATTCTACATTTACGAGGCCCAAGCTCTGCGTTACTGCTGCTTTTTTTTATTCTTACTGTGATTGAGTCAGTCTCATCTCACTTTCTTCTTTTTACACCTCACTTCCTCCTTCTCTGGTTTTATCTATTTTGGTTCTTCACGCTGGATTGGTGGTTTATCGCTGTTGTGGGTGTGTGGAGGAGATCATCAGGAGATGTGTTTGGGATTTTATTTATTTATTTATTTTCAGGCTTTGTACCTTTCGTGTACTGTATTTCTTTGCACTGGGGTTAAGGTTTTATTCGAAGGGCCCACATGTTAAAATGCTTGGAATAAAAAGATAAACATCCACAGTCACATCATATGCTGGTTAAGTAAATGATTCAGCCTGGGCTCAGAAAATCAGAAAATCCAGCTCCAGCTGCTGAATTGCTCTCTCCACGCAGCCCACACCAAGAGATAAACCTTTTCTGCCTCTTGAACTCACCTAACAAGGATTCTGCTGCTGACCTCCCTTAATTTTCTTTTCTTTTACATCTATAATTTATTAATTTACTTTCTTCCCTTTCAGTGCTGCTTTCCGTCCATATGCTTTCTGTTTTCTCTTTTTCAGCTCGTACTCAGTTAATAAAATATTATATTATTTCAATACTTTTTGCTTCTTTTTTTTCCCTCCGCTCTCCATCGCTGTATGCCTGTTTGGTAACACTTTTGACCTGACTTAAATAGGGCCAAACCGGTCCAAGCTGCAGGACATGCTGGCTAACCTGAGAGATGCAGAGGACTTGTCCCACATGCAGCCTCCATCCACCCCCCAATCCCGGCCCAACGTGGTCCGCGAGCACGACGGGAACCGACCAGATGAAGGTGCTCGCGCGAAAATACCAGCAGATTGAAACAATGACATGAACTCTTTGTTAGACTGTCGACAGTGGTTGTGTATTTAGTTATTTTACATACTTGCTCTGTCCCCAGTTGAGGCGCTGACCTTCCCACCCACCTCAGGGAAGTCTTTCATCATGGGCACAGATGAGGCCATGGAGAGCGAGCTGGGCCTGGGGGAGCTGGCTGGACTCACCGTGGCCAACGAGGCTGACAGCCTGGCATACGATGTGAGTAGGGAAAGGCGGAATATATTTTAAAAGCCACGGGACCATTTCTCTAAAGGAAAACTGTTTTTGTTCATGTTATCATTGGAGCCTTATGAGAAGCAACCATCCCACCTCCCTCCTCTAATCCACAACAATTTTACCACAGTCACATCATATGCTGGAAACTTGCCATTTGTGTCTCAAACAGCTATTTTTATAGTCGTGTCACAGGAAGCGGCTTTGAAAAGGTAGCACTGGGAGATATCAGTTATTTTTTGATATCATATTAACAACAGTAATGTCACATGGCTAAAAAAATACACCTGACTAGGTTGTGGCGTGCTTTTTTTAAACAAGGCTTATTTTGGTGTGATGGCAGGCTTTTACAGAAAAGTAGTTAAAGGGTCGAAGGAATTAGCACTAATGAAGAATTGGTATTAAATAAGTCATAAAAATCCTTCATTTTTAATCACTAAAAGACTGAAAATTTTAATCTCACTTTTCCCAACGTTATGATCCATTAATGTATTATGTTGTACTATTTTGTTACTATTGAAAATTAACAACAGCTCACTAAGTACTAAACCTGGTATCTGAGTCAGAACTTAGCTGAACATTGTGCTGTAGCTCAGTTCAGAACTACTGATCACATGTATTAAAGCTGCTGAAGACGGATGTTGAGCTCTGATGAGGTGTCCTCTCCCCAGATTGGCAACAATAAAGATGCCATGAGAAAAACGTGGAATCCCAAATTCACTCTGCGGAGCCATTTTGATGGGATTCGTGCTCTGGTCTTCCACCCAGTGGAGCCCGTCCTGGTCACCGCCTCGGAGGACCACACGCTTAAGATGTGGAACCTGCAAAAGACCGCTCCTGCCAAAAAGTAAGAATATCTTCACACTCAATGAACACCTCCAAGGATGTTTTCAAAACACACTACTCCTGATCTCTTATTGATTTCTACTGTCAGTTTCATTTTTGTTTTTCGAAAGCAAAACGACAATTTTAGACTTACTACTGTATCGACAAGGTGTCCTCCGTCATCTTCTCTGTTAGAGACACTAACAGACAGCAGGGTAGTGTGTGTAGTGTGTGTAATGTATAGTGAGCATCATTGGAAAGAAAATCTCTGTCGTTTGATTGCACCCGTAAGTATTATAGCTCATTTTGTTGCTGCGCTGTCACACGATTCAGCTACAGGAAACTGTCCCCATGTGACAAAGAACTGAGAAAACTGCTTCACAAGACTCATTATGTCACATCACAACTCTGCAGCCTGCACACCATCTGTAGTGATGGGTTTATTTTTAGAGCCTGGAGTCATTTTAAAGTTAAGGGTATTGTGACTATAACAATAAAAAGGCAATTAATGGAACAGTGGTCAACAAATTGTCCATCCATTTATAGCTTTATTCAGTTTAATTACTTTGAAACACAAGAATTAGGTTCTGCTTTTTGGTTTTGTATGTTAGATTAATGAACATGCTCTTTGCCCACAGGAGTACATCATTAGATGTTGAGCCCATCTACACTTTCAGGGCCCACAGGTAAAAACATTGCACATATATAAGACAGTTTTTTCTGTTTTACTTTTGGTTTAATAGACGAGATATTATGATAATTCATCATTATTTAAACCACAGGGGGGCTGTACTGAGCGTGGTGATGAGCAGTACAGGGGAGCAGTGTTTCAGCGGAGGGGTTGACGGAACTATTCAGTGCTGGAACACCCCCAATCCCAACATCGACCCCTACGACTCCTACGGTAACAGTTTAAGGTCATGTGTTTTGTTTACATCTGGGGATTTTCGAATCGAACCGACTGACTTGAGTTTTCTTGTGTTTTCTGTGACAGACCCATCAGTGCTGCGTGGAGCGCTGAGTGGACACACTGACTCTGTTTGGGGTTTGGTGTACAGCAGCGCCCACCAGCGCCTCCTCTCCTGCTCTGCAGACGGGACTGTGAGACTGTGGGACGCCAACACCACCTCCCCCGCCCTCGCAGTATTCAACGAAAACAAAAGTACTGACTTGAGTCATGTGTCCTGATTTTTCATTTTTCAAAATGGTAAATGATTCGTGGAGCATAAATTTCTCTGTTTTTTCTCTGCATTAGAACTAGGAGTTCCCTCCTCTGTAGACCTGGTGTGCAGTGAACCAGCCCACCTGGTCACATCCTTCACAAACGGGCAGATCGGCCTTTTCAACATGGAGACCCGCCAGCTGGTCCTCAGTCTGGAGTCCAATTTAGAGCCAGGTAGGTTGATCAGTGGATCACTAACAGTGGCTAAACTGGGTTAAACCTAATGCTTTTCGGTGAACTGCAGTGCTGCTTGAACTGAGAAACTGAAAGAACTGAAAAACACCCAGAAGCAGCAGTCAGACATCTCCTTTGATTTCCAGACTAACAATCGTAAAACATGTTCAACACTTGTTGAATTCAGTCATAATGCTGACGTAGAGTCAGTTGGTGCTGTCAGAAGACTTGAGTAAAATGTAGCAGCAGCTGTGGTAAAGAAAATAATCATTAGCTGACACATTCTCTTAACCAATGTTTCCATTTTCCATTTGTGTGGAGATTCGATTCACAAATTCCAGGTCAGCTCACTGATGCAGTTCTCAAGTTTTAAGACTTAATGCTGCGTGTCATAACAATGTTTAGCTTATCTGTCCATTGTTAGTAACTTGTTTACCAGAACATACTCATCATCAGGGGTTGCCACAAAGTTATCCACACATGGAATATAATATTTCCACAGATGAGATATTTGGTGATAGTCACTACCCGTTATGTGAAGGCTTATGTGCCTGCTGTTTTTCACCAGGCACTCCCTGTCAGATCAATAAGGTCCTCAGCCACCCGACTCTTCCCATCACCATCACAGCTCAGGAGGACAGACACATCAAGTTCTTTGACAACAACAGCGGGAAGCTGATTCACTCCATGGTGGCTCACCTGGACGCTGTCACCAGCTTAGCTGTAGATCCCAATGGTCTTTATCTCATGTCGGGCAGTAAGTATCTCTTTTAACCAGCTTAACAGCAGTTCATTGATAGATGTCCACATCTTAATCTTCCATGCTGGTTTTTATATCCACTTGGGCATTGTTCTTCTGAATACTACAAACTACCTCTTTTTTTCCATGTTCCATGAATTGCAGTTCTCCTTGTGCCACTTACAACTGCCCATCTCCTCCACAGGTCATGACTGCTCTATCCGCCTGTGGAACCTGGAGAGTAAAACCTGCATCCAGGAGTTCACAGCTCACAGAAAGAAGTTTGAGGAGTCGATCCATGATGTTGCGTTTCATCCGTCTAAATGCTACATCGCCAGCGCCGGCGCAGACGCTCTCGCCAAGGTGTTTGTATGACGCGGAGCTGCGTCTCTCCCTGCAGCCCCGCTCTCTGACTCAGCCTCCCATGATCAGGGACCAATACAGACACAGCAGGGGAAGGGCCTTCAGGCATGGGTCCAGTCCCACCTCACACAGCCCACTGGTTTCCTGTCGGACTGGCAGACTATGTAGCCGCTAGCCTCAAACAGGACATGACTCTCCATAGAAAGGGTCGGCAGGGAGGCCAGTCAGGAGGAGAACTGTTCTCTAGTCCCCCATCTACCATCCAGGCAGGCCTGGGTGTGACTGGCTACAGCGCCCCCTGCTGACAGACTAAAACTTAACCTCCATAGCTAGGAGGCTCAGGACAAGTGTTAAAGAGTGTGGAGTGGAGAAATGAGGTTTCAAGCCGGTCTTCTGCCCCTGTAACTTCACGCTCACCCCAAATCCCTCGGGCCCTCGACCTTCCCTCTCAGACAAACCAAGGTGCGGGCCCTTAACTCCAAGTCAGGTTTTGTGTTGTGTTGTTCCAGAAACGTGGGGTACTGAAGGCTTCCTGGAGCTGTCGTGGAAGCCTCTCACTTCTTCTTCTCTGCTTCCCAGACTGACTCTGCTTGCTGGCCTGCCTTTATTTTCCTTTTTAAAACACGTATTGACAAATGTGCCTTTGCTTTAAAAGGTCTTGAAATTGTTATTTTAACAAGCTTGTTTTGGGGAACAGGGAGGGAGGGGACAGCGGAGAAATGGAGCTGGTTGTCACAATGTTGTCAATTTTAACATTGGATGTAAAATTACAAATGCTTATAATAAACAAAATATATATTCAGTCTTAAAAAATTACTGTGCAGCGTGAGTTTGAGTGCTCCTTTTTCATAAGTGTGGTTGGGGAATCAATTTTGTGCATATCAAGGCAAAGCTGGTAGATACAGACCATTAACTATAATGCCTGTTTGTTAGATTCAAGTAATTGTACACTTCAGAAGTAAGATTACAAACATATGTGTCCAAAGTAAACCATCTTGGTTATATAATTACAATTCAGACTTGGTTCTAGATGTCCATTTTAGGAATAACTAATTGATTTTGGCCAGTTTGCTCTTGTTTGAATTGAATGGCTTGTACTGTATGTAGTTTTCCCCAATTGTGTGGACATGCTTGACTACAGTGTGATGTATCATGTCCAGATATTTACAGTAGTCCAGTGTTTAGCAGGAAATTAGTGCAGTACTGTAAGACTGTTTGAAACAATGAGTTAAGCATCCAACATGGAGGGAAGAGAAATGTCCTGCAGATTCCAGTTTATTGTAAACTGTGTGAGGAGGAAACGATCCTGGGTGAAAAAACAAATCAATCAAGATATTGTACATGTAGAGTACAGCTTCAAATGAGCCATTTTCTCAGTCACTGGTTTGTATATGAAAGTATGTTCAAAATAAAACCTGCTGTAAAATATTACCTGGGCTCTGAGGTTGGTCATTTGACAATTGTGGCAGCTGTTTGCAACTCTGCAGAAAACAAACGTGATCATCAATCATGGATTTAGTGAGTTACGCTGTGGGCTATAACCTGACACCTATATTTTAACGCTTCCGCACTGTCGGCAGTCAGGGCCGGAGGCATTATTTTTTCGGGTTGTACGTCCATACGTCCATCTCATTCTTGTGTGTGATATCTCAGTAATGCCTCAAGGATGAACTGATGAGAATTTGGTGTTCAAAGGTCAAAAGGTCAATGTCCCTGTGACATTGTAATGTTCTGCAAAAACACTTCTGGTCATTATTCAACACTTACTCCGGACGGAGTGATTGTGGCCACATTTCCTGAGTTGTGGTCGGCTGTTAGAGGCGTACAACTGTGACGTGGTAATTCTAGTTTTGCCTTTATTTGTTTACTTATTTGTTTTATTTGTTTATTTTAGCACGCTGGTATTAAAGATATGCTGAATTAGCTATTAGCAGCTCCTGTTTGCACTGTACCCAAAGATAAACAGGCATTGCATTGCATTACTTTGACACTGAAGATAACCTTTGACACTATGGACAACTTTCGCAATGGACATAATATAATGAAATCCTCTGTCACACTGAATCTAAAAGATGTGCATCATGTCTCTTAGCAACTGGACAGACAAAATATTCAGGAGAAAACAGACACTTTAAGTTCTCTTAATTTTTTTTATTTTATTAAAAATTGCAAAAAAAAATATTGATCAATTATCTGAACATTATTAGCGAAAGGCTTTTAATATGCATATGTACAAACAGGACATAACAGAGAAAATCATAAATACTCTTTAAACAAAACAGAAATGCCTGCAATGTTAGAAGCAACCACTCAATTAGAAAACCAGAGCGACTAGATGAATTGCTTTCATTCCTGAGAAGCAAGTTTAACATCCGCCATCACTCTGTTCAAAGATATCCAAGCTCCTCTTTCCTCACTTCTAACACAAGTCCACTTCCTTGTTGCTGACTTGAGCTTCGTTTTTACCTTCCACTAACATACAGCTCCATTGTCATAGAGAGGAACTTTAACAATGTCCCTACTAACAAATCTCTCCTATTAGGAAGATCAAAATGCACCGTTTCTAAGAAAGTATATCCTCTTGACAGAGAATTGTATATAAAGCACCGTATTATTAAGTTTATGAAGTATGTTAAGCCAAAAGAGGAAGTGCTAGGCATGCTTTAAATCTACATCTCTCTGCAAGCACCATATCCCAGTAAGGCAGCTTTATATTTGTTAATCAGTCTGGTCCCACGTCCTAGTAAGGCACCCTTTATGAAGCTTCTAAAAGTTGCACGTAAGGGATTTATTAATGCAAATAAATCATTTACTTTAAGTATGAAGTTGCCAAGTTGTGAGAAATTTCCCTTTGGCTCCTCCAGCATGTCTCTTGCTTTTACCAGCTTCTAGATACAAATTCAATCAATCAAATATGTAGTTAGTGAACACTGACAAGTTGTTAACAGATTAATTTTGGTCCAGATGTTCTGCAGTTCCTTTCCAGAAGGTCAGAGGTCAAACAGTACATTGGACATTTGCATGATAAAAAAGAAATTCAAAATGAGGATTAACACTATATAAATGACTTAAAACTGATCTTCAAAGCAATAGTGAATTATTTTTAAAACTCTTATTTACAACTTGCCTTTTAAAAGGTGACTTAATAGAAAGTGGTACCATCATTTTAAATGACTAGGAATACTCTGTTCTCTTTATGGCACCAACAGAGAACAACTGGCGCCACATGAGATGTCAGTATGTCACTGTGTTATGCAAACCCTTTACTACTAGCACCATTTGTATATTTGGGACCAGATGCTGATTGACTTAAAGATTTGATTTGTCCAAACCCACAATCCTCACGTAAATTCAGAACCCCTCCCTGCTCAAATACGGGGGGGCTGCAGCCAATCCAGCACCACCATCTGTTTCAACAGAGTGAGTAAATTTACAATCAGCGCTCTGTTGAGACGGCCCTCGATCAAGATGTCCCTCTTTACACCTCCCCCTCCACACGTCCGTCCTCAGTTTCTGGGCTGGGAATTGAATTCCTGGCAGATGTTGTGGATGATCTTGGGTACAAATTTGTAGAGGTTGTCAAACTCGTCCACAAAGAAAGAGTGCTCCTTGTCGGGGTCGGTGGCGATGTACTCCAGCTCGTCCTGGGCTGCCCAGGCGATGCCGATGGAGTAGGCGATCACACCTGGATCACAGGGAGGGACAGCAGATTACACACACACACACACACACACACACACACACACACACAGGCTTCACATGCGTTTGTCACATCAAACACACACTGCATGACACCTCATTGTGGACTGACAAAATCAAGACGTAACTTCAAAGTGTTAAGGGGCTAAAACACAAGTTTTTAGATTATTATCATTTATTTTACTTTGTTCAGTGAGGTTTGAAAATGATTTTTAGATGTAGGACAGGGTCAGTGCTTGACTTGACCATATCTGCCTAAAATCCCCTTGTTTTTCAGATTGTGTTGTGGTTGACCTCTTACCTTGGCTGTGGACAGCCAGGGCAGGTGCCCTGACGTCATCATAGGAGCGGCCGTCTGTAATGACAATCATGATCTTGCGTTTGTTGGGTTTGGATTTGCTGAAGAGCTGCTCTGCGGCGTAAGTGATGGCAGCACCAGTGCTGGTCCCACCGCTCCAGTAGTTGATGCGTTTGATGGCGTTCAGCAGCTCGGCCTTGTTGTTGTACTGGCCGAAGGCAAACTCCAGCCTCTGCTCGTAGGTGTACTGCACAGCTCCCACCCGCGTGTCCGTGTCAGAGATCTCAAACTCCCGTGTGACGTTGGCCACAAACTGCAGCACGGTGCGGAAGTTGCCGGTTCCCACACTGCTGGAGCCATCGATGACAAAGGCGATGTCGTTGGCGTTGAGGCAGGTTTTGCTGCACATCAGGCGGTCTGTGTCGCACACTCTCTTCACCAGGGGCTGCACGGTCTTCCTCAGGGCAAACCAGCTGGTCACAGGCAGGGAATAGAAGCCGTTTGTCCGACACACAGCCTGTGGGATGAAAGACACACTGTATTGCACACTGGCACGTTTTAATGAAGCACTCACACATCTCTGTGATAATACTCCACCTTGTCAACAAAGTTGGCCTCAACCAGGTTCTGTTTCTCATTGTCGTCAGGGCCCTCGATGGTGACAAAGAATATGTTGATGCCAGACTCCCGAGCGAGCCGAGACGCCTCCTCCACCTTGTCTGTGGGCCAGCCGTCCACCAGCACCACGGCCACGTTAGGAGCTCCCCCTCGGTTTCCATTGGCATCACTGAAGTACTGCTTATTGATGTAGGAGAGGGCCTTTCCTGTCAGGACACCAGAGGGCAGCAGGGAGACGGTTACACTTCATGAACAGGTCAGTGGTTGAAACACAGACATAAGAGGTAAGACAAGTAGAGCCAGTCTGTTATTCACAAAGTTGTTACTGAACATATGAATAAAAATACACATGGACTGCAGAATATGAAATTAAACAAAAAGGCATTTGAAAAATTTATACTGTTAGTGATCGTGTGATCGTTACATACATTCAGTGGACTGAGATGTTTTTCCTGACCAACATACATAATGTGTTATTCTAAAAAAAAACTACTGTATGCAACACAAAACTTGACATTGTAGCCTGTGTCTCTATGTAAAGTGAAATGTTTTATTTGTATACTGTCACAGAAACAGTGCATGCCTATCATTTAGCCCGTCATAGTTTTGTTGGTGGTCTAAACAATGGCAGAACAGGAGAGTCTCTGTTGGGGACTATAGAAGATTTTACAACCACTCACACTGTCGTATGATTAGAAAGCGCTTCAAGGAAAACACAAATAACACATATTTGTATCAGTATGCAAAATTTAGCAAGTCATAAAGACACATGTGGCAGTGGGTGCATGCTGACGCACTAACCAACGCAGAAAAACAGCACTTGTCGTCTGAAAGTTGGCCCCCGTGGGCTGGTAAAACCAAGAGCTATTTGGTCAGAGCAGAGGAAAAACATGGCTTACAGAAGCAGGACTGTAATTTAGCTAGCAGTGTCTCGCGGCAAATTTAGATTTAATTCTATCCTAGCATGTGAAAATGTGCCTGGGTAGTAAACCATGCGATAATTGCACCCCTTTCCCTTTCACACTTGTGTTTGTAGGCATTTACAGTAGCTGGCAGCTAACAGCGGGTCACTCACCCACATTGGAAAGGCCTCCCTTCTGCACAATCTTATCTATGGCTGACTTCAGCTCTCTGGAGTTGGAGTGACTCCTCAGACTGATCTCTGTCACAGGGTCATCCCTTCAGACAAAACAAGAGGCAATCACATTATGTTTTCCTATCTAAAAATGGTACATAATAACACAACAAGAAAATTGAGGTTACCCATATTGGATGATGCCCATCATGGGTCCGGCCATGCCCACGTTGATGGTCTGAGCCACCTCAGCCAGGAAGTCCTTCTGAATCTTAAAACGCCGCTTCCCAATGCTCCAGCTCCCGTCCATCAGGAAGGCCAGGTCCACCTTACAATCTGCAGAAACACAACACACCACAAGGTTACTGCAGTTTAGGTCACGTGTTTGCTATTGCATTTGTCATCACTTGAATACCTAATACGTGAAATCTGAACATTTTCAACTTTGAACTTTGACAATCTGCAGCAGTAGTAGCAAAAAAGTAAATGCAAAAATTGAAGGTACCATGTAGAGTTTTTGTAGCAGTTTTTGCCAGTGGGCCACATTTTGTTTATGTTGTACAAACACATGATACATTTCTGCCAGAGTTATCATGCTCCTCCACTGATTGACTTATGTAAAATGTAAACAACGCAATTTAATGCAATTCAAAAAAAGCGTATTTTCAAATGTTTTATGAGGAATTAAATCTATTTAACACAATATGTAAGCCTCAGTGATACATACAATGTGTTTCAGTGAGAAGGAAAGAAACTAAATTTAGTTTTTTGTTTACAGAAAAAAATTTACAGGGTACCTTTAATGCATGCCAGAGATCTTGTCGTGGGGACACTGAAATTAATACTCCACCTTCCACCAGGATTGTCAAAATCTTGCAATAATTCATCATCTAAAAGCTGCAATAATGAAATATAAATTCTACACATAGTAGCTCTAAATTTGTATGTGGGACATACTTGTGTTTCCCTGTGACACAGGCTCAGGTGATCTGGGTACAGGCTCTTGCTCCTTCAAACTGAAGCCTGAAAATGGAGAAACACATAAATCTTTAAAGCAGAAATCAGCTGAAATGTATGTCTTTAGTTTTCATACTGTAAAGAAAAAATTGAATAAATTTTACTGGACATTTTGTGTCCTTTAATATTCCCACCAACAGTCTCTATATGCAATGGTGGACAGAAAGTTCAATTGTAATTACCTTTTCACCATCTAAGGCACTTTAATCATTACTGTCATGGAAATATATCCTGCTACATTTTCTACTGTCTTACTACAAATGAGGAAAAAAGGTCGACGTTGGCAGAAGCAAATTGAAAGAAATTTGCGGCTGCCCACTTTGCAAGGATCCCAAACGTCAGCCAGTATTTGTTGTGGCAAAAATTATGGCGAACAGGAACTGATTTTACCCTCAAGCAACCATGCCATTTGGTTTTAACTTCAAATCCCTTCAATTACAGGCTGGGCAGAAACCCACATGCTTTTCCTTGGATAGCCTTGGTTTGGTTTGTACTTACAGTCAGAAATTAAGAGTTACTGGCAAAGTGTCTGTTTTGGGGGCCGGAAAGAGTAGCATATTGCAGCGCAAGCTATCTTACCTGATTCATAAAGGTTTGCCTCTGGCTTCCAGGCATCCACTGGCTCCACTGCGTAGATAATACCATAAAAGCTCAGCGTTAGCACATTCCTCCCACAAAGCAGCAAGTAGCTACCGACACTCACCATGGTAACTACGCAAAAAGTTTGATTTCTTTGTCATAAATTGAAAATACTGCAACTTTTTTTGTAAGCTCTACTCTACTCTACTAGGCAGCTGAAGAGAAATAAAAAAAAAAAAAGGATTGCTTTAAAGATGCTGTTTGGCGTGTCCAAGCTGACGCCTTCCTGGATACAAACAGGTGTTAGTAGCCATAGTAACCACTGCTCACCTCGAGTATGGGTTGTGTCCAGTGGCGTCTTACGGTTGACATCTGAGTCAGTGGATCGGGGCGCTAAAAGTGAAGACACTATCAACACACACTGACACACGACACATGTGAAACAAATGTAAACATAGGCCATCAAGGGATTACAACCTGCTCCCATTGACTGCAAGTTTCATTTGGGTGGATGTGTGGTGGTATTTTTGTGGTGCAGGTTTGAAATGGCGCAACCACTTGGTTTTTCAAACCATGTCCTTCTGCTTGGATTTGGATTCTCTGTCGTGTCATCAAACACATGGCACCATGGCCTATAATCTGCTTTTTGCATGGCCTTTTGTGTCTTGTCAGTGGGCCATATTGTAGTGGTTTGTATTTTTTCAGTGGGGAGGCTGTGACTAAAGATAAATCAAATGCCTTTCTTTCCAGAGTAGGCTATTTAGATGAATAGTTTTGGGAAATACAGTTGTTTGCTGTTTTGCATAGAGTTAGATGATAGCACTCTCAAGCCCTTGTACTGAGTAAGGAGCGAGGACTAGGATCTGATTAACCTAGTTTAGCATAGAGACTTGAACCAGGAGGCAAGAGCTACTGTGGCTTTGTCCAGCAACCTCTACTCAGTCTAGACGCCCCATATTGACTTGCAGTCGCTTTGGACTGACCCAAAGCACATTTTTACATTTCAACTGTTGAACACTGGTAACTGCAGTTATTGAGCTGACACAAAAGCATGACCTCTACTTCAGTAGTGTGCCTGGAAGCATCCCATGAAGTCATAAACAGAGCAATTAGCTAAAGCTGCTGCTGCATTGCTGTTTGTGTAGACATTGTGTAAAGCTCACTGATAAACTCTTTGTATCTCTTAATCTGTACAGAAAAACCAACGTGTAAAGACAATAAGTAATGGGCAGCTGTGGTTTAGGAAGTAGAGCGGGTTGTCCACTAATTAGAAGGTCTGTGGTTCGATCCCCAGCTCCTCCAGGCTGCATGTCGAAGTGTCCTTGGGCAAGATACTGAACCCCACATTGCCCCTGATGGCTGTTCCAACAGTGTATGAATGGGTGAATGTGGCAAGTATTTGAGTGGTCAGTAAGACTAGAAAAGCGCTGTATAAGTGCAGTCTATT
>NW_019525023.1:3613510-3778529 GCF_002814215.2 Seriola lalandi dorsalis
TATCAACCATGCACATGCAACTTGAATGGATACAAGGTGTAGTAACCTTCCACAGTGAATGGGGGCAGTACACACCAAACTGTCATGTGCTTGTCCTGGAGGGAGTTTGACTTACCTGTGATCTCAGGAGTGTCTGTCTCGCTCCACGTGTATCCTGAGTCTGGAACTGCATAACTAATATCTGGATGTACAGCAGAGAAGGTGGAGGCATCAGCAACTACAAGGGTTAAATTTAGGGTGCTGAAATTTTCAAAGCAGCTCTTATTGATCCCCATAGGCAAAGCAAACTCTATTCATAAGGCCACATTGTTGGCATCGGATTATTAAATTAAAGGCTTAGATTGAGTGAAACCTGGAAAGCTTTTAGAAAAGAAAACCTTTCATCACAAATCTTGCAGCCATATCAGATTTACCTTAGTTCATCTGAGCATTAATCAAATACCTTGCGTTATTGATGCGTTTAAGATTTGCTAAAAGAATGATGAGCGATTCTTTGATACCTGCTGGTCGTCGAGCTCCAGGGAACCAATCAGGTCGAGGAAAGGAGGGGGGCGCCCAATCCCTTCTGGGAAAAGCTGTGCAGGGGAAGATTAGAAAGCTGCGTTCAGGACAAGCACCAAGGAGAATCATACTTGTGACCTCCACTCAACCTGCCACGTTGTTAGTGGGGTATGCACAAGATGTTCGGCCTTGAGTCAGACACTAAACATACAGTCGACTAAAGGTTTTTTTAGTGAAGCCTTTCTCTTTCTACCTGAATGGTAGAGAGACAGAGGAAGGAGGTCAACTCTCTGGGTAAATGTAAATGCGTTTCTCACTTTACTGATTTCTACCTGCTGCAGTCAGATTCCATCAGGCAGTTTAATCGACCAGACTCTCGCACGGCAAGAGGTTAATTGAAATGTGATTGAAGTGTAGAAGCCCAAACAGCTGAGCAAAACCATAACAGTGCATTGCATCTGTCTAAACTGACTGAGCCATGACAACACACTTCTGTTAACCCCTCCCCGCGGTGGATGGGTAGTTACACAAACACACAGCCTGTGCTCTGAGGTTCCCATCGAGTGGCAGCTAGCGAGCAGGGCCTTTGTTGACTGGGACGGGCTGGAAGAGCGCAGCCAGCCGCCCAGTCAAGCGTGGGAGTATTATTCTAAAGTTGGTGTCAAACCAGGGACAGTGTAGATAGTAGGACGCAGAGATTAGTCTAATCTGCTGCTGGTCAAAGGCGCAGCGCCATAGAGCAGACAGCAGTGTTGTTTTTTTTCTGATGAAACAGGTGCTTTAAAAGGATTGAGTTTAACTCTCCCAATCATAGCCACTTCAGTGATCACTGCGGGCACAAGGTCAGACTGGGAATGGGGACACTGATCCTCACCTTGGGTTGGAGCTCACGCTACAATACGTCTGCAGGAGTGTATGCAGTCTCTCTGAAGTTTATATAAAACCAAATTTGTACTCTTACACCAACACAGAGAACCAACGATCCGAATCTGGACACTTTTTACGTAGGCTTTTGTGGTTGTCAAGTAAGCATATCCCATCACAAATGCGAGGCTAAACAGGATCGTAACATTTCCAGAAAGCTGAGCAATAACTTTGAACATCTGTTTGGGGCAGCCGGGTGGCAAAGCAACAGGGGATAAAACCCCTCATCTCATAAATCAGAGTTCATGACACTGACGTCTCCAAGCATCCACTCTGCTGGAGTGTCCTTGAGAGAGACTGAATCGCTGCCGGCTCCAGGGGCGCTGCTGTGTAGCTGATCCTGACCTGTAACCTGTGACCTCAAGCATAAAGAATTTCCCTGAGGGCATCAATAAAGTATCACATTATCATCCACAAGCCGCAGATCTGAGTGGCTGTTCTCAGCGCTGATCAGACATTACTATGACACATGTCTCGACAGTAACTGGTCAGTCAGATAAATGATGCACTGGCTTAAACAGCTCACACTGTATTTTAGGAATCATATCATACAATCAAGCATCATTGAAACGGATATGTTTCTGTCTTATTTTAGGGATCCATGGTTTTGCATTCCACAGAAGCAAAAACAGAAGCGCATTCCTCAGTGAGCCAAACCTCGCCTGGTTTGAATGGCTACAGCTTTCTATTCCTGACAGGACCCAGATCCTGCAGCACTGTGGACTGGATCATGCGTCTCTCTGGGAGCAACACAGGGCCACTTGGTGCTGCTGCTTTCATCTCATTCTCTGCAAGCATTTACAAGGGAGGGGAAGAGGCCAGACCAGATGGGATCTGTCATAAGATGTTATTACAGTACTGACAGAGCGCGTTTCTCATCGTGGCCTTATCTAAAAGAGAAAGTTGAGAGCCCTTTGCTGTCTCAGACATAGTGGAGATGTGGCACAAGATGAATTCTGGATAATAATATCACATCGTCCCTCGTCTTTGAGGCATATCGACATACTTACTACTCAATTTATCACGTCGGCTACAGTGAAAGTTGAGTATCTTCTTGTATTTCCGCCTGTCGTTTATAGAGGGCCGACTATGCATTGAACCAAAGCATCCCACAGAAGGTAAACATTAGTGCAGCTTTATAAAACATTTCAACCAGGGTTTTATTGCCCTAGTTGTTCCCCTGTTTGATCAGACCCGTCTACTTCTCTACGTCAGTGAGTGTGTCTGCTTGTGCAGTGTGAGCACTCCCACCAGGATCTGGAGATACTTACCGGGGTTGGACTGGCTCATGGTTGGAGTCCGCTCGGGCGGGGCCGGCTGAACCCTGTTAAAAGCTGTTTGTAGCAACGAGAAACAGGCAGATAGGAATAGAGGGGAAAAAGAAGAGGGGGGGGGGCAAAAGAGAGCTTCAGGTCTGGGGCTCCATCCGCAAATGCAGCCCAGCTGTTTTGCTTTGAGAGGAGCTGAAGGCATTTTGTCCGCAGCATGATATCAAAAACAAACGGATATATGCTGGGCGTATTTACAGGCCTTAACTCGGCTTCATTTGCCTCTTTTCATCTCGGAAAATGAAAACATGAATAAGAGGATGTGCCTGATGACAGAGAACAGCGATCATCGTGAAAGGAATGTGAAATGGATTAGTGGTGACCCTGGGGTGACGATCACAGGGGCTTATGGGTGTGGACACGAGGGGTCAGACTTACAGCGGCTACGTCTCCTGGATTCTTGTTCCAACAAAGACTAAAAACAAAAATCTGTCCCCCTCTTCTGCCCTTGAACCGCATTCCCTCTCAGTCCCACCTCATCTGCCTGTTAGTTACTCTCTTTGCTGGTGTGTGTTAATGATGAGGCTGACCTGGGCCTACTGGAGAGGATAGCTGTCTCCTCATAGCCGACCCTGCCTCTGGTCTGCGCAGACCTGGGACCAAAGTTTGGGAAACAGTGATATTATGAGATATTATGAAATAACATTCATCAGTTTACTTTCACTGACATATGAAAAAAGAATATATTATCTATTGTGTGATGACCATAACACAGTGCACAGTGATATAATGTGTACGTTTTATAACGGCAGACAGCCGACACACTCGAGTATTGATGAACATATGACGTGTAGGACAAAACTATAAAATCAGATCTGTGCATCAAATAAGATCAGTGACAACGTTAGGATTAACAAGCTTCTAAGTTAGTGTAGACAGATTTAAGGACCACACAGGCAGCGTTATCAGTGTGGCCACCTCTTCGGTCCAGACTGAATCTCTACAGGTAATAAATGCTCGACAATACAGAGCGAATACAGTTGAATCCTGTATTTCAGGGATGTTATACTCTAAACAGAACTTGGGCTTCTCCAGAACATTCTGGTCTGGCCCTGTGTTAGCAGACTAGCAACATGTTGTTTAAAGCAGCTGCGCACAAACAGAACAGAGATGCCATGCAGAGTTTATGTACATGAGTAGAGGGAAGAAAAAAAAAAGAAAAGAACAGTAGACAATTTCTGGCAATCAAAAGTTAGAACGGAAAAGGACACATGAAGATGAAAGCTCGGTTTACCTGCACTGGTTCGATGTGGGAATCTATTCGGAAAGGCACTTCCTCTGAATACTTTGAAGAAATGCCATGGTTTAGTTCAACGTGAATTGTTGTATTTGGTGTAAAGGACTTTCCAAGAGCTGCAGAATCAGTGAGCGTGTTGACATACCTTGGCTGGGACTCTTTCCTTGACCATTTTGTGACTGTCCTATACCAATAACACAATGTGGGCAAATTTAGACAAAAATCTTTGTTTACATGTAAAGTTGCTACAAAAAAATAGCAAATTCAACATAAGTTTTGGTTTAAGCATAAACCAATAGCCCAGGTCATGGCCTTACTGTTTTAAGTTTTTTTTTTTGCTTAAAACAAGTGAGCTGAACTGATTTCACTTAGTAAAATACACAAGTTGTGTCGGTAATAATGACAAACTTGCTTTGAAAACAGGACCAGCGATACCTTTAATACAGAATACATGCTGAATCCTGATGCGCACTATTCCCAAAGGACCGATGTGAAGCAAAACACCCCACATATTCCTGCACACCCCGAGTGTTAAGCAACACCACGGCACCCCTTCATGCCACCAAGAAAACCCCTGTGTTGATCCCTGTTCGCATCGCTTCACTTACTTGCAGCTGCCACAGAGGCAAGGTACGGGTGACTGCTGCCTAGATAGAAGAAAGAGAAATGGAGTGCCAATATGGAGAGGAGAGAGATAATGTTACAGAGACAGAATGGTTGGGCGGTTGTCCGGCACACAGCCCATCTCATTTACACACATACCTTAAGATACTGCAGCATTGTCTACTCCCTGTAGCTGCATTTCATCCAAAACGGGACAGATGATTACAGTCTGATAATGTCCTCATTTAATAAGAGTGATGAAAGGTCTGGTGATCACGCGTACAAGTTAAATCAGTCAGTCGAGCGACTGAACACCAACGTACCGTCATTTCATCACAGAGCGGCTGTAATTTGTTATAATTGCAGCTGTGACTTGTAATTACCAGCCACAATTTACCGGCCACAATCATTCATCTTCATCACTCTTCATCAAGCGTTCATTTTCACACAAATGAACGCTTGTCCTGGCAAAAAAAAAAACAGTGATTCAAGTTACGAGATCCCAATGTTGTTAGTTCGACATCAGCGAGGCGGCACACTGGCTGCAGTGGATCTTCTGTGTGGATTGGTTTTACTGGATCATTAACAGCAGCTAGCATCCAAGTAAACACACAATCCTCTACATAACATACATGGATCCACTGGCTTAGAAGAAAGACTCAGCTGTTTGTACATGTATGTATGTATGTATGTGAAAAGGAGGTTTAAATCACCTGCATCCCTGACTTTGTGCATAGCAGCTCGAGCTTTGGCAGTGGTGGGTGGTGGTGGAGGTGTGTTGGTGGTGGTGGTGGGAGCTGGTGTGGTGGTGGAAGTGGTGGTGGGTTCAGGTGTTGTAGTTGTGGTGGGTTCGGGTGCGGTTGCTGTTGGCAGCACCGTGGTAACCACGGGGGATTTGGCCTCCTTTTGACCTGTAAGGAGACGACAGGTGAAGGCGGACGTGTAGAAGATGAATGGGCGAGGAGGAAGAGTGTCTTCAGTTACCGCTCTGTCGTAATGCATTCTTCACATTCTTCACTAGAATACAGTGCACCGACTCCTCATTCAACCTGAGTGAAGTTCAACATGCAGGAGTCGAGAACAGGGATGTCTATCTAGTAACCTTTTGTCCCCAGAAAAGCTGGTAGTGTCTAGATGTCTAGGTCTGGATCGTCTTTCTCTGAATATATTTCAGTTTGAAATAGAAGTCCTAAATACATGTCGACATATAGTGATTGAAATGCTGTTAAAATAACAATTATATACAGTCTAGACATCCAAAGGTTTTGCTCAGTTTGAACCAAGAATCAACAAATCGGTGCGTATTGGGCCCTAATCAGAAAGATCTTATCATCGTGAAACACTGGGCATCTGCGGACCCACTCCATGACAAAGTGATGCACCACAATCCATATTCACATAAAAAAACAAATGTGGGAGTGTAAGAACAACCCTCCTCTCACTTGTCTTCACGTAGGTTGGTCTTGAAGGGACGTAGTCCAGGGCAGATGGGTAGATGACTCCTTTCTTGGGCTTCCCCACTGAAACAGAAACAGAGCCATCTGTTGGAGGGCTACTTCTGAAGAACTGTGCTTCACATTGTTCACGTCATCATTTAATACCTGAGACGACAAATGACTCCCTCCACTTCGGCAGAGACAGAGAGCGCACCCCGTTGGAGTTACTGCCTTTGTAGATATTCTGCCCGGCCATCTTCCTCACGATCACCTTTCCGCCCGTGTTGGTGATGACGCCACTACGGACACAAAACTTTTCATCAGATACATCCCTGGAGAGACTCACACAAGCTCTATCTCATGTCCACCTCTCCACTGTTTACCTGTGGATGGCTGCATTGCAGATGCTGGAGATGGAGGCGAACACTCCTGTCCCATAAACCTGCTGTTTTGTCTCTTTACAGTGTGCAGGACATCTGACTATGAACTCTGGGAGGTTGATCTTTCCCGCTCTGACATCGCACTCTATGTCTGGAACAGCTGTGGAGGGAGGGGGAAGAAGAGCAACGTGGTTCAAGACAGGTCAAGAAACTACAACCACAACTATGGTGATAATCAAATAATTGTTTAAGTTATTTTCCAAGCAAAAATGCTGAACATGCTCAAGGTCCAATCAGTGGACAGTCTCCGAATGTGTCCAGTTATAAATATATCAATAGTCAGGCGGATAAAACAAGCAATTAAGTTATATCACTTTGGGCTTTGGGAAATAATTAATAGCCTTAACGGGGTTTCAGCATGTCGTTATGAACTTCTTCGGCCTGCCAATCAATTATATATATATATATGTATATATATATATATATATATATATATATGTATATATTTATACATATACATATATATATATATATATACACTGTTGCTCATAAAGTTGGAATAAAATATTTTTTACCTCTTTCCATGAAATGATTGTGACAATGTGATTTATTCTTGACAGATAAAGTGTATATCTTCTCAAAACTTTAGAAGTCAATCTCTTCCAAAGTGATTTCTGATGCATTTAAATAGGAATAAACAGAGGATTGTGTCTGAAAACAAAATAATTCCAACTTTATGGGCAACAGTGTGTATATATATATATATATATATTTTGTAAGCTTTTGCATTGTGGTTTTAGAGAGAGTCGCCTGCAGTGGAGAGAGCCGGTGGAGACAATAATACTGGGACTGTCGGAGATTACAGGCTTGCATGTTGATGTTGTCTACCTTGCTTTGGCTTCTTGTTCTTTGATCCGTTAGGCTTGGCCCAGCAAGCACAGGACAGGAGGAGCGCTGCGGGTGAGGCAGAGGGAATTTCACATAATAGCAGACAAAGTAACATAATCATCAGAGTGTTTACTGTACACACAGGACTTCTACGCTGCTGTTTGATGGTGTGAATGTAGAGAAAATTGATTCTGAAGGAGACTGCACCCAGAGTATTTTGGAAATATAACACATTGTAGTCAGGGGTCATATATTTAAAAGCAGCGTACTCCTGCAGTGACACAGACGGGCTGCTCACCGAGGCAGATGGCTGTGACTGATGCTCTGATCATGATGGGTGGTGCGCTGGTTCAGCAGGTCGGCCAGATGTCCTTGTACAACCTCAGATAGAGAGAGAGAGAGAGAGAGAGAGGGAGAGAGAGAGAGAGCAGAATTTCATCTCATGAAACCCATTTCCTGCTTCCTGCTTACTCGCTGAAAGTAACGCTGGACATTTTTGTCAACATTTCTGAGAGTGACAAGTGTTGTTGAGTCAGCTGGAAACAAGACAGAGTAAACTTGTGCCACTGGGATACACTTTCCAGAGATTTCGGGATAAACAGCAGGCAGGCAGTGAACAGGGAACCACACAAAGGGCTGCATGACTCATCTGGTGAATGTGGCCAATTAAATACATAGAAAAAATTTTCAGCGGCACACATTGTTGTGTTGATTGTTTGGGTCAATGTCTCTTGTTCCACTTGAGTTACAAAAGGGTGAAAGAGTTTGCCAGAAGCTCAACAGTGAACATCTGGACTCCGAGACAAAACTGTATGTCAAACTCCTCCCACTAATATCTGTGGATCTGTGGAGTCAGACTCAATTAGAGAGCACACACAGACATAATTTAATGTGTAAGGAATGGGGAACTGGGTCAGATGGTCCCTTTGTTTGACACCAACAACCACATCAAGCTGGATCCGAGTTGAAATACAGTCTGTTTACAGTAGACAGAACATTTCTTTCTTTGCCTGTCATTCAGAGTCAAAAGTTGTACCCATGTAAACATATAAATCAAAGTGGAACCCTGTGTTAACAAGAACGCAAGTGGGTCGGCGAGATGTCATTCCAGACGCCGCAGGTCTGTCCTGGTAATGAGGAGAACGCTGGTGAGAACTAGAACAGCACAGTCTGAATTAAAAGTCTTATTACACAGACTGGAGGATGAACTACTCATGTGTGAGCCACTCCAGTCCCTGCTGAGGGACGGAGCTCCTGACTGGGGAGGTGATGACTGAGGCCTCCCTGTTAACAGAGGAATGCTGCACCTCCCACGACGGCGGCGTCATGTCGCTGTCACTGCCGCCACACGCCAGCAGGTTTAATGTGATAAAGTGGGAACATGTGATCATACAGTGACCTCTGATCTCTGACTGACATTTACTTCTTCACTTTCAGTACCACTCTCATGTCCATGCAGTAAATATGAAGCCAATTGAAGCTACAGCCACCAGCCAGTTTGGTTATTATATTATTATGGATATTATGAATTATTATGACCCGGCCAAATTCACTCAATTAATGAAAGAGGGAGAGGCTGTTTAGGAAAAAAAAAAGTCATATTAACAGAAAACAACAGCAGCTAGCCTGGCTCTGTCCATGGGTAACACAATCCGCCTGAGCTGTGCTTCAGTCATGAGAGAGGTGTCAATCTTCTCATCTAACTTTTGCAAGAAAACGAGAGATATTTCCCAAAATGTGAAAACTGTTCTTTAAAAATCAAGAGTGAATCACCAACTGTTTCCTGAACAATAGCATCCTGTGCGGCATCTCCTTCGTATTGGTATAAAGTGCCACAGTTCTGCTGGTAAACATTAGTGTGTGGTTTAATGATGTAACTTAAGAGGATTTGGGGGGATCACTTATTTCCCTGCACAGTTCTCAATTGTAACTTCCAACTTTATGAAAACACAGTGCAAACACAAAATATCATGTTAAGGTAAAAAAAATGAAATACAACAGCAGTTGGTGGTGATAGGACTTTGCCCGCTGCAGCTCTACATTTTTATCTGACATTCATGAGCTCTGACATGATTTTTCCACAGTGTTGTGCTTTGACAGGCAGGGAGATCACTGCTGCACAGTCAGGACTACAATTTGTCCTCGCGGGGGAAGAAAGCTGAGGTTGGGAACAAGCCGGGACAGATATGTACATCTACAGTAGAAGAGACAGACCTGCAGCATAGGAGAGGTGAGTCAGCATGCTCCACCGGATAAAGCAAACTACAAAGCTGATCTGTCATTCACCTGCGAGGAAACCTTAACTGTTAACACCATGTTCTCCGGTGTAGAGCTGCTTTCAGCAGGCAAATACTGCAAAAGAAGTCTTTGTTTATAACGACCACTGAGGCCTTTAAGAGAGGTTTGACATCACTGTAGGAAAAACTGAAATGTGCAAAAAAAAAAAAAAAAAAAGACAATAATTTAAGACCTCTTAATTTGTGTTCTCAGCTTGAGCCTCTAAATGCCTCTTTCTCCAAGAAATGAAACGCAGGGCAAATGATATCCTTTGACAAACACTGTGGGGAGTTTCCTGTACAGTAGATAATAGATCCTGAGGGGACTTGCAGAAACACACACACACACACACACACACACACACACACACACACACACACACACACACACACACACACACCAAACATCCAACCAAAGTAACCAAAAATAAACAGAGATCTGGGATAACTTATCACATGCTCAGATAGCTTTGAAAAATGCCTCGGTATGTGAGGGCTTTCAGACTCACCACTTACCACCCCCATGAATCACAGACGGGGGCGGGTTACTTGCTGTGTAGGTGTTGTATATTTTGCATACACCTGTGTTAAACTTTAGATAAGGCGTGGGTTGTACCTATAGCACAGCTCCGGCTCGCCTCTGTGATGATATCTGCTATATTTTCCATCGTACTGAGCATCTAGAACATCTAATTTACAGCAGGGTGGGGTCACAAATCAAACAAACCGACAACATGCTGAGAGTTAACTGTGAGAACCCGTATATAAAAAAATGAGTCAAGTGATTTCACAGCCACTGCAAAAGATGAAAGGTTTTTTTTGCAGGGACCTCAGTCCCTTTGTGGAGACCCCAGCAGCTCAGACAGGTCACATAGTTCTAGGAATTAAAACGCAACTCAATTCAGGATAACATTCTCACTACAACGTGGATTACACACACAAAACAATGTTAACTACGATTACACAAGGCCAAGCTGTCTTGCACAAAGGAGCCTACAGCGAAATGAACATTTTCAGCCCCTGCGGGCAAATTGTTTCTGATGCATAAGCACCAGAAATCTGATAATGGCGGATGAGAATCCCACCTGGAAGGAGTGTCACAGGTATAGAGTGGCTATAATGCAAACAGGATGTACAGTGGCTGCCTGTGCCTATTTCAAAGGCCAGCACACTGTGGGTTCTCAAAGCATGGGCAGACCACACACACTTGTGACTGCTGCACCCTAGTCTGAGAGGTTCTTAAGAGCAGTCTCAAATAAGCACTGATAATATGCTGAAGTATAACATTATTTCACATTTTTACCCCTAAAATGTTTTGCTTCCATCAAGCTCCCTGCATTTCAGCAGCACATACACACACACACACATTCCTTGTCTGGGGTGGCCACTGTAAATGCAATGAGGCAAAGAACTGAAGGGGACTGAGGCTTTATTTGAGTATCATAACCAGCTGTGAGCTTTGTTTCGCCTTGGTCCGGAGAGATGGCGTGCCTGAAGCGAGACAGTGTTTACACACCCTGTGCCAGGGAGTGTTAAATCCCAGCTTTCACAGGTGTCAGAGTCATACTGTAAGCACGGTAGATGTGCCAAATGTTATAACAAGCCGACTAAAGAACCACTGGAGAGATCAGACACAGGAGAGCCAACATGTCTCTACAAGGTCAGTCCCATAACCTTTTTGCTGCTGCTGGGACACTATTTGTTTATCAAGCACAGAACAGGCTGAATTGCTTTAATTCTTGGCACCAGCTTCAGTGCAAGCCAGAGCCTGTAGTCTGCTGCTGGACATATTGTATGTACACCACCTGTGCTTAATTAGGCTCTTTCAAACCATACAGTAATGTCAGGGAGAATACACAGAAAATGTCAAACATAATGTACAAGAAATTAAAGCCAAAGTGGAGGAATTCAACTCTAGGGCTTCCTGCTTAGTACACTGGGAAAATGAGACATTTCAAAATAAAGGCTTAGGCAACCTGATGGAAAAGCTGGCTCATTGTCCACGGATCATTTTTTTTTTTTTTTTTAATCAGAAGTACCCTACAGCATGAATGAGTATGACAAGACCAAATTCATTCAGAGAAATCCTTCACTTAAGGAAAGAGGAAGGCGCTGTTTACTAAAAAGGAAAAAAAAAAAGTTAAATAAACAGAAAGTTAAACAAACACTGAATATAAGCAACAGTGCGCTTGTTTGATCAGCCTGTCACATCTCACAAGCTCAGCTGAAATGAACCAGAGCCATACATTTTTAAAAGAAAAAAGAGAACTAAAAGTAAAAACGCAAAATTCTAATGTGGCGTTGATTAAAATTCCCCACACCCCTGACCATTAAAACTAAAATGCGCTTATACGCCATGGACACCAATTACGCGCAATTACGCATCATTTAAAAAGTGAATAATTCATTCACGCCACGCAGCAGCAAACACAAAATCCTCCAGTTCACGTGAGGAGCTTCTCTGCTCAGAACCATCATCTCCGTGAGGCAGTGAAGGTGAACTTACCTGAGAAGGGAAAATAATCCTCCAGGCGTTAGAAAAAAGTAATTCCCTGCGCAGTTTCTCCTCACTCTTTCATTGAAAGCAGCACGGACCAGGGTGTGTGTGTGTGCGAGCACTGAGCTGTTCCACCTGGACTTTTACTCCTGCATGATCGGAGCGCTCATTAAAAGTGGAGAACGGGACGGGGCCAGAGTTTCCCCTCTTTGCCCGTCCCACTTCAGACTCCCAGCTCTTCACCCAGGCAGAAGAAGATCAGTACCCCGGGGCCATCAGGAGAGGATGCAAGGAGCTGGCACATTGTAGCGGAGCGGTGCAAACATATTTGTGTGTGTTTTTTTATGATAGAAAAAGCCAACACACACTTTCATATTGTTTAGTATGTCCAAAAGAAAGATAAGCTTCACATTGGTACTTTAAGCTGCATCTTTTCTGTTATGTAAGGGAGGAAAAACAAGCTATGGTTCTGTTTATCTGCTCTGCAACTCACTCATCCCATCCTCTGACTGAGGAATAAAACAACCAAGTCTCTCAAGTCAACTCTCTCCACAGCAATCACTCCTCCTCCACCAAATAAACCAATAAACACCTGTTTGGGAAACAGACACTGCAAGTCACATCCACTGTCACTTTGGGGTTTGTGGCTTTTGTCTGCTGCTGCTGTGGTCTACAGTACATGTGCACCCCCCACAGCCTCTCCTAATACACACACACACACACACACACATGCACACAACCACAACCACAATCCTACTTCCACCTCTGCTACTCTTACAGGGAGAGCCTGTTGGTTTATGCAGATTGGCACCCAAGCTGCTGCTATTATCCACTATGTGGATGGTTCTGCTGAAGCTGCCTGCCATTTTGATTTAAAGGTCTTAAGGGCTGCTGTAAAAGGAGCTCATTGTGTGTGCGATTATGGTCTTTGTAGAAAAGCAAAAAAAAAAAAAAACTCACCTCAGGAACTTTTTTAAAGCTTAAACCTTCATGGCTCAAGTAGATAATTGCCTATTGATGTTGCTTGAAAAAAAAAGATCAGGTGCTATTTCAGGGTTGCTCATTTTTCTTTCAACAGTGCCCTTAGCCTGAAAGCTTGTCGAGAGAGAAAAGTTGCCCTGATTTAGCACACCCATGAACTGATGGAAGAGTTTTCACAGTTTTCAGTAAAAAAAAATAAAGCTGCCTCGCTGCCACTGCTCCTGCCTGCTTTTCACTGACCAGCCTGATGGATGAAGATGTAAAATGACCCATTTCTACAGTCTGCCAATGTGGGATATGCGGGAGATCTGATGGCATGAGCGCTCTCATGGGCAGCAGGGGAAATGGCAGAAATCTGTGCCATCACACGCTTCAGCTGAGTCAAGGACATTTCAGCATTTCCAGATGTTATTGTGAATCTCTAGTCTCGCTACATCACTGACTGCACATTTCATCAGCTAGATACACTCTGACAAGATTCAGACATCGCACTGCTCCACACTATACAGTATGTTGCCGTTACTAATTCGGATTGTATGAGTCTTTGTAAGAGCTGGAAATGAAAACTCTTTTCAACACATGTGAAACAGAAAATAATTTATTAACACAGGTCACACGAAAAGTTCATTAACATGGGTAAGACCAAAAAATACAAAAATACTCTCAATCTCCCCTTGTAATTCCAGTATGGGAACAGTCCTCATAGCCTGTCACACCAGTACTCTGATGTCTCGATGTGTGAGGGCACATTGATGTGGAAGACCCCCTGTGTGTTGGATGGAGGGGTCTGAGGGGGGCTGTTGACCCCTGAGTCACTGTCAGGATTCGATTTGTTCAGCTCTCCCACTGCGTATTTCGCCTCCAGCTTCTTCACTGGAAGTGCTGCGGGTGAGGGCGTGGCCTCGGCCTTGGGTTTGATGTTTTTAAAGTGCTGCAGACGCACCACCTCCCTGCGCTCTCTCGTGCACGGCAGCAGCACAGAGATGTCCTGGCGGAATTTGGAGCTCATGCCGAAGTAGATGAGCGGGTTGTAGAAGCTGGCAGACTTGGCGAAGAGACGGGTGATGATGCTGGTTGTGCTTGGCACATGGAAGCCCCAGGCCGACCACATAGACACCACTGCATATGGCGACCAGGCCATGATGAAAGCAGTGCAGATTACAATGGAAATCTAGAGAGGAACATGAGGGAACACTTGTTAGGAGTGGCATTAGGTCTCATTTTACTTTTACAATCAAGTCTTTCCAATAACAACCTCAGAAATCAACTTTTTTCTCTCCTAGTCGCCTACCCTTGTGACATCTCTCTCCACCTTCCTTTGGCGGGTGGTGAGGAAACCGTCAGCTGACATGGCATTAGTGCTTTTCACTGTCTTGATGATGGAGACGTAGGAGAAGAGCATGATCATCACAGGGATGAAAAAGCAAAAGATGAGGATGGAGATGATGTAGGACTTGTAGATGGTGGAGTAATTGGCTTTGGACCAGTCCACCTCGCAGGTGCCGTAACCTCGATCTAAGGAAGAGAAGACACAGAAGTCAGACCAAAAGCTGTAAGTCTTCTTCTTCTGTCCTCTATTTGGTCAGTGTTTGAGAACAGACCTGTGTAGCTGCCCCAGCCCAGCAGTGGAGCAGCAGACCAAAACATCGCTCCAGTCCAAATGCAGATGAGTGACACAGCGATGGTGTTTATGCTGATGCAGAAAGCTGCATGAACACACAACAAGGAACATGAATACAATATAATATTCCCATATTCCTGAAACAGCTGTTTGATTGTCTTCACTTTAAAAAGGTTAAGTGTTCTGACTTTGGCAAACACGGGACAGAAAAAGTGAGAGGCACTTAAAGATCCAGCATTCTTGACTTGTTATGAATGTCAAGACTGTGACATTCATTGAACAATGAGGTCTTTTCTTATATTGACAGCCTTTGAGAACTTCTGTGACTGAAAAGAACCTCTATTGACAAAGCACACATAGCTTTGTGTTCACGGCACGAAAAAAAAAAAAATCAGTCAGTCTGCTCTATTTCCAAGGACTGCTGGCATATCTTATGTCAATATAACATACACTACGTGCTGTACAAGGATGACAGCCAGTATACAATACCTTTGTTGCTATGGGTTACTAGCTGCTTTACCTTAGTATTGCTTTACCTGCACTGGTTAACCTGAAGGTTTTACTGGCCTTAATTAATTTAATTTGGACCTAAAACCAACACAGCAATTTCTTCTGCATGTGGATCAATATCTGTTGCCATCTGCAGTAGTTGCAACAGTTAATGATACCCCACGTCCCACCGATGTTCATGTTTAACTGCCAATGTAAAAAAAACAACCTACACAGCTTTATATAGTTTGTGTTTTATGAAAAACCACAAACATGGTAAACATTCTTCTCACACACTGACAACAGACACAGTTGCTCAACCTAATTTCCATATAATTAAGACATCCCTGTTGCACCCAAAATAGAAAATGTCACCTCAAATTAACTTAATGACATGTTGGTGAAATGTAAATGAAATTGCTGGAGACAAGTGGTAGTTATTTCCACAGCTGAAGTCAGTAATAAGGTTTCATTAGCACTGAAAAACACACTTTTTTCTGTCAGATAAGAGCTGCTGGAATGTGAGGAAGGCAGAAACGCTGGTCTGACGTTTGCTTTATGTTCTCTCACTTGAATTCACGGGGGTTCGGTCTGACCTTTGTTTGGGTGGCATCCCTTTATGTATCTGGTGACGCTGATAACGGTCAAGGTGTTGATGCTCGCGAGGCCGAAGAGCAGCGTGAAGAAGCCGTCTACCTGGAAGCAGACAGAGAGAGAGAGAGAAGGAATGAGAGAGAGAGAGTGGTGAATCATGACGTGACTTCTTTAAAATGTCAATCAAGCCTCAGGGTGTGTATTGATTGCCTGCCTAATTGTTCCAGACCTTTGTCTGTTCCGTTTGCTTTGCCTTGGACTTTATCAGATAGAGACGAGATGGAGAGCTCTTCCTGCCTTCTGGCCAATATGTTCCTGCCCAAAAGCATTTCCCTTTATTTAAAAAACAAAACTTGCATTAAAATGGAAACTCACTAAAGCTGTTGATAGATTTTACTTTGAATGACTGCCTAATACGTTAAACCAGGAAGCCTTTTAGCATTCAGTTCATTATTTGGGAAGACAAGCTTTTAATACCAGCTCTCCTTAAAGGGAATTATACTGCTTTGTTTCATTCTGGCTCCAACTGTGTGACACCCAGCTCCCTGCTGTGCCGTTTCCAGGTGACATGCATCACTTAAGGTCTCTCACTGATTACTTTCTTGAGCTTCCTTAGTCCTTAATCCTATTACTGTCACTCATCACGTTTTTTCGCCCTCACATTTGGCAGATTACTGGACTGCCAATGTCTAGATCAATATGATTTTGAATTCAGCACTCGTCTATCGTACATTTTCTGTTCTCATAAGAATTTAGGACTAGGCACAAAAAGACGACGACTTTTTTGAAATGATGTGATTTGATCTTCACGGCTCATCTTGCAGAATAGTGTTTCACCTCTGCCTCTGGCTTGGCTCACAGAAAAGGACGTGGATTTTGAACAAGCATCAGAAAAGAAGAAGAGTATATTTATACACCTTGTACACTGGTTTGGCAGTTCTCTTTCTGTATTCCCCTTTGCAACATCAAAGGGTTGCATAAGGCTCTATCATATTCAATAATATCCTGTCCCATAGGGTGCAAAACACCAGGATCTGGCCCAACTTGCAACTGTTCGTGTCCCATCATGCTCTGTGTGGTAATCTGCTAATGCTTCTCACATGCCTGTCTCCTTCACCTTTCTTTTCCTTCCCTCCTCTATTTCTGTCATTTCTCACTTTTCCCTCATTTACTTCCCTCCCTCTCTCAGAAGAAGGTGAAATGAGAGGGACGTACTGCTATCCCAATATCTCTCCTTCACCTGAGATTGGATGTCTGAGAGATGAGATCACCTCAGTTGGTGTACTGAAGTCTAAGAGCGGCAGAGCTCCGTTTACAGTGTCTCGACCGCTCAGATTTTGGGGTTTCGCTTCTGAGACTGAAAGTGTTTTGGTTACACCAGCTTGTTTTCGCATGATTCCTCAGAGAGTTCACTGACTGCAGCACGGATATCACGGTTTCCACCACAGCTAACCTTGAGCAAGAAAAATACCCTGGATGAATTCCAAGCTCAAGTATGACAACTATTTCATTTCAAGATGAGGCTGCAGGAGGAGGAAAACAGAAATGAACAGTACATCTTAGGAATTACACACAATAGCTCATCTTTGAATTTAATGCAAATTATATGTTATAAATCAGCAACATATGAGCATCTGATTAAATAATGCAACAAATTTCTGACCTGCAGCTCTCATTTGATTCCTGTTTGGATGTTGACAGGTGCCACGCTGCTAGTTTCTCCCATTTAAAGGCCTCCACAGTGGTAATCTTATTATAGATTTAACCTCCAGCCCACATGGCTTCCAGCATAATCCCTTGCAGATACACATTCACACGCATACTCACTTTACTGTGAGACTTCCACAGATTCTTTTAAAGTACTTCAGTAATTGGGATTGGCCAAAGAGAGCAGATGCATAGCTACATGCATGTTTTTTGCAACTCTGCACCGTCATCACTTTCAAACCTTTTCAAACCAACATTACTGGGATTTGATTAATTATTAATGCTGCAAATTGTACCACAGTTTAAGATTTGGTGGGAAATGTGATAGGATATATACAATATTATTAAAAAGTAAACAAATGACTCTTTTAAATGAAATTCTTTTACATCAAGTATTGTCTTGGTGTGGCTTTTACCTGGCAGGTCCAGATCCAGGTGATCAAATATCCATCATCCTTGAAGATATTGAATATTTCTAGGATCCCTCTGGAGTAGCCGAATACTGAGATACTGGCATCAGAGATGGCAAGATTTAAAGTGAGGAAGTCTGTTGGCTGAAGTGAGGCTCGCTGTCTGTACAGCACAAACATCACCAAACTGTTTCCAAACCAGGACAGCCATCCTATGGAGAGACATACACACAGACCACACATTTCATATCAGCAGAGATGTCATCTTATGTTATGTTATGTTAGTAATAGTAGTGCTATAAGAGTAAGTATAGTATAGTAGATTGTAGCAGTGTGAACCACATCATTTTAAAGTTTAGTATTCACGAGTGGAATCTATCATATAGTGTCATTTAGTAAAGTATAGTATAGTATAGTATAGTAAAGTATAGTATAGTATAGTATAGTAAAGTATAGTAAAGTATAGCATAGTATAGTATAGTATAGTATAGTATAGTATAGTAAAGTACAGTATAGTATAGTATAGTATAGTACAGTATAGTACAGTATAGTAAAGTATAGTATAGTAAAGTATAGTAAAGTATAGTATAGTATAGTACAGTATAGTACAGTATAGTATAGTATAGTATAGTACAGTATAGTAAAGTTTAGTATAGTATATTACAGTATAGTACAGTATAGTACAGTATAGTACAGTATAGTATAGTATAGTAAAGTATAGTAAAGTATAGTATAGTATAGTACAGTATAGTACAGTATAGTACAGTATAGTATAGTATAGTATAGTATAGTATAGTATAGTATAGTATAGTACAGTATAGTATAGTATAGTATAGTATAGTATAGTATAGTATAGTATAGTATAGTATAGTAGTACAGAGCAGATAGTATTGTGGATGGTATAGTAAAGTTAACAGAGTGGAGTGTAGTAGAGGAGAGTGCAGCACAGTTCAGCAGTAGAGAAGATTAGAGTAGCACAGTAGAGCAGAGGTGAGCAGTACAGGTGAGTGGTAGAGTAGAATATAGTAGAGAAGAGAAAAGCATTTTAAATTACAGAGTGTTATAAGGTGTTGGGTTGTACTGTTGCTGGTTCCTGATCTTGATCATTGTGCTAGCTGCTAAAGTACTGGGCAAAATGTAATAATAATAGTACAGAGACTAGAATAGAGTAAGTTCAGAGTTAAATCATCTTTCTCTGGAGTTAGATAACAGTGGCAATAAGCCAAGAGAATACCTTCCCCTTTTATAACTCAGTGTGTGTTACTGACTGATTCCCACGACTGCATTGGGCCGACAGAGAAACAGTGTCGCCAACACAAACCAAACTGTCTGAGTGAGCGGTGGACTGGCCTTTGGAAACAGGAGGAACAACAGCTGTTTTTGTTGACAAGACTTAAACAATGTGTGACTTTTTCCTGTTACTATTTGACCTTAGGGATTTAAAGGACAAATTCATTTCCGAGGGTGTATTGTTATTTTTCACTACAGAGTTTTGGAAGTCAGAACAATTTTGAGGGGCACTATTTCAAGTATTTTGTCAGTAGACCATGTACAGTATGGCATTCCACCGTTTGCAGTGGTATAAATGGATGTTATAATGTTTTTGACATGGTCATTCTCAAGGAGAATTCAGACGTTATTCCTTATATTCCCATGTGTGCACTACAATATTTCTCCTCCAAAGTATAGTAAAATTATGAAAATGCAACACTCCGACCCTACAATTCAAGTTTTACTGCAGTCCAGTATATGATGGTCGACTTACCCAACACTAACAGGTAGACTCCAATGATAGTCTCTCCTTGTTCGGACAGAGGAGGGTCTGTATGCAGAGTACTGAGGTTATTATTCCTCCATGGAATATTCACAACCTTCAGAGGAAAACCCTTCAATGTTATTTCCATGGCCTGAGTTTCGATGCATGAATCCTTGCTGTCGTCTACAGTGGCTCTGCTCTCTTCGGCTCTCGACAGACACTCCTGTTACACCAGTAGGGATGACCGGTCACTTCATGTTAAATCCAGCTTAGACACAGTCACTAATACCCCACAACTCACTGTCCAAATGATTGCAGCTGTAATCCTATCTATTTCTTAACAACTAAGCAGATAGAGATTTTGGGTGGAAATCCTAACCAACAGGGAAATGTCCAGTCAGCTAATGGAAATCATTTTTGCAGGGGTTTCATTTAGCTCAAATTAAATAATGTCCTATACGACTCATCTCATATGAAGACACCATAGGGCTCTCGGCACAGTCCAAAACAACTACTACACTACTAAATATGTCACTAAGTTTCATTCTCTTATTTCACTGGAACATTTTAAAAGGTTGTACTTATGTAATAGCAATCACACTTGCAAACACTTTTCTTAATGTAAAAAAATATAATCTATGTCTGTGAATTATCTGGATCTGTGCTTAAACTTTATATGTTTTTTTTTCACTCAGGTCTCTCTTGAAAAAAAGATCCCGATCTCAATGAGACTACCTGTTTCAATACAGGATTCACACAAAAATTATGGAAGCATGTGTGCAGTGTTGCTGTACTATATATGGTCTGGCAACAATTTACATCATCCTAGCCGTTCAAAAAATATCCCTTTGTACTTTGAACATAACTCCTGCACCAATGACAGTGAGCCGGCACCTCCTCTCCAGAGACATGTTCTAGTTTTCACTAATCACTTCCATTTAGAAAAGGTCATGCAGGTGATTACTTCAGTCCTGACTGCACTTAGCTTCAATGCAAAGCTCATTCGTCTAACTGCACACTGAGGCCAGAGGTATCATATTAAGTATAATTAAGTTAGTGACCTAATGTGTGCACTGACATTTTCACTGTGCTCTGATGCCAGTGTGAGAGCATCTGGCACTTTTACAGTGTCCAATATGATTTACAGTAGAACACGCAGGAACAAAGAAGGCCAACTAAGAAATAGGAGGGTTTATGGGAATTGTGGCAACACATGTTGATACAATTTTATTAATTATAATCCTTTTGTTCTGTGTAAATGTACACTAGCACAACACCCCCCTTCCTCCATCCCTCTCCTCTTCACAGTGAGCTTTTCTGTGGCAACACACCTACTGAAGGGGTAACCCGAACCGCCCCCCTCAGTCTGTGTTTAGATCACAGTGTGCACCTTGTTTCTCTCCTCTGGCTGCCACAGAGCCGCTCTGCTGGCCCTCAGGATGTGGAGGGAAGGGTTGCTCCTGCTGCCAGATGCCTCTGTGCTTCCGAGTCCTCCTCATCAAGCCCTTTCTTTCAGCCTCTGAAAGCCAGTCCGGAGAGAGAGAGAGAGAGAGAGGGAAAGAGAGAGACGAAGCTGAGGGAAAAGTGAACCCCTGACCTCAACTGTCACCCGTCCAGCAGCAAACACTGAACCCAGTCATCGCTCACCCCCACCTTCATCCCAGAGACGCCACATAACGCAGGTTCGGCTCAGCAGTGAGCCCTGTGTGTGCTGCCCACAGTGACACAGAGGTTTTCTGATGCCTCTGTGGTATGAGTCTTCTGGTTAAAGCAAAATAATGTGATAATGGTTGTGGGAGGCATCATGCAGAAACGTCACGGTACAATGACGCTGCTCACAAGCGATAGTGCCAGATGTTGAGGTGTTAGTCTTCGCTGCATGACAGGTTTTATTGTTTGTAATGCAAAGTCTTGAAATTGTTGTTAATGTAATTTTCATGAATGGTCTTCATACCTACAGGAATCTGGCATGCCATCATCTCACAGAGAAAGTTAGGAGATTAGACTGTTTGGCAGCACGCGAGCAGCGTTTGTCGTGCTGTCAGTGTTGAGGACAGCTACTACTGAGATTACACTGCGGCTAAGCTAACTGGTCGAAGGCCAGATAAGAACCTGCATTCAGCAGGTCTGTGACGAGCCGACATGAGAAAATGCAGCCTTACACATTTTTACATTATGAGGTTTGCTCAGCTAAGTGTAAAGCAGTGACGTGTACTGCACACTGTACAACGCTCAGGTGTCAACACATTACAGGAAGACATCAAGATTGGCTTAGTTCTTGCTCGTATGCTTTGGCATGTATGTGTGTGAAGCTTGGCGATCACGGTGCAGCCACAGTAGGCCACTGTATCATTAGGCTTATGATGATTACACTTTCCTTCTCTCTCTCTCTCTCTCTCGCACTCTCTCTCTGTGTCAAGTGAAGTCTGGGATGTGAGGTCAAAAGCTCACAATTTTCCAAATGGAAAATCACAGACACAGATACTATTATGGAGGTGTGTGTTAAAGGCTACGAGCTGTCTGAGGGCAACAAAGCCTCTCTTCACAGAGGACATACACCAGGTCAAGAGACCAATACAGAATCTGCTTTAAAAAAGGTCTACACACTTTCTCTCTCCCTGTCACTGAGCGAGAGGCACAGGGACCACTTGTATGAAGGCTCTACACAGTGTGGAGGTAAATGGCTTGCCTGTCATTTTTTGGGTCAATCTGTGCATGATTTTGGTAAAGGACGTCTCTCACAGCAATGCATTTTTCTATGCCTCCTTGTAGCCATTACAGCTATTGAAAGACACAGAATGTCAGCCAACTTAGTCCACAGTTGTCTACAGGAAATTTGACATGAATCTGGCTTTTAGTATGCTGTTCCGGAAATAGCTGGTGAACGTTAACAATACACTCATCAACTTTTTGCTCATTTTTATAAACAGGGAAGCTAATTTCAACAAGGAACGTCCAGCTGGCCGACAGGTGAACACGGCAAAGGTCCAGTAACAAAACTCTATAAACCACCGCTGCCTGCCTACAACATGTTCACACCTCATTCTCAAAGGGTTTGAAACTCTTTGGGCTATCAGTTCACAATAGTGAGGAATTCATTGTTATTCACCACAGGACAACCTTTCATGTTACTGTGTAAGCTTGATGATACATCATAGCACATTGGAGGTCCACAGGAAAACTCCACATTCCTGTGAGCTGATGGGTCTGCAGATATAATTTGAATGAGATGGATATTAAACACCAACATTGTCAAGTAAGACCAGGACAGTGTGATAACTCCACTCCACAGATTCGTGGTACAGCTCTTGGACTTGTGAAATGTTCCTCGTGAGGCAAAGTTTTCTGAAATCCCTCAGTGAAGCCCACAGTTCATGCAGTGACTTTACCACAGGTACAAAGACTGGACTGTTTTTCCTCTTCCCTCTTGCACCAAAACAGTTCTGTGCCTTGACAAGGAAAGCTTGCAGTCACAGAGATTGTTGCTTAAATATAATTATTTAAAAGCAAGTGCGCGGCGTTACAGAGCTTTAGTTTTTCTGTCCAGTTGAGCTTTATGAAATTGCTCACAGGAAAAGAGCACTTTATATTACTGGTCTTATCTGCAACTATTATATTCAGGAGAAAGGGGCTGCACTGTTGTTTGAAATGCTTTTTGGATAATACCTTATAATAAACCCCATAGGAACAGAAGATGAATGGTTCAGTATGCATTTAAAAGCAAATGAACACAGCCTCTGTGTCGAGCGATGTGGATTGGTTTTGTGGCTCAAGATCTTTGGCTCAGAACCACTTGCAAACATTTATTTGGGCACTGGGTCCACTTTGCAATTTCTCCTCCAGAGTGTGTTTGTTTAAGCAGGTAACTTATGTAAGTAGGTCTCATTTAGGGTTGAATACACACCTTTCCCGCAGGGGTCTGCACATCAGTCTTGACATGAGGAGATATTTTGCCAAAATATAGATGCGGAAATGTAAAATCCGCAAATAAAACACTACATCCTGTTGGGATATGGACACAATCGGATGCAGAAAAAATTGATCGTTTGCAAGGGCAAACTAAAGCACACTCACACCTTCCAAGGATTTCCAAGGATCTTTAAATTGACACCCTTTCTGCCTGGCCAACTGTCTGATGTCTAGTCTGTGGCTTTTGCTTCCAGTGGAGCTTACCTGAAGTAGCTGGCAGCCTTAAAGCACTGTTTGGCACAGTTGGGAGAGTATAGATAGCTCTTAGCTCTGGCCTCTTTGGTTTGAGTGAAAGGTTTGTGCTCTGACACTGGACCCTGGATATACTCCTCAGGCCTTCCGGGGACTGAGGAGATTAGTGACCTTGCTCCTCTGAGAAGCTACAGCTGCAGGAGCCTGACAAACTGACAACCTATCACACTGCAGCTCTCTTTGGACATCTCGAGGGAAGTCCACCTGTCCCCCAACCTGATGTGTTGCAACACATGGGGGCGTCTCTGCCGATGGTGGAAAGGAGTAAACAAGCTTGAAACTGTCAGTCAGGATCAAAGTCACATCAAACGAGCATTTCAAATCCCCTTAAAAAAGCGTGACCCCATTAACAGCAAAGATGTTATGTGCTGTCCTGACACACTATCAGGGTCGGTGAGGTGACCCGAGTGTGACAGGAGGTTAGTGGGCTGCGCCATCATCCTCTCCCTCGGCAAAAACTTGTTATCCTTAACGATAACACTCTCTCACTACTCCTGATGACCCGTGACACATGCTTGTTTGGGCCTCATTAAGAAGGAAGAAGGCAACTTTTAAAATGACCTGCTGCCCGCTGGCTGAATGTGGCCCCTTCAAGGCCCCTTTAAAGCCCTTGGTTATCAGTTATTGAATTTCAGATGTAGTTTTAAATGTTTCAGGGATGTAGAACATTATGAAATGTGAATGCACTAGACCAACTGAATCCCCTCACTCATGCTACTGGAAAGTCCATTGAATGATGCATTGCACTTATCATGCACATATCCCTGCATGCTTTAGATGTCAGGCAGCAAATCCCTGATTAACACAGGTTGCTACTCATAACAACAGGTGATTTAAAGCAATAGCTCAACATTTTAGGAGACATACTAATACACTTTCTTTCTGAGAACTTTTATATCTTTTTGGTAAATATGAATCTATTGCCAGCAGCTGGTTAGCTTATTAGCTTAGCATAAAGAGTGGAAACAGTCATCTTAGCACTGTCCTAAGATAAATAGTTGCCAGACAATCAGTGGACCCTCAACAAAGTTATTATTCCCAGCCAAGATATAGTGTGGCACAAAACCCCCTCATATGTCGTTGATTTTGCACTTTTTTGTAAAGATTAAATAAATGACATATAATGTGTTAATTTGTGAACTTAAGAGGTGCTGGTTGGCAGATTTATTTCGTCCTCGAAGCAACTCAGGCTAGCTGTTTCCCTCTGTTTCCAGTCTTTATCCTAAGCTAAGATAGCTTCATATTTACACAGGCATGAGAGAAATATCTTCTCATGTAACCTTCACCAAGGAAATGAATGAGCTTATATCCCAAAATGTCAGACTTTTCTACGTTTTAATCGTCTAGCAAATGAAAATCAGGACATACAAATCATGAGGCCATTGTGCCGCATCATGGAAAACCCAATACATGTTGCCTACTGTTTATTGATTTCACAAAGCTCTACTGATCCCCCTGGATAAAATAGGTCATTGCAGTGACAGAGATAGATAGTAGAGGGATACAGACCAGTGCAGAAAAAGTGCATTCAAGGCTGCAGCACTAGCTGTTCACATTGTGACTGGCTTTATGGAGTATCACATACTATATACAATACTTACTAGATGTCTTAAAGCTTTAGTCATGAAAATGTGTTTAAACATGGATGTAAGATTACTTTTCAGTATGTCCTTGCTCATGTTGTATGTCCTTAAAAACAAGTTAAAAATGCGCATGATGCACAGAGATGGACAGATGCCCAGAGTCAAAGTCTTTTCTCGCCAACTCAGCTCTATGTGTGGGAGTTCAACCTTCTGAGGCCTGCTCTCACTTAAATTGAAGGGTTTCCCTGACCACCTGGACAACATACCAGACAGTCCGTATAGTGACTCACTCAGCCGTTCAACGTCCAGCTGCAGAACACCTGGCAAGATCTGGGCTTCCACTTAAAATACCAGTCACATGGTAGTGTATGTTAACAGTGTGTGTGCTTCATACAACAGCTGAGCCAATAGATAAAAACAGACACTGTGCTGATCCCCCCTATCTCAATTAAAATCTGTCTAACCGTCTCTCATTACAGTCTGTTTTGAAATGCAGCAAAAATTTACCTGTCTCATTAATCAGAGAAGCAACACCACATAAAAACCTGGACTGCCATAAATCTGAGTGATAAAAGGAGAGTGAGGAATGAAACAATAAATTTACTCATCCTTTGAGGATGCCGGTGACATGTCCCATAAATAACGCTTCCTGATATTACATCACACTAATCTGATCATAGGTTAGCAACTTATTCTCTTTGTTTCTCCTAGCATTGCACATGTGAAAGAGTGATAGCAGCATGCTAACAGCTTGAGCCTGGGTGCAATAGAGGGCAATTAGCTGCTGCAGCTTCTTAAACCTGCAATAACTGAATTTAGGCCACTTACTGAGTAACATTATCATCCGTTTGGAGTCATGCTTCTGGACACCTAGCGAATATTAGCTCTCTTATAGTTCTTTTTTTTGTCTCTTGCCACTCCTGAGGGAAATATCTGACTCTTTAGCTGCTAAATGCTCCACTATGTTCACCAGCTACATACAAACTGTGTCTGCTGTTTCGTGCTGAGCAGTTGATGTAGAAAGGGTTTGGAGCTTTTTCGCTATTTGCAACACTGTGAGAGCAGTGAGAGAGGTTCAAACAATGAGCTGAAAGACTCTATGTAGCTCCATGAAGCCAGCTGTAGATTCTGGTGATGAATCTCAGGTTGTTCATCACTGCAAGCGACGCCTATTCAAACTGTCACATTGTTAAAGGTGTTAAAAATATCTTCATTAATAAAGTTAATCAAATCCAATCTAATCTAATCTAATTATCACAGAAAATAGCCACACATGACACAAGCGTTCCCTCTTCCATGTTTTTTAATGCTGTAATAACACGTTTTGTGGCTTCCAAGCTTGGATGGCTGTGCAATATGATGTCAGTTATCAGTAGCAGCGCCGGTTGCATTGCAGCAGTTAATTAATAACACTCTACTGTAAATTATACAGTGATTTACACAGGATGCTGCAATGGTGCACATTAAACTTTATAACCCTTGGTGCTGTGCTACCCTATGATATCTCAAAATCTCCATCTGAAGCATCTAATAATCACTGCAGTCATTTACTGGCCCAGGTTTTCTTCCTGCTCTGTATGAGGTAATTTCTCAAATGGCATCAATTTGAAAGTAATTTCCAGATGCAGCTTTTCCTGTGAGTCAGTGCTCGTACATTTCTGTTCAGTGACATACAGTATGTGTTCAGTTTTCTCCCTGACATATGCAGCGCAGGAGAAATTCAGTGTTTCTCAGAAAATCACCATGTAAGTTGATGTGATGGATTTCCAAAACACCATCCTCAAAGTGACACCCCCTTGCCCGACCCATCCCCCCAGCAGACTCATCATGGTCGTGTGCTGTGAATAAGGAGACCTCTGTTTTACAGGTCATGTGACAGAGGTCAAGGTCTGCTCCTTGACTGGGCGCTCCTAGGGAACAAGAACAGCTTCAAGGCCCCGGCTACATCACAGTATGATCCAGCAGTAAGACTTTCTATTATGGCAGCCAGTCCTGGTAATACAAGTTCTTCAAAGCAGTGGGGCCAGGAATATAAATATGTTTGCATGTGTAAGTCATGAATGTTGACCCCAAGAGAATCGTCTTAATAACTTCAAGTGAGAGCCACGAAATGCAACAGGATACCACAAAGTAAAGATTTACAAAACACCACAAATTGTGTGATGTGTGTGTTATGTCGTGAGTAGTGCTGTGAGACCCTGCGAGATGCTGTAGGACACAGAGAGATGAAAGAGCTCCGGGCCTGTTCCTGGGCGTGTGGCCAAGAAAATCTGTTTTGAAACATCCTGATGGAACTAAACCTCCCAGTAAAGTCATTTCATCAGGACGTCTTTGATAGATTTTGATTTTCCACAAAAATGGATCAAAAGCTTCATAACAAGATAAACAGGGACAAATGACATCTTCCAGTGACATTAAAATTGGCTTCTATCAGAGGGAATACACAGTGTTAAAAGTCTGAGCTTCTGTGTCTTTGTTCTTAAGGTTTTATTGATGTTAATTTCATTGAAGCGAAGTTGTATTGCACATTTCACATGTATAAATAAGCTCCCTAAGTACAGTATGTTTTATTCAAGTCGCTGAAGGAGGCTTACAGAGTGCACGTCAACATGTTCAGATCTGCAAACCTGTGACTCTGCAAACTGCTTTAGTCCTTTCAGGTCTATTGCTAATACCAAGGCAGGAATGTGTGTTTTAAATGTGTGCTTAACGCTCTCAATACCTGCCACAGCAAATTATATTCAAAAGACCTACATTTAATTGCTTTCATCTTTGTACACATACCTATCCCACCACATACAAAAGCGTGTTTTGATAAGAGCAGCTGTGCGTGTTTTGTGATCCTAAGTTTATAGACTTAGAAACACATTAGCAAGGATCTCAAGATATTATTTTGTCAAGAAGAGCAGATTTGTTTATTGATGGTGCTTCTGTTCCAGCTCAGTCAGTTTGGTGTGATCAGGTTCAGTTTTTAGCCATGGTAGCTTTGCGGCTCTAGGGACGGCAACATCAGTTGGTTGGTCCACTACTGTGGTCCTGATTGACAACTATTGAGTCAGTGACTATTAAATATTGATTCACATGAGGTTTTATAGAGGCATTCATGGTCCCTAGAGGCCCTGATCTTTCCTCGTGTGCCTTCATAAGGTTGATATTTTTGGTTTTCAGTGAAATATCTTGACATTAGATTAGATTAGATTAGATTAGATTAGATTAGATTAGATTAGATTAGATTAGATAAACTTTATTTATCCCACAACTGGGAAATTCATTTACCACAGCAGAAAAATAAACATCTATAGAATAAAACATCTATGGAAATATACAACAAAAGTATACCAAATATACACTAATAAATACATCTACACAATAAATTCTAATGACTTTGATGATCCTTTTCATCTAGTGCTATCATCAGGCCAACATTTCAATTTGTCCAATCATTTGATTTATGAATACCTGCAGTGATAACATTTTAGCCTTACTTTGTGTTTAGTGATCATTAGCGAATGTCACTGTTAACTCAGATGGCGAACATGGTGAGCATTACCTGCTAAACGGTGGCATTTTAGCACTGTTTTTGTGAGCATGTTCTCACAGTCTGGCCTTTTAGTGCTTTAAGTGGACATGGCTATAAAGAGGTGATAATTTGGGACTCTTGGCACTGTCCTGTGTGAGTTCACTAAAAGTGCAACTGAAGGTCATCATCACTGTCAGTTGAACACACCTGCCAAGTGACTATAACAAAGGCTATGACAAACACCACCTATAATATAATATATAATATGATCATCATCCGATCACCTTTTTTGAAGTATTAAATGTAATCCTGGACTCTAAGGGCAGGGTTTACACTAATCAAGAAGTGTGAGACAGGAATGGGCCGGTTGTCTGCACAGTGAACCTGACCGGGGTCAGAGGTGGAGCTTAACCACCACTCTTGTCCTCACATGAATGACCCAAGGGAAGGGCAAAAAAGAGATAAAAAGGGGAGGACAAGGTTAGTGGGGAAGCAGAATGACAAACAGACAGACATTATTCTTGTGAAAACTCAGTCCTCACTGCACTTTCACTTTTCATCAAGTGTTTTGGCTGCACATGAGTTGAAGGAATGCACCGCGGGGCAGCCTGCAGCTCACCCTGACAGCGCACCATTCCCCTCAGCATCGTCTCTCTACCCCTCCCCGCATCAAGACCACGTCCTAACATGTACACCTCAGTCCAAATTCAATATGTATCCTGAGCATCATCTAAGGAGGATATTTGCCCATCAATGTTCTCCTCCATTAATAGATGCATGTTGCCTTATTTAGTTTTTTACGCAAATCATATGTGATGTTTTGTCTAGAGGGCCATCCAGATGTGAGACGTTTTTAGAGACATGTTGATGAACTGAATTGACTGATGTCAAGTCTAATACATCTGCACAATATCTATGAAGTCAAAGACAAGGGCTTGGCTCCTGTAACCTCAAGGAGGTAACTGAGATGAATGGCTTTGCAGGTCATGTGCAGGCTTGACAGAGTTCACTCTCCTCTGTCCACCTCTGTCTTTTACAGCTTTGTGGCTGCAGGCTACAATGGGAGAGAAATACATGAGCTTAACTTGGTTCATTTCAAGGCATGCAGACATAAGATAAATCTGCAAAGAGCATTTAAAGAGAAAAAAAGCCCCACTTTATCCAAAATCCCCCATGGGCTCAAGCAACCTTATCCCTCTGTTGATCAATCATCTACATACATGCTACAACCTTTTTTAAAACTGCTGCTTTTCCGCAAGCTGTTTCCTTCCTACACCTTGTGAAAAAGGTGTTGGCCTCCCAAATTAGATAGTGAAGCTGTAAGACCAGCTATTACTGACCTTACCACAGACCTATCTCTCTGCTAGAATGAAAATTTAACAGTCAGGTGGTTACCGTAAACGCTTTCCACGAATACAAATAGGAAGCAAAAACAAACATCTCCTCGGGGCTCCTCATGAGCCAGATGCATGTATACTACTCTCATTTTAGCTTCACTAGATTGCCTCGTGAGCTGAGAGTGGATGGCATACTTTCACAATTCCCATTGCTTACACGTCTCACATCTGACCATCATTTCGATTTAAAATTATGTAGCACTAGCTAAGAGCACTAACTAAAGCCCACTGATTAAGTGATAAAAAAAAAAGTAATGAGAGTCTGCTAACTTCCTCAGGAATATGATGATGTCAATGATTTTAGACAAAGAGCTGTGTGATACTTTTGGGGAAAAGCTGAATGAGAAGATTGACTACACTCTCATGTCTGTACAGTTAACCATCCTTTGTTTAGCATTAAGATGGGAAAACCCCCCAAAAATGAAATGAAACAACAACATGTTGTTTTACAGTGTTACCTTTGGACAGAGCCAGGCTAGCTGTTTCCCTCAGGATACAGGCTCTATACTGAGCTAATCTAACCGGCTGCTGGCTGTAGCGTCATATTTACTGAACAGACATGACAGTGGTAATGATGTTCTTGTCAAACTCTTGGCAAGAAAGCGAAAGAGCTTATTTTCCAAAACACTGAACTATTCCTATAAACCTTCCTCAAAGCTGAGGCTGATCCAGCAACAAGCCCATGTTCACATACATATATATGTACATATATGAATACCAACACCCCATTTTTTCCACTCACACACACCCACTGATACACACACCCTAAATAAACAGTGAGTAAGAAAAATAAATTTGCTCATAAAAGACAGATGTTGCCATTGGATACATGATTAGACTTGGCTTCTTGCCTCCCATGAGAGAGAAAGATAACACTCCCATGGTAAATGAACTTATGTACTGGGTGTGCAGGCCAGTGGAACAGTAGCAGCCAGTGCTGGAAAGTGGACCCAACTCAACCCTGAAGGCTTTCCACTGTGTAAGCCCTGAATAACATATTTAAACCAAGGGTGATAAAAGGGCCAAATCCCAAATTTTGAAGGAAATCCCTTTCCACCAGCTCAACAATTTACAATCAGGCTTTTCTTAAAAATACTTAAGCTGCAGAGCCAATCTCCAACATGGTGCTGCACACAGTCAGTGCAGTGTCTTTTGGTCTTTTACCATCTAATGTAACACTGTAAGGTAGAACAACTCACAAATTATATCCAGTTTACAATTAATACCTCCACAAACTCAAAGAATAATCCCTGCAGCCTTAAAGTGAGACACGTGCGCTCAGTATAACAAAACCCTCTCATCCACATACTGTTTTCATAATGGGCCACTTGAAGAAACACTCACAGACTGTTTGCTCAGTCAGTGAGAGGTCTTCACTGTGTTGACTATTATTTTACTCTCTACAGGGCGGGCTATTTCACTGGAGGTATCAAATGATCACCTATTCTGTTTTCCCTTGAGTGGATGTAGTGGTCAGAGCATCAATGAGCCACTGTGGAGGTGCAGGACTCTGACACGCAACCAAAAAGGGAAGCTGTCAATCAAAAACAAGGTTTGAACCACCTCAATAATACTGTCTTCTGTCAGTTATAAAATTTAATGCACATTGTGTACATATGATAAGTAATCTTGACTGTAATTACAGGTTGTATTAAAAGAAATTGCTTGTAGGAATGCTGATATGAGGTGATTAGTTCACTTTACCACCTGTAGGCACATATTTTATACTCAGACATGTAAGGTGAAAGGTGGGAAAATAACATGACTAAATAAATGGCCTGTCATAAAGACCATTTGTTGACTGTGCAGGATGCGTTCAGTCAGGAGCAAACAGAGAAAAAAAAGGTGATGACTAAACCCTAACCCCTAACACTCTCCATTCCTGTCTGGCGTCATGAAAGAGACTCTTCAGTCGTGACAAGTTAAAAAACACACTCCAGCCAACATCTCTCCCCTGAGGGAAAGAGAGTAGTCCTAGGTGTGGTTGCAGCTCCGGGATAGAGACTTTTTTCTTTATTTATTCTCGTGATAACTTCAAGCTTGGAGGACAAGCTTGAAAAACTTTAATTGCAGAAAATGTTTGCATCTGCAGAGTCTGTAAACATCTGTAGGAACAGATGATGCAGCTGCTGGGCCACATAAACCACAGGCAACACCACCAGCTGACCATAGGAAGGGCCTTTGGAGAAGAGGTGGAATTTCAGTGAAATTTTTTAGTGCACTGAAATAAAGATGAATGACTGACCAGAAGCATTCACTAAGCTTGAATTACCCATGCCCCGACAGCTGGTGACCCCTGTCCGAGCTGAGTCTCCGACCTTGACCATAGTGCTGCATAATGTAACTTCACTTATCAACGCTGTGACTTTTTTCCCCGAGGCTCTGACTAACCCCAACCCTCACGACCATGACATACTCAAAACTTCAAACTTAATTTAATCCATCATTCAACTTGACAGTCAACACAGCAGAACACAGCCTTTATTTTCATTAATAGCAATTTATTGCATTACACACATCTGTGGTTGCAGGCTAAATAACTCTTAAAAAAAAAAATAAATAAATAAATCTTCAACTTGAAGCCACAGGAAGTGCACATGAAATGCAAAACCCACACTGCAGCACCATCTGCCTACAAGAGTGAACGAGTCAGAGAAACACCAAGTCTTCCCAGGTCTGTCCCAGATGTAAATTAGGAAATATGTGTTTTGGAACTTTCTTTTTCTCTCTAAAAAAATGTTTATCTTGTATGTGTTTGTCTTTATCAAAAGCAAATGAGAATATACTCATAGAGCTTTTCTTCTTTCTTTTCTGGGATACCTCAAAGCGACAACCCTTACCAATATTATTTTATGGGAATAGCAATAAAAGCAGCCATTAAGTGTACACTTTAATGAGTTCATTTATTGATGCATGAGGAAACTGGGAGATCATTACTTCTGCTCAATGAAATACTTTTAACTAAATGTCATAATTATTTCTGAAAAAAAAATGAGGTAAAAATAATTAGTTCCAACTTTCAAATACAAGTTTTTGTATCTACAAACAAGGAGTGCAAATGGAAAAACCTTTATAATACAAAAGCACCATATGGCAAATATTCTCCCAATTATTGTCACTCTTGCATGTGTACAAGTACAGAGAGCACTTGGTGATCAATACCATCAACAAGTCATTACATCAGGTAATGAATGGATGTGTGAAGTAATCTAAACCGGTGAGGTTATGTCAGGATTTACAGAAACTTGCTGCCCTCTTGAGGCAAGAGAAAGATGATTTGGAAATTTTGCAGGACATTCTTGAGAATAAATAATGTAATTTCAAGTAGAAAGACAGTGTTTTAGGAGTTCAATAATACAGTAAAGAAACGTATTAGCAAAGCCTTTCCAGAAAAGAGGAAATTTACCCATAATGCTTTCAAATGTCATAATATTTATACATTATATCCATAAGGCTTTACCAACCGACAAAGGGTTCGAAAAATTTAATTTATTGGTCCCAAATTGGGACGTGAAAATTTTCTTTTCGTGCGACCCTAATCCTTTCCCATATAAAAGATAGGAATCCACTTATTGATTTATTTTCAGTGTTTTTTTTGTTCGTTTGTTTTTTTAAATAGTCGATGAACAATAAAGTTCAAAAAGCTGTTGTGTCACCAAAATCTTTGTTCCATTTAGTATACATGCTAAGAGTAGCTGGGTTAACACTGGGCTTGATGCGCTTCAGGGAATCCTCAAAGTCTTTCATCTTTATGTTACGCATCTGTGAATGAACACAAGAGCATAATTATATGGATAACACAATTAAATAATGGTAAATGAGTATAAAGGAGATATATCTGCAATATTGCGAGTAATTTATCGGCATTATCTCACCTCATTAGCAGCCATATACCGGACTTGGTCTGGTCCCAACTCTGTGAGAGATTTCACAATAAAAATCAATCCGATCGAGCCCATCATGGAGGCCAAAGTATGAGTACATGATCAATACAATAATGTGACAAATAGATCGTACCTCTAATCGGCCCGAGTGCAGCATCTTTGGCTAATGAGGTCAAATCACTTCCTGAGTATCCTGCAGTCAGTCTGTCAAGTTGCATATCCAGGAATTAATGCAAAGTCACATTAAAATGACTTTGTAAAGGCTGTGTGGTGTGTAAATATGAACTCACTTTGCAAGACTGGACAGCTCATTTTTGCTCAGTGGATTCCCATGCTTTCCCAAAAGATTTTTCATCAGTGTGAATCTTGTCTGGAGGAACAAGAGTTACATAATATAACTTAATGAAATGGGATAAAAATAGGGAAAGATCACATTTCGAAGCTAACAAAAGACTGTAATGTATTAAATCCTCTACAGTAAATACCTGCTCATCTGGCAATCCCACATAGACTCTCTTTGCAAAGCGCCTGTAGATAGAAACAAGAGGAAAATGGTGGTAACCTTGTATAAAAAAACAAAACAAAAAACAATGACTGTATTGTTACTACTATGCATGTAGGATGGTATAATATACCTCAGTACTGCTTCATCGAGCTCCTGAGGCCTGTTGGTTGCGCCCATTACGAGGACCCTTTCATCCCCCCCTGACTGCACCTAAAACCAAGAGGTACTGTTGTGAAAACACCACCAGTGCTCTATGAAATAAGTGACTTACACACCTCAAAGATGGTTCATTATCAGATTTCAGAGGCTGCACTTACCCCATCAAACTCAATGAGGAACTCAGTTTTTAGTCGACGAGAGGCATCATTTTCTCCCTCCCTCCTTTCACAAAGCAAGCTGTCCACTTCATCTGAGTGTCAAATAAAAATTGAGAGGTCTCTTTATGAGCTGAAATCCGGGGGTAAATTACTGTTTGGGGCACATCTACTCTATAATAGAGTCATACAAACCGATAAAGATGACAGAGGGCTGTAATTCTCTGGCAACTGCAAAAAGTGCTCGTACAAGCTTTTCACCTTCTCCCACCTGTGATGGAGATCACAAGAAAGGTTAAAAAAAACACACACACACACACACAACACTAAATTTAGTGTAGTGTCAAGACCTAAAGAGAAAGTGTTTTCTTACATATTTAGAGGTCAAACTGGCAGCGCTGATGTTGAAGAATGTTGCATTTGACTCAGCGGCAACTGCTCTGGCCTTGTAAGAGGAAGAAAAGGCCGTGATTCAGTCGATATCACTGAGACAAGACTATCAAGAGCTATAGGCAAATGATAAAGCACAGTTTGGTCTGAGTGAAGTGGTTTGTTGTGTTGGAAAGAATGCTCAACTTACCAGCATGGTTTTCCCATTTCCAGGCGGGCCAAATAAAAGCAAACCACGTGCCGGAGCTCTCAGGCCAGTAAAGAGCTAAAAGGCAAATGGCATGTGAATAACAGTATAACAGGAAAATCTGAAATAGCAGGGACAAAATTTTTATAAGTGATCACCTCTGGTCTTAAGGCAGGTAGGATCACAATCTCTTGTAATGCTTGCTTGGCCAGATCCTGTCCAGCAATGTCTCCAAAGGATACAGACGCTCCACTACAATGAACAGAGCAAACTTCTTTAACTGCAGCACGTTTCTTTCTTTTTTTTTTTTCCACATGTCAATGATGGCAGAATTTACAAGAGTTACAGTATTGCTTTTAAATACCTGTCAACAATTTCATTCAGAATCAAGTTGGCCAGTTTGCTGTCCACATTCTTGAAGTTTTTCAAATCCCTCTTTGGTGGCTGTTTCGCCGCTGCAGGTTTTCCATTTTGAACCTTTGACATTCGTGGGGTCACCTTCGCAGGAACAAAAATATCCCCAAAGCATTATACACTTCAGCAGAAGCAGACATCTTGAAAGAACATACAACTGGACAAGAAGATGCGCCACACACACACACACACACACACACACACACACACACACACCTTTGGATCAGTGGATCTAGGTCTGACAGCAGAGGAGGGCCTGATGTTACCAGGTACTGCAGGCTGGCTTTTAGGTACAGGTTTTGGTTGTGGATTATTCCTCCTTTTAGATGCAAGTGTTGCCTCTGTGAAACAAGGACAGTATTGATATCCCCAGTTTGTATGACATGAACAACACTAATGTGGTCTAGACTTTAAGATGTCAGACAACCAAGATGCCACCTACCTAAAAGGGCGAGCCTGTCTTTTGCCATGGTGAGATTGTTGACCATTTTGTCTTGAAGTCTCTTTGCTCGCTCTCGATCTCCTACTAACAAAACATGGAGAATTGGGCTAAGGCATGTCAACAGTGCACATCATATACATCTGGGTGTTTTGTTGTTGTTTTTTTTGTTACCTTGTGGCGTGATCTCCACTGCAATACCCTTTTCAAGCTCAGAAATACCTCTCTTGTACCACTGCACAGCCTCCTCCTTCTCACCTGTCATCAGAGGGGACGGGGTGTTTATGAAGAGCTGTCACACACAACACATCGGCTAATCGCTCAGAAACGCAGCAAACAAACCTGTATCATCTTCGTCGATCCTTAATGCTTTCGATATATATTCAAACGCCTGCTTATGGTAGTTTCTGATAACTTCGCCGCTGTCTTTGCCTTTACTTGCGTTCATTTTGACCGACATCGCGATACTGTCTCCTTATTCTCAGAGTAAGCCACCTATAAAAAAAGGATACGGTGAAATGTACCTAGTCAGTCTTTTTGTCACATATGTAACAATAATAATGGCTCCTCATCACTACACAAACATTTCCAACGCCAACTTCCGCAATTCCGTGTGTTCGCCGTACGCTCGATGACAGTCTTCTTGTTTGAGGTTTAATGGCGGTGAGCAAACAATGAACAGTTGCATTACCGCCACCAACTGGTGTGGAGTGTGAATCACAATGTCTAATATTTACAATATAAAGGGGGGGGGGGGGAATATGGAAAATGATTTGACTCAGCCGCTTTGGTTCTGCCTCATATTCCTGAGTATAACATGCTCTACTGTTTCTTCTTGCCCACAGTCACAAACGCCTGTATTATGTTTACTGTTTTATATTTGAATAGTGTACTGTTTAGTCCAGTGTGTCCAAATCTAAGTCTTGATATAATGGTCTCATCTCTCCTGGGCCTTCCTACACACTTCATTTCTCCCACCTTTCTTTGACCTCTATAAAATTACCATCCTTTCCCCTCCTCCTCCTTTCAGTCCACTGCATCGCTTTGTGTTGGGTGATCATGACTATATGGTCTTGTAAATGAACCCAGTAATTCAGTGATAGCTGTGTCCTCATTTCCAATGGTGCTTGCTGCTGATCTCACACCACACAACCATAATATAATATTGATCCAATTAATCCACTGTATATGGCCTTCAAAGCAGTTCCATCTGCTCTAGTAATTTCGTACATTTGTCAACAACTTTCTGAACATGTACAACCCATGAAATTTCTTTGATTAAACCATATCTCTGAAAAGAGTGTTTCTTGGTAACGTTCCCTAACCTCTCTCCCTGAAGAGTACCTGGCTGCAGACACCATGGCAGGCAGCCACAACAGGCACTGCTGTCACTGCCTGAGCCGTACCGGAAACCTGCAGGAAATCATATGACCTCAGCAGGTCTTAGTCTTTTTCTGTGAAGTAGCACCACATGGATTTAAAAAAAAAAAATGTATATGACTCTCAGCACTTACACTGCATCCTCAGTTGCCAAAAATCTAAATTAACCTAGATATTGTGTTAGAATACAGACATCTTTCATGTTCAGGTGCACAGGCAGACAGAGGTGCAGGCAAACTAGTCCAGAAGGGCTGGACAAAGGTTAGGTCAAAAGAAACTAAAGAAGTAAGTAAACCACAAGTACTAACATTGGAGGAGATGTGACTGGAAGACACACAAGGGCTGGAAATGGTGATGTGAAACGACAGGAGAGTTAAGTGAAAAATAAATAAAACAGGAAATACCGCAATAATTTATTTTGCACAAATGAACACCAGGAGACATGGTTTTCTAAGAAACAGACTAACAAATATTCACTTTTACACAATGCAGAAAAATCTTTTTTGGGGATCAGAGGTCCTCCCCTATTTAAACAGTTCATTGTCTATGGCACTTGACAACTTCCTTCTCCCAACACTATTCTTTGTACAGCAAAGAAAAACACAAGGGACTAAGACAGTGCTCCAAAATGATGAGTGAAAAGCATAAACCATTTATATAGACACAAAAGGCAAACTGTGGTCTTCTCCCATGTAAAAAAAAAAAAAACAACTGCCACATAAGATAGCCTTATTAGTGTGTTTTTAGACTTTTGGTCTATGATGTTTTGCAGTGGGAAGTTGTGGAGTTGTGTGACTCAGCCTTGTCCACAATAAAGTGGACTGGAATAACCCTTGAAAAGTTATAATTTTCTGGAACAGATTTGCATTAAATAATAGAACCCCCATCTACTAAAATGATCGGTGATAATATATTGACCATCTCTATAGAGATTTGACATATAGTGGGCCTTTGACTGTTATGTTTTCCTATCTCACTTTTCCCATCCTAGTTTATAAGTTTTTTGTGTATTGCAAAAAGATCGATTTCGAATAATCACAGTTAATATGTTCATAGATTACAAAGAATAAACTGTGAGGAGAGATTTTCATTTTCAACGATGTTAAAAGATGATTAATGGTCTTTCTAAATAGAGAAAACAAGGGCTTAGTTGTCCGGCTACTCAGTACTAAGTTGCTTCTGTCATCATTTTAATGTAATGGCAAACACCACTTTTCTCTTGTGAGAGGAGCACGCAGATGACATTTGGTTGACAGCACACGGACAGCCCTGCTTCCATTGGCAGACTGTACCCGCTCACCTGGCGGGCAGAGCAATTTCATGACCAAACTATCATCTTAGTAACGGCCACGCCTCCTGGATTTTTAAACGAATCAATTTGTGTTTGCTAATCCAACAACCAATCAAAACGCTCTGACGTGACTGTGATTACCGTATCAGAGACGCCCCATACCTGGCTCGACAGACAACCCAGTAATCCTCAGATCTGGCTGTGACAGCTACTGCTCTTGGTTTTGCTCTCCTGGCTGTTCAGTGTTAGCACATACAATATTTGTAGTTTGTGCCTTTTCAAATTTGCATGATACCTTTGCCAGTGTCTAACTGTCTAACAAACTCACCGTTAGCTGCTCTCTCTGGCTAACTTCATAACCGGTAACAACACAGAAGCCAGCTGACGGAGCACTGATCTTGTTAGCCTGCTTTCCCAGCTGTCTCTCCAGTCGGACTGCCCTTTGTCTTTACAAGCAAGTGAGCTGGCAGGCGTTGTTTCTTCTCTGGGTTAGCGAACGCCGGCTCTTGCAATTTTATTTTTCGCCTGACAAGGGTTAAGCAGACCAAGATAGGCGGCTTGGGAACCAAGATGTCGAACCGAGCTGTGTGCAGAGAAGCAAGTCACGCCGGGAGCTGGTACTCTGCTTCGGGTAACTGTCAACAGAGCACCGTCGGCGTTAGCACGCTGTATGCTAGCTGGCTGGTGTTTTTTCTCATGGCAGTGTATTGAATTGTTTTTGTTGTTTTTATTTTGTATAACCTTCATTATCTTGAGATGAAAAACGGTCGAGTTCATGTCTTGCCATAGGGGACGGTGATAACAAACGTTAGGGTTGTAACGGTAATCCAGTTGATGAAAAGTCGGCTAGCTAAAATATAGCTTGTATTGACTGCCTCGTCTGTTATCCCATTTGGTGCAGGGTTGGTTTGAGCTTATTCAGCTTTTCCTCCTCGGGTAGTCGATTGAAATGTTTCTAAACAAACTGACATCTGCTGCTCAGCATTTTTGACAAGCAATCATCTCAACAATAGCTAACTTGGCTAATAATGCAGAACTTCCTGGCCTACCTGCTGTCTGACCAGATTATACATTTCCGTAACAGCTTGACAGGAACTGTTTTAACTGAAGCTGCCATTATTGTTATGGTCTTCTTGGTGGTCTCTGACCCTGACTCTCCTTAGTGTAGAAATACTACCTGCCATGAAACAAAGGACTGAGTAGGGCAGGGCAGAAAATTGGTTCGTGTTGCACCCCTTCCCCCATTTCACTGGCTAGCCGCTAGTTTCTTTCTTTTAAACCCTGCAAGGCTGTCTGGCTGTCATTTATAAGCTTACCTCACGGCGTTGTTAGTAAAAATCGTTTTCAACAGACCACATACATTAGTTAAAACACTACAGAAAGCTTTATATAAACAATAATATGTCCATAAACTCATCTAAAGGTTGCGCTAACGTAACCTCCCCCCCTCGATGTCCTTGTTCATTTTTTTTTTTTTTTTTTTTTACAACACTAATTATATCAGTTGTTTGTTTTTCCTTCAGATTTAATTATAGAATCATAAAGCTACCTTTGATTGATGTTGACATAATGTCAGCAGCTGTGGACACTGGTAGAGAGTAACACTGGTGGTTTGTACAGTAAAACCGGGCAGTGTGTTCCATTACAACCACAGTAGCATGTTTATAATCTCACTCCATTGGAATTATTACAGTGACATAATGATACCAAAATTACCTTGATCTTAGTGTTCTATGCTTGTGGCTGTCCTGTATCTATCAAATCCTATTTGTATTGATCAGACAATTATGTTTTTAGTGTTATTGGTTAGTGCTGACCCACTATGTCATTCTTAGTCTTGTGGGGAGGCGTAGAGAGAGCAGTATGAGTTGCTGGCTCATCTTTAATAACCTTTAATGATCAGAAATAAAATTATTTTTTAAATTGTTTTTTTTGTTTGTTTTCTTTTTAAATTCTACCTATTCAGGATCCCAGCTGAATGCACAACTAGAGGGCTGGCTGTCCCAAGCACAGTCCACGATCAGACCTGCTAGAGCCATCATAGCGCCGTAAGCACATGTTGACAATTGGAAGGAAAGATAAAATGAGCATGTCAAATGGCATCTGTGATGCCATCTCATTCCACTTTGACATGTTTATGTTTGCAGACATGCTGGTTATACCTACTGTGGTGCTTGTGCAGCATATGCCTACAAGCAGGTTGATCCTTCTATTACGTGAGTCATTCTGTTTTTTGTCTCTTTTCCTTACTCAAGAAAATGCTTTGTATGACTGTTTCTTATCTTACATTAACTTCCACAGAATGAACAGATGTTAGTTTAGATAGTAGAATATAGTACCAGCGGTGTTTCTGAAAGGAGTGAGATAAAGTCCTGTTGCCCTTCAGTCGTAGGGTGTTCATCCTGGGACCTTCACACCATGTGCCCCTCTCCCGCTGTGCCCTGTCACCTGCAGACATCTATAGAACACCTCTCTATGACCTGAGAATCGACCAGAAGGGTATTTACTGTTTTCACTCCTTGCAATTTGATTTTTACTTTTTTCTGTGTTTGTTGCTCAGTCCCACATGTAAACACATTATAACCGGTCAGTTATTTAGGAGGGTATTTCAATTGTGATGTGAGGGAGTGACATAACCACAGTTCGGTCTAGGTTTTAGTGTTTTTCAGTCATTTTAGAACCCTGTACTTAAAAAAGGTGTAAAAATACAACCATAGAGGTTTGTTAGGCCCTTTCTTTATCTTGATTGTTCTAGTCTAGCCTAAATAGAGCTCTAACATGCTGACCTCAAGCAGTCTTGGGAGGTGATACACTTTTAATGATCCTCGAGGGACCAGACAGTTCCCTGACTCTTAGGATAAAAGGCTTTCTCAATGATGAGGTTTCACTCAGCTAGGCACTTGTCAGGATTCCCAATTTAAATGATCTCCAAAAGGGTCTTTATCAGAAGACATGGCCATGATAACATGCAAAAATTAAAGTGAAACTCACCTGTGTTTTACAGTTTATGCTGACCTCTGGAAAACTGGGTTGTTTGAGCGGATGACTCTGCAGACAGATGAAGATGAGCACAGTATTGAAATGCACTTGCCTTACACTGCTAAAGCCATGGAGAGGTAACGCACATAGGAGTGAAACTATACACTTACTATAAACTGGTTTCACAGAATGAAGCTTTTATCATTATCATTGACCAAACAAGAAAACAGTGCAAAAGATCTTTCTATACATTCTGTAAACCCATACTGGTGCAGGGACTCATAGAAAGTATGATATGCATAATTGATATAGCCTTCTGTTAGGTTGGAAGGAGTCAGAGGCAATTTCTTGGTTCAGAAAAGCAGGGATGAGGTAATATGAGGTGAAGTTCATTAGCTCAAGACATATTGTCCTTACGACTTTCACTAAAACCCGTTGAAAAACATTAGTAATGTAGATGTATGAAGGGTATAAAGGTGCAACTCACTAGTGAGTTTTCCCATTACTTTTCACTGATGGATGCTCTTATTGTATTAATGCTGATTTTATTTCCACCTGTGCCCCTTGGACACAATTTTGACAGAGAGGTGCAGTTGTACCATAGTTTTTAATTCAATAATCTGATGTTGCAGCCACAAAGACGAGTTTAGCATCGTGCCTGTGCTTGTGGGAGCCCTGAGCGAATCTAAGGAACAGGAATATGGGAAGCTGCTCAGCAAGTATCTGGCAGACCCCTCCAACCTTTTCATCATCTCATCTGACTTCTGCCACTGGGGTAGGTACTGATGAATAAAAATCAATGAAAATAACACCCACTCTCTGAGATTATCCTGTTAATAAAAGTATAGTTTGTGATCTCAGGATAATTCTGCCCCAAATGTCATAAATGTGACATACCTGTGTCCAGCTTTGTTCTGATGTCCATTTCTCTTTTGAAGGTCAACGGTTCCGTTACACATACTACGATGAATCTCAAGGGGAGATCTACAGGTCTATTGAGCATCTTGATAAAATGGTAACCACAGAGATATGTGTGACTGTCATCAGCCACATGCACAACTGTTATGATAATGCAGTGCAGGACATATTAATATGACATTAATGTTACCATGACACCCATAATACTTGTACGAACAATAGCATTGGCATTTTAAATACTTCGTGTGCCCTTAATGTGACTGTATACTTCAATGTAGCTGCTACAAATATATCATTTTTCAGGAAGTTTAAAATACAGAGAGGCACAGAGAAAATGTGATTATTATAATTCTTGTGATAAGGCTTTTTTTCTTGAACACACAGCTTCCAGGAAGTACTGCTATTATATTACAAAATACTTGAACGTAAAGTAAACATAAATTCATTGACACATGCAATATAACAACAAAACAGTTTTAAAACATGGGAAGTAGTTGTCCTCCTTTATCTATAATGGCATAGAACAGCAGATTCAAAATTTGAAAAATAATTAGTTTTAATGTAATTTCTCTTTGAAAATAACCTACCTATAAAATAATAAGTTTTAGGATAGTCATGTCTTTATCTAAGATATATAAATGTATGTTCCACTTTTTCTCTCTGCTTGTGAAGGGGATGGGTATTATAGAGCAGCTGGATCCCATGTCTTTCACCAACTACTTGAAGAAGTACCGCAACACCATCTGTGGGCGTCACCCAATTGGAGTGCTGCTAAATGTACGTACCACAGAAGAAGAGACTGATGTTTATAAGTACTTAACATGGTTGATGGTGGTTCAGTTGACTGAACGTAGTAACTAAGTTGCTAGGCTTCAGCATCAAGCCTTCTGTTCTCATACAGTGCAAAAGCTTGTAATGACAACGGTGGCATATTGAAGACCCAGAATTATTTGTAATTTTCGATACAACGGGTCCTTGATTTCAGACGGTGGTCAAAAAAAGCAGCTTCTTGTTTACTTCTCTCATTTCTGTCATTTGGCTGGCAGAAATGACAGCTGTTGCAAGATTATTCTTCCATCTGTAACATTCACTACATTCTGCTAAAAGACTGAGGCTAAAGCTGCATGTCCAAAGCAAAAAATAAAGAATTAGAATTGATCATGTATTTCAATGTATAGTTAGTTAGTCCTAGTATTTTAAGTATGAAAAGGAAACTGTTATTTTATTTAAGATAACCTGTAGCCTGTGTCATGACAATGGGACGCTGTCCTTATCTGTGTGTGTAATTACGCTTGGCGTGACACAAGGTATGAATCAATGACCAAGTGGATGTTTTTATTTTGCAGGCTGTGGCTGAGCTGAGGAAGTCTGGTTTAGAAATGAACTTCACTTTCCTGAACTACGCCCAGTCAAGTGAGTGCAGGAACTGGCAGGACAGCTCTGTGAGTTACGCTGCCGGGGCACTCATCGTTCATTGAGGTTGACATTGAGGCAGGGGCCACAGCAGCGCCACCGCCATGTCCTTACTATCTATCGCCATAACCTGACCCAGACACCATCCCTCTCACCCAACCCCAAGTTACGCCCACTATTTGCAGGAAGGACCTAGACACTCGAAGCCAATACAGTCTTCTTTCTCTGTCTCTCCCTCAACTCTCCTCCGCCTTTCTCCACCCTCCTCTCGGTTTGAAGTGTGTCTCAGAGCTTTTGGTTGATACATTTTGCTTGAAGTGCAGTTTTGAGAGTATGTTGGAGCAAATGGTTTGAGGAGATAGGACGAGTGCGCATTCATTTGGCTCAGCGTATGCGTCGGGAAGGGGAAATCTTATTGGGGTTTTTGCAAGGACTGTAGCTGTCCTCTTAGTCCCTTTTTGTTTTTCCTGACAAACGATGGATTTGAGTTGTAATGCAATCTTTACGTTTGGACTCTTGGCAATCTGTGCTCATGTAATTCGCCTCAGAAAAGGAAAGAAAAATAAAACTGCAGATCTTGATGGAGAATACTGAAATGTTGCCAGATGAAAATGAAATGAGTGTTTTGATTGATTGCTTTAAGCTACATGCAATTAAAATTTTGAGAACAGTGTCATACTACCGTCGCTAACATATATTGTAGTTGCTAACAAAGGGCTACACCCAACAACGTTCACTAACCCCCTGTACAAACCAAAAACATTATTACTCTTATATTAGTTTATTAAATATTATCTTTTATTCATATTCTGTTCCTTTTTATTTCTCCCTTTAGTAGTGTTATTATACTTGATAGTATTTACTCAAGTAGTGTGTAGATTTGAACAGAAGCAGTGTTGTCAGTTAAGCTCGAAAGCCAGTAACATGGTTTGCCTGTTAAATTAGTGTATGCAACACTGCTCCCAGATTCCAGTTATGTGCTTGTAGCATTATAGATATGTTTTGCTGGGGCTAGACTGCAGTTATGGGTGCCACAGAAATGTAATCTAAGCTGGATACTGTGTAAATGACTAACACTTTAGTCTTTGTTTACACCACCACCATGAATCCCTGTAGTTATTGAATTGTCAGTATAGAAGACTGATGCTAGACTGGTAGAAAATGTCTTTTGTTACACATTCAGTTCTGTGAGAGCAAGTTTTGGGTTTTTTTTTTGGGGTTTTTTTTTTGGTGGTAAAGGCCTAGATGGTCTGCTTAAATGGTAGGAACTGTTACTAAATCTATTCACTTGGGAGTAATTTACAGCTCTTTTTGTTAATATGTTTTGAAGAATGCCAAATGTTATTGGGAAGATTTAAGCCTTCATCCTTATTTACAGGTTTGTTCCCCAGTTTTGTTACTTCTCTGTGAATGAGAATTCACTTCAAAATTATGGTTGGCAGTAGGATGATTAATTAGATGAGGTGAGCTAGAGATGGCCCATGTTTTAAGATCAGCACAAAGTCATAATGATTTAAGGTTTGATTATCTACCCAGAAAAGTGACAGATGTTGCTCCTTGCTCTATTTTGGATTAAATGGATGTGAATATGTTAAGAAACATTAATATTTCCATTATGAAATGTCAAGCAAAAAAATTGCAGTTATTAACAAAAGAAAAGAAAATTTTACTGTCTTTTTCCAAGTTATTTGCTGTGTAGTACGCTGCCTGAAATACTCCTGTAATATGTGTGATGATGATGTACAAAACCTGAATGCAAAAACCTGATGATTCATAGTGGCAGTATAGGCTTTCGGTGACAGTATGATATAGGCAGCACACGATGTCTGCTGTCCTGTCGTTTGAGATTTGAACATCACTTATCACTGACTGACTTTTGCTGCTGAATACAAGTATTCCCATTGAAATGATGCAGTCCTTTAACATCGGTCCCCCTCTCTCGGCACCATAAGCATTAAGCAACTGTTAATATCTGGTTGCATCGAGTGAGCACAGACTGAAAGATGAATCCCCCGACTCACTTGACCTCTGACGTTAATTTAAAGGAAACTAGTAAAGCATGACACACTGTGCTATTGTGCCTTTTATCACTGTTGCACATATACATTTAAAACGTATTCTCACTTTTAGTCTTATTTTAGAATGTGTACTTTCAGTTCTTTGTTTTTCCACATGTACCCTCTCCCTTGCCGAGTACCCAACAATGTCTCCAGCTCACCCAGCACTCCAGGAGTGTGTGACCTGTCCCTCATCTGTTGGTCTGAAATGGCACCAACTGTTATCTCCTTTCTCCAGCAGGGAGTGGTGTTCAGTTTTCTCCACCTCACCTCATTCCTGTAGAGAGAGAGAGAGACAAAGGCTGAACCTCAACACTGTTCATTTTGTGTTTATGGATCTTTGTTTGTCTTTTAGAAATGGTTTTTGTATTATCTTCTTTTTTCTTGCTTAGAGAATGGGAACTTACACGTCACAAACCTAAAATATACTACTTAACTACTCCCTAAATGGAGTTGTTTTGATCTCAGGTTCCACTGACAAAGCATCCCAAAAGGCTCTTCAGATAAGGCCGAGGATTCATGTTACAAAACAAGTAAAATGTACTGAAAGCATGTGTGCTCTGGTGTCTTGTTCTTCAAGTATTTACAATCACACAAAATATTGACTTGGTTTTTAATCACTGTCTTCAATCAATATGTTTACTCCTCCAAAGGTGCAAAAGATTAATAACCAAATATATTTTTTAGCACTGCAGAAGTTTGGACATGGGCGTTTGGTTGTAAACAGTGCAGTGCTGCATATTGTATACTGCTAAAGTAGACATCCTGGTTAGGATAAATATTTACTATTTTTATCCAGTGTCAATTTACAGTGGAGACACAGTGGAAACATCACCAGCAGAGGGAGCTTCGTGGCTGGAGGAATATTGGTTTTTATTATTTATTATTAGGTACACCTAGCTAATATTAATGCAGGCTAATACAACAGTCCTGCAATAAGTCCTCCCTTCATGAAGATTATAATGTTCAGTTTTTGTTCCAACTATTTTAGAGAAGTGTTGACTCAACTGTATGGTCATTTTGGAGGATGTTGTTTACAGTGCTGTTGATCTGTGTTATACGGAGAGGAGTTTGTAATTTTGTCTACCCCATCTATATCAGTGAGGGTTAAATATAACAAACAAGCTGAATCAACACCTTTACAAACAGTTTATTTCATCTCTTAAAAAAATTAAATCTGACCACTGACATCAAATAACAATCAGTATAACTGACTTCTGTGTATTGCAACTGACAATAATGAATTTGGACGCTGGGACATCCATACATAAGGATACAATACACAATAAGTCCACCCAAATGCCGCTGCCTTCAAAATGACTTTCTCTCTTCAGACAGACCAGCATCAGCTGGAGGCAGGAGGCTGTATAAGCTGAGGTTGACAAGAAAAACTCAAAAAGGAAAAAAAAAAATCAATAAAATAGTTCAGTTTGTTTTCATATAATGCATAAACACAGGTCACAAGATACAGAATCTCCCTGTAGTAATTATCAGATTGTTACAAATGCCTGTACATTCATTGTTCAATCTATATTCAGTTGCTGTGTAATGTTTTCAGTGAGTCATCCAGGAAAGGCAGTGCTCAGATCAGGAAGAACAGGTTACTGTCTTGATGAGTAAAGCTAATAGTTTTGCCTTTACTGTGGCCCAATTTGACTGAATCACATTCATTTCACTATTGTACTCCCAATTACACTGGGTTGTACATTTCAAACCACAAAGAAATTAAAGAACTTGTTTGAGCACTGTACCAAACAATTATCTATGGATTATGTAGTACATGCACATGCATGTGCACATGCAAATCTATTGACAAGTAAAGCCACACAGTTTGATATTGGTGCAGATGCTGCTGTGTGTCTGTAAACAAGATTGACAGGCAGAGCAGGTATGTAGCAACGGACTATGGCTCCGATTGTAGGGAAATTCAGTATTTGCATCAGGGCTTGCATTACAAGGTGGAGAAGATAATCATAACCTCACCTCTCTCAGTATTAGTACCAAGGCTGTGACAAAGAGAGCAGTCTCATGTTTCAGCAGGCTGACACTCCTCTCTCTTTGCTTTGGGAGGAGTCAGAGAGGCTTTTTAGAGCCATTTAACTTTATACAGACGCTTAAAGATTAGTTTATGAGCAGAACAAATCACTGCAACACTCACTGGCCCTGAGGCGAGGACCTGCAAGATGCACTGCTATGAGGACTTGGTCAACTGTCTCAGCTGTGGGATCATCCTGATAGGACTCGGGCACTTGGTCCATCACAGGAAGACGCAAACCTCCTATGGGCGCCATATGGTACTCTCTCCTCCAGCAAGGACAGTCCCAGCCAGACTAGCCTGGTTCCTCCAGGAGATACCAGCTCTCCTGGCGCCCCTACTTTTAATGTTTACCTCACACAAACCCTCCATTACGGGGAAGCACCTGCTGCTTGGGACCTTTTGCACGCACTACTTTCAAAGGTAAACGCAGAGACATGAGCCTGGGGTTGGGGTGGTTTGATGTGTATGTGAAGGGAAGTGTGATAATGTACTTTAAGATACATGAGAGTGATCAGTGTTTTTGGAGTTATGCACACCCCCCATTCAATCAAAATACAAAAGAAAGATTAAAATGTCCGGTTTTTCACATTTGACTTACAAATTTCATTTTGCTGTTTCAGTTTAACGCACTGATTTGATGAGGTTCATAGTTTTTCTCATTTATTGATGTATTTAGCTTTATATTGTCTTGTGCCTACACAATAATATCATACATATTTCAGATTGAGTTATTTTGTTATATTTGTCTTAAATTTACTCAGCCTGTTTGAGTACAGGGTATTGTATTGTTTGGCTACTGTTCACTGTATTCATATATTTATTTATTGATCCACCAGTGTAACATGAAACAAACTATACATTTTCTTAGTTATAACTCCTATTTTTAATGGACAGTTGCAGTCCATCATTTTGTGTTTCTGACAGAAAACAACAAAATGTGTTACTACCATCTTTTATCATTATTCTGCCAGTGTACCTACAGCTACTAGATGTAGCCTATTCAGCCACTTTTTAAGTGAAAGCAAGAGCCAAACACTTTCAGGTGGCCACTGGAAAAAGGAGCTTTGAAAATGAGATCTCCTGTTGTTATAATCTGAAGGCTAAAGTGCTGTGAGGAATGCATTCGTAACCACCCATGACGAGTTGGGCTTAATGGAACCTTTTTGCCTGCACTTAAATGCAAAACGATTTTTTCAGAATACCTCCACCTGGTTGTAAAATATGTTCTTTGCCAATGCTATAGAGCATAGGAGGAAAAGCACAATTATTCTGTCCTCTTACCACCTACTGTACCTACTATTTCCTTTCCAATCATAGGACATTTGTCTATTCCCTACTGACCAGAGGAAGGCCTTTCCCACTGGGTGTGATGGTGGCAGCAGGTTTCTTCTGCACTCTGAATGGTTTCCTGCAGGGACACTACCTGCTGCACTGTGCTCACTTTGATGAAGAATGGTCAGCTGACTATCGCTGTAAAACTGGTAGGAGCAGTATCTATTCTTTCCAGAGGAACTGTTTCAGTCCATTTGTGTGCTTTATACATTAAGCCAGCCATGTACAAGTCAGTGTTTCTTCTAGGTTTAGTGCTGTTTTACGTTGGAATGGCCATCAATATACACAGTGACTATATTCTTCGTAACCTGAGGAAACCAGGAGAAGTAAGTTACAAGATTCCTACAGGTAAGAAACCAGAGATGACACATCAGTTAACTTCCATTGGTTCTGTACTCATAGTGACCTGCGGTCTTCTTCCTCTCCTGCAGGAGGTCTGTTTGAATATGTGTCTGGTGCCAACTACTTAGGAGAGATCGTGGAGTGGTTTGGCTTTGCTGTGGCCACCTGGTCTCTTCCAGCCCTCTCATTTGCTGTCTTTAGCCTGAGTTTCATTGGACCAAGAGCCTATTACCATCACAGGTGCCTAAGACATTCCCAAAACGCTGAGCAGTCCTGTCACAGTACATTAATACTCCCCTGTCAAACTTATCCAACTTTGCCATATTCAATTTCTGAGTGATAGTTTTCATCTCCCCCTCTGTTACAGGTTTTATCAAAAGAAATTCAAAGACTATCCCAAGTTACGAAAGGCTTTAATTCCATTCATCTTCTGAGAGAAAAAGCACCTGGCGGTCATCTTGTAAGGGCAGACAATGATTGAACCAACAGCAGAAGGAATCTGCACTCATTTTACTTCTCACTTGGTGAACTTGGTGCACACAAGAAGAGATTTTGTGAGGAGAAATAAAGTTATCCAAATAGTAGATGTGCAATAATCAAAATAACATATATAACAAATAACACATCTCTGTACAGTGACTGTAAGTTGGTTCAGAAATCACCAGATGTGGTCTGTCACAGTGTCTACACCATGTCATAGAGCACTGTGAACAGTTATGGTGTTAGGGTGGAACATTTGATTGCCTGTGGTTAGACTTTTTATTTACATAGCTGTTTATCTGTCAGTTTATCTTACCAGTCAGCAAGTTCAGACTGGTAATTTTTTGGATTCAGCAAAATGTAATGGAAAAAAAGGGCGGAAAATTACAACAGAAAAATGCTGGTAGTTTGTTGGTGCTGTACTGGCAACAAAATATGTGTCAGCATCTGTTGCAGCACCCCCTGGTGCTGAACAAAGGCCACTGCAGCAGAGACATTCTGACTTGTAATGGTGAAGGGTTGATGAATTGTTCCATAGAAGCTGAAGTCTTTTGATTCATTACACTTGCATAATCCCTCAGAAATCATTTAAAGGTAATTTTAAATTGTTAAAGTGTAATTGGTTGGCAGTGTAGATGAGATGAGTGGTGAATTAGAAATGTAGTTTTGGATAGCCTGTATCGACTACCAAATTCACAAAACAGTGACAGTAATCAGTGAATAGAAATCTGCATTTATTAGTAACATTACTGACAAAATGGTCAGTGACTTAACATAAAGGTTAAGCATAAGACCACACCAAAGGATAGAGACAAGACATTCCCAGTGGCTACTGTCTAATCTGTATTATGCCTTTGAAAAGTAAAACAGCATTCATTCCCCTCTTTAAACCCAAATCCATCACTAGACAAAATTTCTACTAGTTCACATCTTGAATTATATATCTTACATCTAGTGCAAGATTAGCAGTTTCTACAGCCACTTGCAATGCATTGAGTTTAGCTGTGAAGGAGTCCAGCACACACGGCTGCACAGTAGTGTCTCTACACAGGGATGCAGGTGAGAACTCTGAGTATTTAGTGTTTAGATAAGTCCACTTCTTACTTGGGCTACTTTCCATCAGGCCACAGCCACAGAAGCCCAAGCTATCCTCCACGCATCCTGTCATGGCATCTGCAGGGAGGGTCCAGTGATGAGCATAAATCAGATCGATTAAAGAACTCTCGCCATTGTGCTCCAGCGCTGTGGCTACAGACTCCAGAGAGCGGCAGAATCCCTCCATGCCACGAAGGTACTCTGTCTGTGTGCATCCTAATACCGATGCTGTCTCTGTTACTTCATTCAAGCTCTAAGATGAAAATATTGCATAATCAAGACATGTTATAATGAGATTGCTGTGAAAATATGTGAAATCAATAAATTCAGACTGGTTTTATTGGATCTCACCTTGTGTCTGACGTAAGCAGCTAAGTGGGTCTCGGTACACCCACCTCCAAGTAATGCAGAGGGCTCCCTTAGGGTGAGCCTCAACACATGTTCCGTCTTCTGGCACACCACCTTTAACAGACACATAAATGGACATTACTCATTAATGGACATTGCAAGCTGATATCTGTGTGTAATAATTCCCCCGTGGGGACAAATAAAGTTTATTGAATTGACAAGCATTTGTAGGCGTTTTAAAATACGTTTAAAAAATATCTGAGGCAAGTTGATGGATGCTTTTATCAAAAATGCTGTAGAAGAATGTAATCTCTTCTTCCCCTGGTTCAGTTAGTTAAAGACTTTACCAACTGTGCTTTATGGGGCCATATATTATTAATTATATTTCATCTTTACTGAATAATATTTGGTGCAGATAGTAGATTTTAGTGGGAAGGAGATACACATGATGATATGAATTGAATACTCCACACTTTATTTTACCTTCAGCTCACTTAGCATTGTCTCGTTCCTGTGGCAGAGGACCATTGTGCAGATTGCTGACTCCCCAGGAGCATGTAAATGCAGCATTGTCTTGGATCCAAACTGCCTAATAGTGAGATCCCTCACTTTCCCGTACGCCTTGGCTGGGAGTGTGGCATGTAATGTGGCCACAGGTTGAGCACCTATTTGTTAAAATAGATATGAAACACGATCTCAGATACAGAGCAGAGTAATTAAAGTACAAGTTAGACTATACTCATGTAGCACACATTCCCCTCAAGTAGCTTCAAAGTTGGAAAATTCTTTTACATTGATATAACATTTGCTTATTCCAGTGTTTCCTTGGCTAAAGTTAATGTTCATCACACATATATAAAGTGAAATAACTATTTTCATTGCTGTAATATTACATCAGATAAATTACTGCAACATTATACTCTTTGTAATGACCTTGACCACTATTACAAATTAACTTTTGTCTGTACAACATGAATCTGCAATGATAAATCTGCTGACAGGTTGATGCCTACATGGAGGCCTACCTGTCAGCTGAATAAGTGGCTCCATGAGAGTGATTCCCAGTCTCTCTATCACAATGATGCCTTGACTCCTCAAGTATTGCTGTAGGACTGGGTGGATGACCTTCTGGCATACAAAGAGCTTCACCTCATCTTTAACCACCTGCTTGCCGAGCTCCAGGAGTTGATCCAGGATCAGTGAGTCTGTGTCTGCTCCCAAATGCACCTCAATTATCCCATCTCCTAGTTCAGAAAGGTCTCCGGCAAGGGATGCACTGAACAACACTGTACACAGTGGATTTGCATTCAGGTTCTCTGCCTTGTTGAGGCAAAGCACATCCGTAATGTCCAACAGTAAACCTGGAAACACTGTAGAGTTTAGCACAGAATGGCCTTCAACAGAGACAGTCACTGTCTTGCCCAGTGTGACTGTACCTGGGCTGCCACAAGGAACTGTGAGCAAAAAAGCTTGCACAGCCAACTTGCTGATGTGAAGTGTCTCCTGCTGTGTTAACACACATGCTGGTTTGCTGGATATAATACTGCGAGCTAATGTGACCAGGTTCTGGCTGCTGCAGAAGTCAAGCTTCACTTTGCAACCACAGTCGTCTTCTTGTAGGTAACTGACGCACAGACCCAGCAAGTGCTTGTTCAGTCTGATAGCCACATTTCCTCTGATACCAGATTGCTTTGCTTGCTCAATAAGAGCCAAACAAAGAACAGCAGCAAATAAACCACAGTCACTGAAACGAGAAACGTGGTTGAGAATCGAGGTTTTTATCAGATTGACAAAAGGCTGTGAGGAGGAGATGGCTGGAAGGAGAACTGAGGAGGACGAGGTGGTAACGACGTGCCCTCCAATGTTGTTATGAACCTGTTTTAGTCTACCTGTCGGACCAAAGCAAGATGTCAGAAGCTTCCTCAGCAAATTAAGTTTGTTACAAATATCAGTGTTGTCCAGTGGTAGATCCGTACAAAGAGATGGAGATTTCTTGACAAGTCGAGACATCACTTACGCAGTAATTTCCTGAAGCATGGCAAAGCAGGTTCAGTTTTGGAGCATTTTAAATCGCTTGGCATAACGTTAAACACTGAGTTTACTTGAAACGAAATATAAGCGACCATGGTGTCATTTTGGAATCTTCTGCGAAATTCGATAGAAAACGCTACGTTTGGTGCTTCAATGTTAAGCGCCTTTGCTCGCCAACACTCTGATAGTGATACTTACACCATTGCCTGACTAAAATGACACACTTTTATTCACATTAAACCTATATGTAGTATAATAAAACAAACCAATCAATATTAATTTCATTTATAGTAGCTATTTTTCGCTGAAGTAATATTTAGGTACGATTCGGCAACGTATAATTTCGAGATTAATACAGGCTTTTTCAATATGCAACTCGTTTCCATGGTAGTGGTCAGAGCGTTCGGTCCTAGCGGGGGCCTATTCAATCAAGAGTCGCATTCTCTCACAAATCTCTAGAAATTGTTGCTGTCAAGACAGAAAACCAAAAACTTTATAACTTCAGGCTCCAGATGGACGACAAATTCACAACTCAGTGTTTCTGAAGTATTTTTTGACAGAAGCCTGCCGCTGAAAGCTCCGACTCAGACTTGGGGGCTTTGCAGTTGTAGGACTACAAACGGAATGTGACGTCATCTCCTGCAACCCTCTCGCTTGACAAACATTCAAAACTCTTGGCGGTATGAAAAGTCTTTTTAATTTTAATGAACTTACACAACGATATACCGAACATAGTTGTATATAATGCTATTGTAGTGTAATTAATGTGGCATTTGTGTCTTAACGTTAGCGCTACCCTGGTGTTTCTTAGCAGTAAATCAAGCTCAGCTGTTAAGATGACTGCTAAACTTCTCGATACTATTAAAACATCACGTAGCAACAACCATTTAAATCATGTCGATCCGCTCAACTTGTCTATAGTAGAGTGAAGTAATGTCAAAGCATATTATGTTAACATTAACTAACAATTGTTAGCTGATAATTGTTTCACCATCAAAATGACTAACATTACAGTATATTGCGTTTAGAAGAACCCTAATAAATACCTATGAGAAACTGAATACTGTGTCCTACTAAGTAATTAATGCAACATATGAATATAAAGGTAAGATCGCTATTAACTAGGTTAAGTGTGGAGCACCACAGACACTGCATATGTGTCTATGATAAACCAGAGAGTGTTATTTTCTTAGCAGGGCGGTAAACTAAGTCTCCAATTATTATATGTTGCCTTTGATGAATGATCATTGGAGAGAGTTGTTTGTAGGCTACCATGTGTAATCCATGACTATACTCTTGTTTCAGGTGAAACTCAGACTGCTGTGTTCTTCGCAGGGATGGCTCCTCTCAAAGTTGTCATTAAGGTAAGTGAAAACGAGTCCCTTGGCCCTTGTAATGCAGTGTTGTATTAGATTCATATACGGTGTATCATAGTGTTAAATAGTATTGTGTTATATTAAAACGTTCGATATGTATCCAAGAAAATATGTTGAGTTATCATATGTAACATATTTGTCTTTTTGAAGTGTTTTGGACAAGTTCTGTAAGACTTTTAAGTTTTCCAAGCTGTACCCTTGTTACCTCATAAAACCCGGTGTTAAGTTAGAGTTATTTAGCTATTCCAGTTTGGCATGGCCACATCCAGCAAAGGGGGATGGTCTAATCACACAAAAAATGTTGACTTAACAAGAGTAAAAGCTTATCATCCAAACATCTGTTAATCATATTCTTTAGTATCTTGTGAACATGTACATATGTCATATGCTATAAAATATCTTGTGTCTGAGCAAATGGGGCTTTTGGGTGCCTTTAACTGACCACAAAACCTCATAATTACTTTTAAGAAAAATGTTTTACCACTTACGCACAAGATGCTGAAGAATAAAGAGTAAGATGAATCTGCATTTCATTAAGGCTTTTCAGCTTCTATTTTCAGCATTCATGATAAACAAGTATGTTTGTGCTTCTCCCAGACAGTAGAACTGCTTCACACACTACTTCCTGCAAGTTATTATGGTCTTAAAACTCTGAAAAGCTGTTGTGCAGTTGGGGAATATATGCTTGCTTCTGTAACATTTACAGTGTTGCCTATCTTCATGCTTTTGTCCTCCTCAGTAGCAAATGATTTGGCCACTAGGGGGAGGTACAGACACATGTCAACTGTCTTACCTCCACATTCTAATGTTGTTATTCATCCTTTAGAAGACGTTTCTAGTCACCTTTTGCAAATCTCGACTGACTGCCTCCCTCAGAGCCTTTTGTCAATGGACGCTGACACAGAACAGAGGAAACTCATTCTATTAAAAAGCCAAGCTGTTCATCCTGAGTCTGATGCTCTGTCAGGAATAATGCACATCAGATGTTTTTGTTAAGTGCAGGGAAAGCCGCTGGTCTCTCTTTTGTTGATGTTTCATTTATTGAGAGTTTTGGACGAGGGCTGCAGACATTTGCGCTGATCTCTCACATCCTCCATAATGCCATGTGTGCCTAGTTGACCAGATATTGCATTCACTCCCTTTATTTGTTTCATATGCATGCCTTCATACAGGCTACTACACCAACCCCCTCAGTTGGTTGTGGGAGAGTAAAACCCTGGAGGTTCACGGACGGTTCCTTCCCACTGGGCACATAATGATACTGTTGTGTCACGCTGCCTGAGAAAATGCACACAGCCTCTACCATGTTTAACCAGCTAACCACAAACAATTATGTTAGAAGGGATCATTCCAAACAATTGCATTTAAGGCGCTACCCTGGGCTCGTCTTTTGCAAAACAAACACCACCATCCCCCATGTTTTGTAATGAATGAATTAACTTCTCAGAATATTGAGGAACAGAAATTTGCACAGAAACACTGATGTCACAAAGACATGTTGCAAATTGTGTTTGCCAGCTTACACAGGGAGCGAGGATTATTAAAGCAATTATGAGTAATGTTTTTGGATTCACCATGCCATGTTTAGTAGGCTGTGCAGCAGTTTGTTTTATGATCCTTTCTCCTAAAATGTTTTCAAAGCAGCTCCCTCCCTGTTCTGTGGAACTGCAGGAGGTGCTGGTATGCTCCTTCTTAAATAGGCTTAGACTGTATAGTGACCTGCCACTTCTCAGACCTCCTGAAAAGGGCCCGCAGGCTAAAACACTGATCCACTGAAGCGCTTGCTTTCTGCCAAGACATTACCGCTGCAGACCCCTGCAATCTGCCTTCTATTAGCAACATGCACTGCTGACTTTCTAACCATCTAATGTTGTAGGCTGAGACAGAGACCAAAGTGTTTTTTAAGAATAAAAAATTTTGAGGTATCACAGAGCAGTTTAATGTCAGAGGTTTATGTGCTGTTTAGTGTTGTTGTCACTCTGTAGATGAGCTCATATCGGACCACACATCATGCTTCTGTACAAAATCATTGCAGTCTGATTAGAAGCATTTTGACACTTTCCAACTTGGGGAATCTTTCACATGAGTAGGTGACGGGTGTAAAAAAAGAAAATCTCCCTTTCATGTCAGCTCTGCCCTACATTGGCATACAGAATTCACATTTCCTAATGAGGCCAAACACTTCTCAAGCCTGCTATTTCTGACTGTCTACCAGTTTCTCAAGGGTTGGACCGCCTGAGTTTTGTTTGCCGTGTGTTACCTGGAGATATTCCTGTCTGTTCTTGCTGCTGGAATTCCTCTCCTGGGTTGTGTCTCTTTTTTTATCATCAAATAAAGAAGACTCAGGTGTGCTAACATTCACCTGAATGAAGGGAGCTTTGCACAAAAAACACTTCCGCGCACTATCTGTAAATAACATTCGCCTCAGTAATAATCAAGTCTCAAGCTTCACTGCTCAGTGTCTGGCAGTTTGAAAAATTGGAAAACAGAAATTTCTTTTTTTTTTTTTTTAAAGGGGAAACCCAGGTGACTCACAGCACAGAGAGAGCAGGGAACGAGGCAAATAAAGCCTGAGAGCAAGGTTGTCACACCCACAGAACTAAAGAGCTCCCCTGGGTTCTTTGCAGACTTGCAGGAAAGAGAGAAAGTCAGAAAAAGAGAGAGACAAAGGGAGAGTGGGAGAGATGCAAGTTTTATTGAGTGAGACCGCATCTGCTGCCCCTTCTCTCCCAATGTAAACATCTGTGGCTGGTTAGTGTTAGCCTCTGAGCTAAGTGCAGTCCGAGCAGGTCTGGTTCTTATACGGCGCGATAGCAATGGCAAAGGGCAGCGAGGTGGGGAGGCGGGTGAAGCTCCTCATATAGTTTGGGCCCCGTGCCCAACTTGGAGCAGCACAGGCGGGAGGATGGAGAGCTGGGTCTGGGAGAGAGATAAGGGAAGGTAGAGAGTGTTTTGGGAACTGAGAGTGATATAGACCAGAGCTCTGAAGACCAGAAAAGGAAAAGAAGCCATCAGTGAGTCTGAGTCAGGAGTTGCTTATTTGCAGACAGGCAATATAAAGTATATATAGAGGATTATTTTAATGTGCTGTGGATTGTGGGCAACTTCTCTCTCAAAATGTTTTTGTCTTTGTTAACCCTTTTTTTTTTTTTTTTTTTTTTTTTTTTTTTTACTGCAGGCCATAGTGATCGGAGTGGGGCAGTGGGGAGAATTAGGATAGAGAAGTTGAGCTTAGCCTGCAGGAAGACTCAGTCCCATTCATTCAGTGTGTGACAGCACACAAAAGATGGCACAATAAAGGATTTGGTATTAAGTAGCACTCCTTGCTGCCTCTCATTCAGCCTTCAGCTTCTGTTCATAACTCTAAAAGCCCTGTGCAAGACGGAGAACAAAACAGTGCTGGCCCACTTTACTATGTATGAAAAGAATAACTTCCTCTAGAACTTGGCCCTTTATCAAACCTTTCTTTCCAACAACAGCGACAGTTGCTCAGAGTATCGCCTTAAATGTGTCAAAGTAAAGTACACAAAATAGGATAGCTTCAATGAGCACACTGGATTTTTAGATACTTTCAGATTACTTTGCTCAAGGAAGACAGGGTTCTTGTGGTCTGTATTGCTGCCTCTACAAAGTATTAGGCCGCCTGCAGAGATCTCACTAAAGAGGGACCATAGCTGGGCTATATGGGGGGGATACGAGGAGGTCATAGTTCATGGCAGAGTTCAGCTTAGAGATCCACTGGTCACTCTTTGTGCTGGGAGTTGACGAATTTAGACCACATGATGTGAATGTGGTCAGAGCCTTTGTGTAAAATTAGATTCTCCTGCTTTTTTTGTCTTATCTGCCACACTCGACACATATGGCCTTTGTAAAAGCTCTGGTAGCTGCACCTAAACAGCACAGCCTGGACTCGAGGATTGACACTTTAGAGGGAAATTTGCACCTCCAGCAAGCTGCGAATTTTGCTGGGCAAATTAATTGTTTTCTCATTAGTGTGATTGCATTACTTTGCATTCCTGACAAAATTCCCCATTCCCGGGAAGCTCAGGGCATCACATGCTGTTTTTGGGGCAGACCAATGTTTGTCATTTAGGTTCCGTTCCCAGTCGAGTCTTGTCTGCTGTTCTAATGTGATAAAAGGAAGTTAGTCTAAGGCTCGCTAGATGTCTGGCTTTCAGCCCAAAGCACACTCAATCAGAAGCTCAGAAACCACTTCAGGAGATTCACCCTGCTGTGCCTCTCCGTAAGGACCGCGCTCTAAACCTTATACTGCCCCCTTTGTTCCAAGATACTGATCAAATTAACCTTGTGTTGCTCTTCAGAGCTCACATTAGGTTGTGTAATTGTGAGCCATGTACAGTACCCTCGAAGACTGATCTTGTGGTCAGGATTTTCACGCATGTTGGGAGCAGAATATTAGAAACGGCCCTCACTGTAGTCAGATGCCACACCACCGTTACCGATGACTACATATTCACCGTGGAAGTGAATTAACCTTTCCCCGACACACTGTCGACCAAAACTGAACATTACAAGTTAAGGATTCATCGTAGGGGTCATTATACCTGATGAACTGGTATCTCAGGCACAGTGGTATATTTCCTATATCCATCTGTAAAGCCATTCTTAGGTCCCAAAAGACAAAAACTCAAGTCAGGATACCAACACACATCCAGCATGTGTCAAGTCCAACCCCAAGAAACCACTGTGGGGGCTTGTCTTCTTATTCGTCCCTGTTTGGATTGACAAGGTCTTGACCCTCTGTTGCTAGGCTTTCCCACACACTGGTAATTGTTGGAGGCAGTCAGCTGAGGCCACCAGTCATCCGTGGACTGAAGTGAGACAAAGGGCAGGAGGATGGAGAGAATACTTATAAGGATGAGCTGATACTGACAGGCAACATGCACATATTTTATACACGAGGAGCTGGCGCATAAAGGGGGGCTCTGTTCTGGTCCTTGCCATTTCTGCTTTTGTGAAAATGTTTTTGTACAACAATGTTTGCAATTCTTTCCTTTACAATAATCTTTACGCAAAGTGCCACTGTGTTTTGTACAGAGAATATTTACTGTTAAGCAATTTTTCTATTTTTGTGGTTAACGCATCTTGATTGTTTGGACTTTTGGACTCTTGTAATCTCTTGACTCATTCTCACATAAGGGACAGATGAGTCAGAGGATCACAGACTAATGCATTGTTTTCGTAAGAGACTTAGAATAACATTAATTTCCCATTAGTCTTGGTGACACTGATGCTGAGACATACTTTAGTATAAGTTGACACACATTAGCTGGTGAGGACTTGACATGTTCTGCAGAAAAGGCTGGGACTAAAATTGACTGAAACATTCCCTCATCAGTCATATGGTGGCGCCCTCTCCTCTAGTTGACCTGCAAGTAGAAGCAAGGAAGCAGCTTCACTTCAATTATTATTTACAGAAAGACAATGAGAAAGGGAAATGCTTTTATGGGAGAAAAAAAAATGATTTGCTCTGAGCCAGCACATAGGTTTTTAATGTCAGTGAACAGTTATTAAAACCTTTAATATCCTGCTTTAAAGGAAGGAGCTAAGCTAACTCATTCCAAAGATGAGGGGCAGACAGCTGGACAGTTTTTGGATTTGGGAGGTATAGACTTGTGTCCAGAATTAGGACCTAAGTAGCAGCGGCCTTTCCCTACACACCCTGTTCATTCATTCTCTCGTGTCATCCTCAGAGCGAGGCCGTAGGAACGTCCCTCAAGTCTGGGTTGTAGAATTTAGTCATTCTGTCTGTAATACTTCAGCCCAGGGGACGAGACTCAAAACAAAGCTTTTAGTGTGTATAAGTATTCCCTATTACTAAATGAATAACCCCTTCTGTTTGTACAACCTCTATTCCAGTTCTACACTGTGAGCCTGAAATCAGTGTCTGGCTTTGTCTTTGTAAGACTCTGTGTTTTTTGCCCCATTCAGTTGAATGCTTTTTGGTTCATTATCACTCTGGGTTTTTGGGCAGTACTTGTTGCTCCTCTGTGTCATGTTGTGGGTGGTCTCAGTCCATCCATTACTTCCTTGTCCAGGGAGAGGCGAAGTTCACACGAGACCCACATCCATTTGCTCTCTGCAGCGGGCAGCTTTTGCACTCATGTGTAAACCATAATCAGGCTAGCCTGAGAAAGATGTAACAGCAACTTAACCAGCCACGGCATTTCTGGCCTCCCTGTCCCTTGTAGCTTATTGTCGCTGACACGATGACGTAGTGCTTCAGGAATCCACTCTGCAGCTACTCAGCTTTCTACACCACTCAAAAGTTGTAGTGCAGAAGTGCAGAGGCATGGAGTGCTTTAGGGTAGATCTGAGTTTTATCACTTCTCTTGTACAAAGTGGCATAATCCTCATTTATGTGGTACATCTCTAGACTTTTTGTGACCTGAGGGCAGTGATTGCATCGCAAAGCTTATAGAACAAGAAAATACTTTTTACGCTGAGAGAGGGGAAATGTGAGGAGACAGGCAGGACCATACTATTTTGTAAAGAGATTGGTAGAAAGATGGCTAGACAGAGGAACAGGAGGGAGGGGACTTGCTGTGAGAGGCCTGGGGTGATGTTTGGGGACATAGGGGGTCGTTGCGGTTTGTCTCGCTGTCAATCACCCACACTCTGATTTCCTTTGTTGTCTTTGAGCTCAATGCCCCTCAGCAACCTGTGGCTGTCCTTCCTCTTTGTGTTACAGTGTGGGAACTTTGCTGTGCTGGTGGATCTCCACGTTCTGCCCCTGGGCGGCCAAGAGGACGCCAGCTGGTTTACTACGGGCCACATCGAGGTACAGACACAGGCAGAAGGGCGTGTGTGTGAATAAGTGTGTGAGTGAATATATGGCTTCTGTTCTGCTGGGGGCCTTTTCAAAAGACAGCAATAGCGTGGAATCTAAAATGACTTTGAGCTTTCTGTCTTTTCTTCTTAGGGGGTTTCATTGTTGCAAAACTGTTCCCATCTCTCCACCTAGCCTCTTGTGGAGTTAGTTGCCTTACAAGGACTTGTCCTGTTGTTTTCCTGTGCTCATCATTAATATTTATTTTTAAAGTCAGATCAAAGCTTTTGTTCTCTTAACGGTCCAACAACATGTCACTGTACTGAAATATCTCCACACTGTTTGTAGGAGGTTACAGCCCTGGTTCGAGATGCTGTTGACCAGAGGGTTAAGCAGTACACAGAGTCCCTCCACAATAGAAGACAGCTCAAACAGAAGAAGGATCTGGCACCTGCCTCAGCCTTTTTTGTGAAAGGTAACACACCATCTTGTGACCCCCATTACACTGCACCAGAGCCAAGTATTCTGGATATTTATTGTGATATGCTTTATTTCTGTGTGATCCATTATTGTGTATAACATTGGCTTCTCTGTGTGTTTACTTGAAGCATTAATTCAAATTGTTATTTGGTAATGACTACAAGTTATGTTTATTCTGTTTTGAATTCCCTGTTGCTCATTCCTGTGGAATGCAGTCATCTTTGTCTCCCCTTTCCTTGTCTTAGGTGTGTCTGTCATCAACTCCTGAATAAGTAAAATGATTTACTTTGGCTATGAACTCAAAACCATTATTTATTCACTTGGCAGTCAGTGCAGAGATATGGCTGTGTGCATGGAGTTGAGCCATTGAGCTCTGTGAGCAGGATGGGAATGGAGTTATAAAACGGTCAAAAAAATATTTCAAGGCTACCTTTTTGAGGGGAGTGTGGGTGGAAAGACAACAGAACTAGTTGGGACATGGTGACTATCTACGCCCAGGGTGTGGCCTGTGACGCCAAGAGTTGATACAGGTTTTCATATTGTGTTGCACTGTTAAACTTGGCACGTCTTGGATTCATTTGTACATGCAAATATTGTTAATGTTTGTTACGCTTCCAGTTAATATGGTGTTGGCACACCTGTGTTGATCTGCACTTGTGCTCAACTGGATGACACTAAAAAAAAGTCGCCCTGACACATACACACATACACACATGCAACCAATACACACACAGAGAAATATCAATACATTAGGTGCCAGTGGGAATAAGTTGATTGAATTTTTTATTTATTTATTTATTTTATTTGTCCAATAAGAGCACATTCCCCAGCCACCCACACACATGTCTTTGAAGCACTGTAAGCCTAGTTTCACAGGAACCCCCAGCTGTGTGTTGTAAGGCAGAAAGGTTTGTCACAGGTAGCACTTAAGGGCAGTTAAACTGGGCCCACTCAGCGGGGCAGGCCTGACTGTGAGAGTGGGATTACAGGGCAGTCGGCCTCATAAAGTTTCTCCTATGGCTGCAGCTCTGCCTCTCACGCTACTCCCCTCCACTTAAGTCCTCTCATCCTCTTAAACAGTGTATTCCAATTTTTACTTCATACACAGATGCACTTATACACGTTACCCAACTTTTGTCATTTTCTTAATAAACAAATAGTCAATATAAGCGGGTACACATGCATGAAAGCAGGGGCTCATGCACATCCGAACCAGTGAGAATCAAAAGGAGCGATAGTGTGTTGGAGGGATATATCCTCCCCTTGGGCTAGGTGTGAACAGGCTGACAGTGTAAGGTTACTGAAAAGCCTGACGCATATTCCCCATGACAGACTGAGGATAGACAGACATCTCTAATGATGGAGATCACAGACTGAGGCTCCACATACACACTTACACGCACACATACACATACACTCCACTGCTGCATGAACAAGGGGACTATCAGTGTTTCAGCAGTGAAATATGCATGTAAAAATGATTAAGCTCCTTGCAACTCTGCCAAAAGGAATGTAACCAGTGGAACATGACTCCATACCATATCGATGAAATTTCCCCCTCTCAGAACATGAAAAGGTATAGTGCCTCAAACAGGCCTACACAGTTCATGTGCTGTAGTCCTATTAAAGTCTTAAGTGAGTGTAATGACATTCTTGGTCTTTTCATTGTCCCATGTGAGGGAGGCAGCAGAGCAGTAAAGGTGGAGACTGTGACTGTGAGAAGAGAGCAGGCAGGCAGGCAGGAGCCATAAAAAGAGGAGGACAGACTATAGGCTTAGGGAGGGAAGCACAGCAAACCTCAGGGTGGGTATTAAGTATTGGGGTCATCTGTTCTGCAAGCAGGTCAAATGCTAACCTGCTAATCCTCACAGGACTTTCAGACTGTCCATAGCAGTGAGTGGAAGCTGGCTTTCTGCATGTATCTGCTTCGACAGAAGACCTTTTTGCATCTGTGTGTCTGTGTGCAGCTTTATGTTATTTGAGAGCAGAATAAAGCTGGATATCCTGGAGAGAGACATGCATGTGCTGGAACACGTGTATATTGTTGCATATAGAGAAAGGTGTCAGGCAGGATACTGCTGGTTGTCTAGGCCAAGAATAGGCGGATGGAGTGTGGTGCTATGTGTGGGATGGTATGGGAGGGGGACTGTGGGTCTTGAATGAGGCGGTGTTTGAGCTGGTGCCAGTGTGAAATCACAGGGGCTTCCGCCAACAGACAGCCGTAAGAACAGCGTAACAGCCTCAGCTGTTGGCACTTCAAATGAGCCATCAACAGCTTTTAACATTCCAAGGCCCTTCAGTGCAAGTGTTTGTATCTGAGTTATCTCTATGGGTTATTGTATTTATGTACTTATGGTGTGTTGGGTGTATATGTGTGTGTATAGCACCCAGTGAACATGTCAGAGACGGGCTTATCCCATGTCTTCTGCCAACATAAATCCAAGTCATTTCTTCAAATCTTAGCTGCAGAGGCCAATTTCCAACTGCCAGCCCCGAACCCCCCCCTCTAATTTTTTTTTTTACCCAGGCTACTTGAGACTTCATGATTAGCTCATAGTGATGTGATTTATTTATGTTTTTAGAGAGATGAACAGAGGGAACTTTTCCCACCAAATATTTTGGCTCTGGACAAGCAGAGTGGACATGCTAGACTTTAGAAGCTTGGGAGAGGCCTCTTGCATTCTCCCTGGTAGACCGTGTTGAACACACCCACATTTCTCAGAGTAATTACAGATTGAAAATAAGCGGATAATAGGTTCTCTGTGCTTTGACAAATATACATTTTATCCTTTACGACAAAAAGAGTGTCACAGTTATCTTCTTGAAAAGGCCAGTGCTCTGCAGAAGACCTGTTCATGTCAGACACGGTCCTCTTGGACAACACAACATGCTGCACAGGCTGCCCAAGAGATTGTTGTTTATTGTGTATGTTGTTAGACATTACCAGTATACTTTTGATTTTTGCATTAGATTAGCTCTTGTGTATTTCCAGTGCTGATTGTGCACTATCTTGATTTTAATTTGCTCTAGTGTTGCTTTAACTCGAGGAGAAATTAATATGGCAGTTCATAATGGGCTATATATTTGTGTGTATGTGTAGAGTGTAAACTGAGAAGGTCCATTTTACATGGATTTAGTTAACATGCCATTTCAAACTGCCAAAGCACATTACCAGATGTCTTACGTCTACTGTTGGTATTGATACAGCCACATGGATCTCTCCATCTTATGCTGAGCTTGGGTATTGTTGAACCTGGGTTTTGAGAGTCCTCCTACCAGTCAAGAGTTAGAGGAGCCCTGGCGAAGTGGTACCTAGAGTCCATTTTAGCCCATGGCAGAGTTGGTTCCTTCTTCCTCTCCCTGCACAGGTGCCAGGGCTTACAGGGAGGGAACACCTGCCAGCCTGTTTCCCCATGGCCACGGCAGGCTGGAGAGGCATTTTCCCAGGCTCCCCAGATGAATGGTCACTAATAGCCGTGGGAGAGGGCTTTGCGAGTGCTGCACAGTGTACCACTGACTCCTCTTGGCAGCCCCATGAAGGGGGCTTAAGGCAGCCTGGCCATGGCCATTGCGGGAAAAGCACAAGTGTTGCTGGATTGCTTTACTGTTGGAGAATGTGTTTACGAATGACCATCTCCCTCCCAATGAAGAATGCGGAGGATGTGTAGAGACTAAAAGGGAGATGGTTAATTTTTGCTTTGCCCTGTCATAGATTTAGCTTTGTTTGGCTTCTCTGGCACTTTGAGGGCCTGCAGCCCCAGGCTAAAACAGTTTATCAAATTTGGAAAAGCTGTTCAGTCGAAATGCGAATGAGTCTTTCTGTGTACAAAACACACAAACATATAAACCATTACATTACATTTTAGGGAGAATCAATTATGGCAACTTTTCAGCCTCCTGCTGTGACAGTTCACAGCAACTTTCTGATCATTTTGTAGTGACAACCTGTATTAACCCACCTTGTTCCTTCTCAGTGCTACCGTAGCTATTCCTATTTATGAGAGTGGCTGTTATGTGGGGACTGATCTGTAAATAGAGAGGCATGCCTGTGGCAGAGTTACCTGCCCTGCTCTGTGTTACTGGGCGTGAGGCAGGCTGGGATTAAGGCGAGTGGGAAATGGAGACCTGTGACAGGAACAAAGGAATTCCAAGGCCCAGGCTGGAAATGGATCCTGATCAGAGTAGCCGCTCCAGCCAGCCTGCCCCTCTCCCTGCTCGCCCTCCCTCCCCTTGCCCCTGCTGGGCAACCCCCTACCCCCTGGTGCTTTGTGGTGTTGCTGTGGCTCTTTAAATCCTTGCTGTAAGCCCCCGTCCTTACTCAGCAGCAACACATAGGACAGTCTGACTCCACTGTTAACCCCCCTTCTCTTTTTTGTCCTTTACATTTTTGCGCATTTATGCACCCTCTCCTCTCCTCTCCTCTCCTCTCCTCTCCTTTCCTCTCCTCTCTTCTCCTCTCCTTTCCTCTCTCCTCTCTCCTCTCCTCTCCTCTCCTCTCCTCTCTCCACTCTCCTCTCCTCTCCTGTGCCCTCCATGTCTGCTCGTCTCTGCTCTCCTCATGTCGTCTCTTCATGTTTTCTCACTTTCTCTCCTTCTCCCTCTCCGCAGGGTCAGCTGCAGTCTCTTAGGACACAACCGCAATCCCCGCCATAGCTGTCACACCACACTCTGTTCCCATATAATTAGGGCCTCAGCCTGAGCCTGAGCACGGATCACATTCATGTGACTGTTCCCCTTTACCACAATCTGGTCTGGGAGACGGCACACACTCTCTTGAACTCATGCTAAGTGTTCAGCATGACCAGAGTGCCTTGTTTCAGGAATTACTGAAACATTTCCGAGGATATTGTTGTTTTTCTCTGCCCTTTCCTTCACTTCAAAAGAAATGGGCCTTTGTCACATGCTCTTGTGAGCTGTATGGTTTTCCTGTGGGCAGGTGTCATCCTAGTGCAGACTGCCAAATTTGCCTTGTGTTGTCAGGAAAGGCCTAGGAAGGCAACAAAAGCAGCACAGTTTAATTGTAGTCATTAATGTTTTCCAGGCCTTTTGTTTGCACAAGGACAGTGTGTTACATCTTTTAAAAATAACAATAAAATTCCGAACTTTTTTTCCCTCTTTTCCTCATCGTCTTACTCGCCCATTATTATTAGACACAGGTAGCAAATCCTAGATAGAATCGCCATGTGTGCCATGGTTCATGTGTTTGGATTTATAAACACAGGCTAGCAGATTTACAGAGGACCCAGCAAGCAGAGACAGCCTGCTTCCAATGAGACATCTGAGTTTTAAAGGGCCAGCACAGTGCATAGCTCAAGTCCACAAACTGCTCTGCATTACATTAATCCAAAGGAGCTCAATGCAGAATAAGCAGTTTGCATCTTCCTCATTCTGATTGTTCTTTAATATAAACAGAGGCAGCACTTTGAGAGAGAGATTTGTGGCCTCTTGGGCTAATTAAGATATAATGATGATTGAATGTGACATTTTGTATTGTGACTGCATTTTCTCTCATCAGATTATGTTTCTGAGAAATAGATTTTTTTCCCTTGATAATTGTTCTGCGCTCCAAAATGCTCCCCACCACTTTAGTCACATGCTGCATTATGGGTTGGCCTGAGCTACCATGCTGCGGCGTATTTTGTAACTGCGATGAAGGGGTCACCCAAATGTTAAATTGAACACTCATGTGCAAATATTGTTTCAGGTGGACGTTGTGCAGGATGATAAGGCACAGTGCTCTGCTACGGCCGTAGTTACAGTTACACACAGAGAGTGATGTCCTTCCAGGAAAGCCCCCACTTACATATGGGTAACTTCCTCATGCTCTCTCATCCTTCACCACTCCACCCCTCTCTCTCGCTCTAAGCCCCAACTCTCCACCCACACTTGAGGACAGAGGGAGGGGGTCCACATCAAAGCAGAGATGTCAAAAGAGCAGAAGTCTCAGGCACTGATGTCTGACTGTCCTGCTGATTCGACTCCTGTTCATAAAGGGGTTTGCGTGGGAATTGCACTTCTCCTGACATACAGTCACCACATTTACATGCACACTAGAAGCACGGTTAATGAGAGAAGTCAGGTTACTGCAGGAAATTGGAGAATGCCTTACATGCACTGCAATAACCCGGTTACAGTAAAGTCTGCGTTTACATGCAGCTGGTGGGTATTCAGATTTCTCCTCTTGTTTTCTCGCCATGTTTTTGAACCAGTGTTGCCATAATTTTTGTGTAATAATGATATATAATACTACTGCTGAGTTTTTTTTTTTTTTTTTTTTTTTCATTTTTGGTGGAAACATTTGGACTAACTGAGTGAAAGGCCTCTCATTTTTTCCTTATTGTGCACAAGCCTAAATTTGAAAAAGAATCCTCTGTTCATCTGTGGAAACTGTCTTATTTAGACTTATTTACTGCAGTTTTGATTTTAGTCAGACTTTGGATTTAACTATATTGTATACAAGGAGACATGGCTGCAAGTTATCATCTTTCCCTGCACTGTGTTAAACTGGTTTCTTTTCATACCTTACCCCTATTATAGAAATCTGATTTCTCTTTGACATGACTTCAATGAAATCAGGTTACTACTTAGTTAGCTTAAGCTTAGGGTAACAAGGTAACTTAAGTGCGTATAAAAGCACGGAGAGAACACCTCGTTTAGTTACCACCTCTCTGGTCAGACCTCTCCATGGCCGGGACCTGCGTAAGTCAGAGCAGAAATGCTTATGGATTCCTGCATGAGTCACAACAGCACAGGCCGCCAGGAATGCAGGTTGTGAGAGGTTCTGTTTTCTATAGCTTTTTTAATGATCTCCTCAGGATATGACTGAAGTTAATGAAGTCTTTTCCATGGGGACTTACCTTTGACCCTGGTCTGAATGCTTCTCACCCCTGTCTTTTCCATTTTACAGTTCTAGTCACTCTGGATGCCTTTTGGTTTGTTGACTTTTCTTTCCTCTCATTGTTTTCCCAGGAAGTGGTGAAAGCTGCAGGGATGTGTGTGTGTGTGTGCGTGTGTGTGTGTCTCTCAAAAGTACAGTATTCCAGCCTTGGCACCAGCCCTCTGGAGTTTCTTTTTTCTATAGTTGTACTGCGGTATTTTACAAGATCGTAGAAGTCACTCTATATAAGCAGTTACAATATTATCTACCACATTTCTGAAAACATGGCGAGCTAGCTTGTTTACTGTTTGATTTGACCTGTCATAATATTGTTGTGCATTGGGTTTCAAAGCAATTAAGCAGGAACATCCTCTCTTGAAGGTAATACAAATGAAACTCTTGAAAGTCTCTTCTCTGCAGATTTGTGTATTGCACCACTGTGGGCCACAGTTGCCACAGAAAGGGGCCACTCATTCCCAGGGGAGGCACCGGCAAACTGTTTGTTAGAGAGAAACATGAATGTAAGCTTAGCACGAGAGAACCTGGGCAGAGGGCCAAGAGCAACTCTGCGCTGTGCAGGACGTTATAAAGTTGGAGCAACAGCTGATGTCTCAGGCCATGGTGTTGCACTGGTTCCCAACTCTGTATCCAGACATCCCTGTCAAAGTTGTCCTGGGAATTGGCAAGCTCAACCCACCAGGGAAAGCAATGAGAATAGTTGTAGAGCTAGATATGAGGCTAAAGAGTCCAACAGACTAAATCAAAGCTTCTAAAAACATAGAAAGCCATGAGTGTGCAATGAAAGATGCTGGATTCCTGCACTAGAATGGGCAGGGAATACAAAACAGCGATACGGATCTGCATTCCTCTCTGGGTAGACATCCAGAATGGACGATACATGACCACTGCTTTGCTATTTAAAGAATGACAAAATATCGAAATGTTTTTCCAATAAAGGAATGCTGCTATTGTTAACTACAACCATGCTCTACATACCAATAAAGTGTGTTTGTGCAATTTCCCTTTGGGATTAATGAAGCAATCTATTTGAAGCTTGTTGGCTTTTCCATTATTATAACATACTTCATGTACATCAAGTATTAATGGGACAAAACTCCAAAGACCCCAGCTCTGAAGACAGACCAGTGAGGTGCTACAGTAATAAATGTGCTCATTAACGTTAACATGCGTCTCCTGGTCCATCCTGTCCAGTGCATTAAAATGACAACCTTTTAGTTGTTTTGTCTCTGTAATCCAATACATTGGATCTGTAGTAAAATAATGACCATGAACTTAAAGTACCAACATGCAGCTTTAAATTCAAGGTGTTTACATCCAGCTTAGAACAACTGTATAGTAATTGTAGCCACTTTACACTTACTACCCCCCAGTTTTACGGGGTCAAACTAATTTTGTAATTGGCTGCTCAAATGTGTCTTGAGAAATTGCGTTTCATTTGATTGTTTTTTTGCACACTGCGAACAAAAGTTAATGATTTTACATCTGCTGTTGTTGGTCATCCTGCAGCAGGACATTGATCTTAAACTTACAGCCAAACAACCTAAGGGTGGTTTTTAGAGCTTAACAGTGGAATGTTTATGAGTGGCCATGTCAATCACCTGACCTCATTCCAACATGTGTCTCACTCGCTGAAGACAAGACTTAAGCCCCCAAAGCCCACCAAACAACCAAAAACTGAAGATGGGTGCATTAGGGGCTTGAAGAGCTTCACTATGGAAGGTACTAAGTTGATTTCAGTGTCTAATACCCTTCAGGTAACACTGACTGCAACGGATTTGTTACCAAAATACTAAAAACACGAATCAAACATGGATGTAAACACCCTCAAATTTAAGCTGAGAGTTAGAACTTTATCATCATAATCATTGTTTTCTTGCAAATCCATTTTGATGGGGTACAACAAAAAATGTGTCATTGTTATTATCTGTGCAGACTGCGCTGTACTTACAGACTTACAGGGATACCTGGCGCCTCGTTTGACAAAACACTTTTATTCATAACATAATTATTCTTGTTTCCCATTTATCATCCACCAAACACTGTCACGTGGCCCCTCTGTTGCAAGACAGGGGATCTTAATCCCAGGCCACAGCTCTTGGAGCCAGACTGATTTTCTGCCGTCACAACTGGTTAAATGCTTTGATTTTATATCCCAGGCATAATAATTAGCCCCTACAATTGAAAATAATAGGACCTGAAGAAGAAGACTAACAGTCACTGACAAGCACTGTTACCGTTCGTGATGTGTCTTGCTGGAAGATTTTAATGTATGTTCACAAATCTTGACAAAACTGTTGAACTTGTCAATTTTGCCAGAGGCTAAAAGTGTTACAGCCTCTCACTTGGGTAAAAGTACTAATCCTATAAGCTTCACAAAAACGTTGATTGTAATTGATAGTGGCATAGAAGCAAACAGGTATCCATATTTCAAAAGCCTTTCATTTTAATGGAGTTTAGGATGTATCCTTACTTGAGAGACTGATTTGAGTGACTGATTGTTTCATTAATTCATTTGTTCATTCATTTATGTTTGCAGCTATTTTGTTAACTGAAATATTGACCCTGGTAGCGAATTCAGCCACAAGAACAGAGAAAACAAAAGCAGCGATGGTGCCATTAATCACTGGTCAGTGAACTTAACTGTATACCTGTGACAGTTTTGTGGCAAACCGTCTCTGTAATTGCATGTCATTATCCAAGGAATCACAAGACGGCTCCTTTTTGAAGACGATAATTAGATGCTTCGAGTTGAAGTTGAGATGACATCAGCGAACAGAGAAAGGGGAAAAAATTCACACAAGCACCTTCACACTTGTTCTGCTCTGTGTGGTCTACGTTCACCTGAACACACCACATACTCGTCCCAGTTATAGATCAACTTTTGGAGGAGACTTTTGCAAAGTTTTTTTGTGTCTTGTCAGTGTTGTTGCCAATGGGTGAAAACCTCCCCTCTTCCAAAATGTCAGCTTTTCAAAAACCAAGACAGACTTGTCTTTGACTTGATGACAGTTTACATCTGACATTATCCAGGAAGTTCTGAAAGAGCCTTGAGTGCAAGAGGTCAGGATGTTCTCAAACTATGGATGACATGTAATCCTTTAATTGAAGTTAAATACAAAAAATCCCCATAGTTAGCATTTAATGAGGTGTTCACACGACAACAGCAATATGAGAACACCAAATAAGAATAAGAAATAATAGAAAGGTGGTTAAGTCATGTATAGTTTTACAGTCACTGTATCAAGAAGAGGAAAAAGGTACAAAAAAGGTACCAATGGGTGAGCAGGCTCTGTCAGCTTCCCAGCACTGTTGTCTTGTTTACAAAGAACAACTCGATAGCGTGTTAGCCAGACCCTTGCTTTTAGTCAACAAATTCCTACCAGATTAGGCAACAGGCCACTTCTTCTGCCCAGCACATCTGACATACCATGACAAACATTCCATGACAAACAGAGCAGAGGCTCGGGCCATAGTTTCTCTGCTTGCGTCAAACTGGGAGGTCAGTTAAATTAAAACAGAACGAACAGTTTCTCACTCTATAAACCAGTTAGCTGCTTTTGTAGTATGCAGGGCCCTTACCATGAACATTCAGCTGTCAGTATGTCTGTCCTGCTTCTGCAGTATGTGGTGGAGTGCCAGTGCTGGAACTCACATGAAGGGCTTTATACTGGATCAAAATATTTGCATACTGTGCCCTTTGATTAACCACTTTATCTCATTGTAGGAATAACATTTGCATGACCAGAAAATGATTTGAATGGCAACAGCGGCTGTTTTGTGTCATGATGGTAAATTGAATAAATTGTAATCAGTGTATCAGGGAATGACAGTGGACACAGTGTCTGTGGTGGCACTGATTAAGCCTTTGAAATGGTGTCACATGTACAGCTCTTCCTGCTCTTCCTCACTGCCATCTGTATTTCTGCTTTGTTGGGGGTTTTTTTAGGGAAAAAGTTCAACCTGGTTGCCAATTTTCTGAAGCGGCACTACAACCTCAGATGTATTGTCAAGCAGCTCTATGGAGGTATGTAACCTACATGTTTTCAGTGAATCAATTCCCAGTAAAATGAATCAGAAATAGACATCTCTATGGCTCATACTCAGCCAAATTTCCCACAGAAAGAGCAAGTCATCTGTGGTTTGCATGTTGATTTTTCTCCCCCTCACTTGTTTTTATGTCCTGTCCCTACCTGCTCGGGGTGTTGTTGAGAACAGGCAGCCATTAAGTGGTTCCCTTGAGAGGCTACTGAGAGTGGGAGAGAGAGAGATTGGAGGGCTGTCTATGGAGGGCAGTGAGAATCTATCTCCATGGCCCATCTAGTGCCTGTGACCCTTGGCCACCTTTTCATGGGACCAACATGGCTCCCTTCCTGTCAGTAAAGTTAATATCTGCTCCCTGGGGGCCTGGATGTTAAAGCAATGCTGACCTGCTGCAGACTGAGATGATGGCTTCTCTCAGCAGGTCCGTTACACATCAAATTAGACCCAGTCTCCTGGGGACAAAGGTTGTGTAATGTGGTCCACTGAGTTAACAGTACGTAGTGGTCAGGTCATGTAAAAATTTAAAAAGCAATAAAACGGATCTTTATTCTAATTGGCCAGTTATATATTTCAGATGTTTTAAGACTACAAGGCTAAAACACAATGGGACTTTTAAAAACTTTTTTATTATGGTCGGAATACTGGTTTATTATCTGATTTATCTTATTTTCATTTCACCTCAAAACAAAATGTTGAAAGAAATGAACAAAACTCGAGTAGTTTTTCTGTTCTCACTCCATAACCAATGGGGCAGAAAACTGTAAAGTTTGTTCTGAGGCCAACTACAAAAAGGGCCACTGTTTTATCAAGATCAAAACAGTTAATACAATTTGGTGGTTACATCTGCCCATTAGATTATGAGATCTAATTTGTGTAAACTCGTGTAAAGCATGAATTTGCTAAGTATATTATATTGCAGCCTTCTGTGAGGTTTCTATGTATTTTTAAGTGTAAGAGTGAAAAGTGTGGTCTGATAGTGGCCTGAGAATTCATCTTCAGAGGCCAAGAATTTCCACAGTAAATTCCATCTGTCAAGTAGTTGTTGAACAATCAGTCACCATCCACACCCACCCAGTGACACAGACATCTGTAGTCTTCTTCATTACATGCTACGCACAAGGTATACATACATTAATACAAGTGTGTGGTGAGTTGTGTGCATGCATTGGCTGTGTTTATAAACCACTAATCCACACAACTGAACCAAAACCAGTGTATTTAAAAAAAATGGCCACTGTGGAGGAATATGAGCTTTTACAGACTAAAGTCAACACTGCTGCAAAACCTTTGAAGTGGTTCAAGGATGCAAGATGAAGTGTTTTCGTATTTTGACAATGTTCCTGTTCGCTTGGTCATGCAGGAAGTTACTTCTTCATCAGTAGTTTCTACTGCATCAGTATTTTTCATGAAGTGAAATTAAATTTTGGATTTGTTTTCTTTACACATACGAGTCTATGTAACAGGCCATAGGTCAGATATTGGCCAGTGTGGTTGTCCAGTTGAGATGATGTGTTGAGCTCAGTTCATCTGAAGAGTTTACGGATTATTAGATTTATTACAATAATTTAGTCCTTTTATTGTTGTAAATGATCCTTGCTTTTGAACCCGATGAAACAGTCATTCTTCCCAGGAGCCATTGTTAATATAAAATTTTGGAATATTTCATGGTGTTTACACGGCTCATAAAGGTCAGCAGTTATCTGTAAATGGCCATTTTCTTTCTTGGTCTGAGGGATAGTAAATACTTGGTGTTTGTAGATGTATTGTCAATCCTCCACCACAAATCCCTCTGTCTGATTTTGATTCATAATTAGAGGTGAGCCCACGTTATTAACTAGCATGGCCTGTACTGTTTCTTTGCCTGCCTTCAGATTTGCACGTGTTTCCTGAGCGATATGTTGTGTGTGTGAGCTGTCCAGAGGATGCCTCAGCACACCATGGAAACCCGAGCCTGGCCGCAGTGAGTGCTGTTTATACTCCTCTATTTCCTCTTCCAGTCGCCTGGCAAAAAGTCCTGCATGGGTCTGTGTGTTATTATAGGGATGTGTTGCCAAATTGTGCTCTCACTGTATATATGCTGATCCTCTTTATGTGAGGGGGTGGGCGCCTAGTGAGTGAGAGGGAAAGAGGATGACAGGGGGCTGGGTCGACTGAGGTGGGGTCCAAAGCTGCAGAGTCACCCTCTGCTCCCAGATTCTCCAAATTCACCCCAGCTATAGTTTTAGTAGTTTTTTATTTGTCAAACTCAAACATTGGATTGTTGTAAACCTCAGTTATTGATTAGACAGAAAATTTAGCCAAGAGTTATTTTGTACACTTTAGCTCTGGGGAAAGTCCAGATACTTCTAGAAGTTTCACACACTCAAGATCAGTTTTGAAAAGATGTGGCAGGAAACAGCAAAAAGCAGATTTTTTCCTACATTTATATAAGCTCATTGTGGCTTATATTAAAGTCATGGTTTTGTCTAATCTTTAACCACCTCACTCTACATGTAAACACAATATACGGTTAATGTAATATATCATTAATATATCATAATCTCCATTACACAGCATTTCATCGTTCAAGAAAACTACAACACTCTTCATCATTTTGTTTTAAGTTCATTGTTTGGGTTTTTAATATGTTTGTTTGCTGTCAGATGTCATAAGCCTTGATTTATTGGATAAAGTTGGGGTCAGTGGGTATTTCCCTCTAAGAGTCCTTGCTGTGTATATCATGCTGTATTCTTGCCCATGGCATAAGACCTACTACTGTAGTTCTTTTTTCTCCTTCCATATTACAGACAACTATCCTTTGGTCAGTGCTCACTTGATCCCAAACTCCCAAGAGTATTCTGGGAAATAGTGGTGGAGCCTCTCACCTTGGCACTCACATCAAGGACAGACAACTCTCCCATCACATCCCATGATCAGTGACCCGCTGTTTTTCTATGGGGTTTTAGCTATTGTTTCCCTTTGAAATGTCTCTGCACTCTCCACAGTTTGGCTTCCAATGAAAGCAGCGATTGTAATATTTTTAGTGGAGCAACACAGTCGTCAGTGAAAAGTTCAGATTGTGTAACCAATTTTCCAGTTCAAGGAGGCATTGCTGTCGATTGCGTTCCTCTCTTCAGGATGTGGTTCTTTGGGCTCATACAGTACAAGCACTGGGAATTGGAGGGTGGGAGTCTTGCGGTGGAGCTCTCACTAGCCCAGCCTCGAGCGCGGTTTGTAAGGGAAAGATACCAGACGGCAAGGCTGAAGTTTTTCACATGACAAAAACAATTATTTGTTTACATCCCTTGCTCTGTTTTAATTTGTCAGTTAGGGAGTTTTTGCCATTTTAATGTTGCCAAGAAAGTCAGAAATCTAAATGAAAAAAGTTTATGGTGAGTCACAGCTGATGTAAGTCATAATAATGTTGCTGTCTAAAAATAATGGGGTTTTTGGAGTTCTTTGTCAAAGTTGGTCATATGTTAAAGAAGGGGTCTTTTATCCCACAAGTCTTGACAGCACGAGCCTGCTAGTCCCAGCAAAATGCCACGTTTCCCTGTATTTAGGGAGGTTTCGGTTTTGTTGTTAGGATTCAGTTTGTGTGACTTGTTGAACAAAAATTCTTAACCGCAGTGGAAATGTAGACTCATCAAATTAGCACTTCTTATAAGGTCAAGGGGTTATGTTGTGAGGGAACTAAGGTGACATCATGGTTGGCCTTATGTCCTGTGAAAACCAGTGTCTCACTCCCACACTTGAGTGTGCTGTATGTTTCTTGTATACTGTGTTCCCTTATTAGTCATATTTTCAGCTGTGGTTTAGTTAGAAGAGGAGATGGTGAGATTTAGTCATTTCCAGTACAGAGTGTAGAAGGAACTAGGATGACATTTATTATTGAGTTGCAATACTTAAAGTCAATACACAAAGTTACATATTGGTGTTGAGACTACAGTTTGTACGGTAGATGTTTTGTGCAGATTTACCACATCTCATCTGAAACAGCATTAAAGGATCTATTTGTAAGTTTTGCAATTGCAACATAGCCTGCGTTAGCATTAACAGCTGTTTAGTTACTAGTCTAGATGAAACATTGGAGGTTCAACGTCAAACTTCAACACAAATGTTAACTCTTAGCAAAACTCTTAGAAAGTTAGCATGCTAACCAGCTAGCCCTGGCCCGTCTCATAACTTTCCTATAGCGACTCACTGTAGCCTCCAGTCTGTCCTAAAGACATAGTGCTGCTTAAAGGGCGTTTTATAACCTCTTGTCTTGTAAACGCAACAATGACTGAAACTCTTGTAAGGCGACAATCACCACCACCTCCTGGCAAGAAACCATGTTCAGTGGCAGAGACAACTTACAAATAGCCCCTTTAAGAACCATCAAATTAAAATGAAACTCTGAATGCTAACACAGAGCAATCGAATTTGTCGTTACAATTAATTATTTTTGTTTCATCATCAAATGAACACCTGTAATGTGTGGGGGGTTGCTCACCCAACTCTGCAGTACCCCTCAACTCTACAAAGTATTTGTCTGATGAAGTGTCTTTCAGCACATTGTTTTGGTTTTATTTCTCACAGCTTTCATCAGTGCCATTTTCAGCATTATAACTGTTATAATATATATATATATATATATATATATATATATATATATATATATATATATAATCTGCCTGATGTTCTTGGTCTTTTACAACCTAGAAACCTAGAACTGACTGCTGGTCTGCAGAGGTAAGGCCATTTAAACTACTATGTTTGCATGAGACAGTGGGAAGCAAACAAAAGGCATCTCTTAGGCAATGTTATCTTTTTTTCTTGACATTTGAAGATTCGTGTCCTTCATAAAAAGCTGCTCCTACTGCGAGTCAGCACCAACAGTGAGGAGGGCAGCATGGGAAGGAAGAGCTAGTGTTTAGGATTGTGGCCGTTGTTTTCTAGTCAGGCACAGAGTGGGCAGCTGAGGTGAGTGGCGTGCTGGGCCGCAGAAGTTTGGATCAAAGGCAGAGCAGATGTGTTTCCAGTCCCCCCCCCCCCCCCCCCCCCCTTCTGAGATCTGGACAAGCCTGTGTGTTTACTCATGACCTCAGCACGCCTCTGTTCTTCACAGCTCGCAACAGCTAGCAGCAGCGCTTTCCCAAGCGTCCAGTGTGTCTGCTGATCTCCCCTGCACCTAGGCCAAATACATGGCTATAATCTCTTACACTACATGATCATGTCCCTTCACTACAACCTGTTTTAAGCTGCTTTCACTCATTTGCATGAACTGAGTCAAAACAGTCAACAGCTTGTCTTAATCCTTACACATGGGTGGATCCAAAGACTTTTGTCATTGGTCATGGATAAGAACTCTTGTCTATTTTAGACAAGTATGTGCCCATGCATGTTTGTTGACTTTGTTGCAGGGAAGATGTGGTGAGCTTAGACAAACAGGGCATGTTTCCTCTGTGGGAGTAGGGTGGTTGGAGGGTGAGGGGTGGAATTTGTGGACTCGTTTCACGAACATCTCTGCAGGAGGTATTTCAGTCCTGACAGTTAAATAGAGTTGCTTTTTTTGGTGCCTGTTAGAGGGTTTTTTATACTTAGTTATGCCATCATAAAGCTGTTCAAAGGCTTTTGAGTGGAAAGAATTATTCTATTTGTTATAACTTGAGTAGTTTGAGGGATTCAAGCATTTCAAGTGGTATAAATCATTATTTTTGTGACAGATGAATGAATAACCGGCTTGATGGCATCTCACTGGCTTTGTGAGTTAGGTGAGATACAAAGTCATAAGTATTAGGAGTAATCCAAGAACAAACAATCCGACTTCTACTGTGGCAGCAAATATGAGTTGATGGTTGATTGGAGCTTTCCCTATTGACATTTTCAATTAAAAGTTTGCAGTCTCCATGATGGGTTGAGAAAGGTCTCTGACCTTTTTTGGCTTTTGAAAATCCTTGCAAAACCCATTGGATAAACTGAAAAATGCATGGTCATTAAACTGCAAAAAGCTTTTTTTCTTCTTGATTCTTTAAAAAAACAGAATGTTTTCACTCACGAGAGTTGTTATTGTTTTATAGATTTTATATGGAAAAACTCCACTATATGCCAATATAGCTTAAGATAGTAAAATACAGTAAACAATGTCTTAAAGAGAGTCTGTCATCCTGCAAAAGTGGAGTATTTTAGACCACTCAGAGACCGTTTGGCTGTATCATTGCATTACTTTCAAGTACAGCTGCATTAAAAGATAACCTACATAATCTTCCTATCTGTGTTCATTCCCTGTATTTTATGGAGCCTGTAGTTGGTTATCTTTTTGAAGTTGTTTCCAGGAGTCATTCAGAGTTGGGGCAAGCTATGAGATTCTGTACTGGTATCCTCTTAAACCAGATGATTCATTCTCTCTGTTCTTTCTGCCCTTATGCCAGGCTTATCTCTATAATCTGACATCCAGATGTGCTGTCTTGTTGCAGCTCCTGTGGTGGAACCATGTTGTTTTGGAGGCTCCGGAGCTGGGGAGGGCACTGTTAGTCTACTCTACATGTTGCATCATGAGAAGTGTTTTGCAGCTTTGTGTGGGGGCGAGCAGACTGACTGGCGGTGGGGGGGTTAAATCCTCGTAGCTGAGGGAGAGGTGGTAGCGGTGGTGGGTAGACGTTCTTATTTACCACCATCCCTCCCTCCTTTTCCATGGGACTTTCTCCAGCCAGTTGCAGTTTGCATCATTCTGCACAAGATTAGGCCACCTCGTTCCCACACAATACTTACTGTTTTATCCACATAGCTTGTGATAATACTAATGTTCATACACCGCCTCTCTTTCTCCCCCTCTCTATCATCAATCCCTCAACTTTCTTCTCTGGTCGCTATACACAGAATGTCCGACCTCTGGACCCCTGGACCCCCGGACCCCCCAATGATAATAATTTATGCAACATCGCGTTCTATCTATATTTCTTTTTCTACTAGCTATGCATGTCCAGCCTCTTCCTTTCTCCATGCTTACAACTTTCCATCCCTCTGTTCCTTCACTCTCTTTTTCACTCTTTTGAAGTTGTGCCGACAGGGACAGAAAGGAACTAAACTTTCCCAGAGAACCTCCCATCGGCTTCTTGTTGATTTTTCTTTCAAGTTCATTTTCAAACAGCATTTATTCATATTAAGCAGATGAAAAATACATCTCAAGGCATTACAATGCAAATGAATGGCACCCACATCTTTCACAGAATTGTTGTCTTTGGGGTGGGTGTGTGACTGCGTAGGCAAATGCAAGTTTGTATGTGTGTCACTGTCCCAATTCCAAATCCACGGCCAGCTGTAGCTCTGGGTATAACAGAGTAAAGACTGAACCTCTGCCCACACTGGAGCGTGACTCCATCTCTACACAAAGGGCGGCCTGTGGAGGACTTCCTGTGTGAGGATTCTTGTGTTTGTGGGCATGCTGGAGAGACCGTTGAGGTCAGGCAATATGACACTGGGGGGTACCTCCTCTTTTGTTGTGCTCCCCCCTAAACGCTTTCTCTTATTCATTCTGTAGTATCTTGTCCCTTGTTTCTTGTCGTCTCCGCCTCCTTCCCTGCTGCCCAGCCTCCTTATTCACTCCCCTCCCTTAGTCTGGCCTCTTTATCCGTCCACCACACCACAGACCAGAGTGCTGTTTCTACGTCTCAACACCCAGCGCAAAGCCACAATACCCCAGCTTGCCCTTGCAGCTTGGGACAATTACTCCTTCCGCCTTGTGTGTCGGGTCATGCGTTGTCACTGGTATCATGACATGCGGGAGAGGATATTAATGATTTTTTTCCTCTGTGTTCACAGCAACTGGTGGATGCCAGAACTTACCACATTGGCTTTCCCTGACTTAGAGTACACATTGATCATTTTACCAACCAGTTTATAGAATAGTAATGATCTGAAAAATGGCTGATATTAAATAAACATAGTGGCCACAGCCTCGAATTTTCCAAGATTTAACTTCTGTCTGGTTGTATTTTCCCACTGCAGCAGTCTATAGAGTTTTTAGCCATGCTAGCGGCATGGCTCTATGGACGGCAGTGTCATTCAGTTCACTTTGATTCAGATTGAAATATCTTAACAACTACTGGGGTGATTGGCACAGAATTTGGTATACACATTCATGGTGGCCAGAGGATGATTAGGATTCACTTTAGTGAACCCCTGACCTTTCATCTCGCACCACCAGCAGGTCAAAGTTTTCACTTATCAGTGAAATATCACAACATCTACATTATGGATTGGAACAATCTTTTGTACAGACACTCAAGTCCTCAGAGTATGAATCCTACAAACAAAGTGGTGCTGGCCTCACTTCTTCCAGCTGCACCATGACGTTGATATTTGAGTGAACTGTCTCAATAACTATGGGATAGATTGCCATGAAACTTAGTATACACGTTCATGTCCTCCTCAGAGTGAACTAAAAATGCCTTGACTTTTCACCTAGTGATCAGGTCAAAATTTCAGTTTGTCCAACACATTGGTCCATGGCCAAATCCCTTCAAAACTAGTGACATTTACACAAGCCTCAGCTGTAACATTGCGTTCAGTGCCAATTAGTGTGCTAACGTGCTAATGATAGTTACATTAGTAAACACCATGCCTGCTAAACATCAGCATGTTAGTGTTGTCATTGTGAGCATGTTAGCATGCTGATGCCCACCACTATGTTTCAGTACAGCTTGAGCATAGAGCTGCTAGCATCACTGTAGAGTCTTCAGTCATGACGCTCTTCACCTGTATGCTGCTCATGCTGTTTAAAGTGTACTTTGACTTCGGCTCAGTCTCTGAACCAGAACTACCCTGAAACTGCCCCAGCAACTTTTTGATGCAGTTAATTTACAATAAATTGGCAGACTCTCAACCTTTAGGTTCTGCTCAATTGACCACCAGCGTCTCTTGTTCTCTCATAAACCCAGAGTCTGTTCTAGGTCTGCCAAGGAAAAGACCTGTGATTAACCTTCGTTAGTGGCCTGTTGAGGGCACACGTTGGTGAGATCCAATCTTTTGCCCGTTCCTCGTTCTGCCTCAGAGGCTCCCGTTAATATGTGTCTGTGTTGAAATTTCAACCATATTAGCTGACTTGCTTTTTTCACAGAAGCTTAAGTGTATAGTGGCATATGGAGTAAAGCTTTTACACCTCGATGATGATGTTCAATGACATTGTCAGAATGGTGGTTGTTGAGAGTGAAGCGAGGGATTCTTCCTGTCCAGATTTTTCCAGTCTATTTGTGTGTAAACCAGTGAACCTGCAACTCAAAGTGCTGCTGCAGTCTACCAACCATGAGGCTACTTCCACTAACTTGTTTATATCTTGTCCGTAGTCCTCTGAGATGCTTCTTACTCTATTTTTGCATGTTTCCATTCCCATGCCTCCACTGCATTTTTCCTCTGCTTTGCTCCATCGTCTTAATAATGAGCCTTCTTTAATCACTGTTTTAACTTGTCAACGTGGTTTCACCGTTTAGTAATTCTGCCTCAGGCTGAAAGCATCACTCCAAGCGTCAGACAGCAGTGACTATGAAACACACATCACACTATGACAAGTCGGTGATTATTTTCTGAAGCCTTTGAGGTGGTTGCTCTGGATAGTATTAAGTGGGGGACTAATTCTTTGCACCATCTGGGGAGTTACTAAGTGTCTCTGATTCATTATAAGAAGCATTCTTCTTGTACTGTCTCATAGTTCAAATAGGGGGGGCAATCACTATATAGAATTCAGGAGAGTCAGAAAAGAATAAATGTATATCACTATCAAATTTTAACTTTTAAATGTATTGATTATAGTATTTTTACAGCAGTGTGGGGATTGTTTTTTAATGTTTAGTAATGCTAGATGATGACAGCAGTCTGCTGTGGATCCAAACCTTTGCATTGGATGCCAGGAATAATATTTTTTGTTTACACCGATTCTGTTTGTCCTCTCCAGACTGAGCTGAGTGAACTAAGCAGATCAGAATATTTTTCCAGAGTGGGAGAAACCCAAGAGGCTTTAAACAGCCCCACAAAAACAAAGAAGACTGTGCTTCAAAAGATGTAAGTATGATCTAATGCAGAACTTTCCAGCCCCACCAGTCAGAGAGGACACTCAAGTATCTGTTCATATCCGCTTCTCCTTTTAACTTTTTCAGAGCCAAACAAGCTAGTGTCCAGCAACAGCTCCGTGGTTCCAGTATGGGGGAGCAGCAAATTGACCAGAGAGCCTGTCCCAAAGACCAAAGAGGGGAACTTAAAGCTGAATCAACCCCAACAGAGTCCAGTTCTGGACAGAAGCCCCCCCCAGAGGCAGACTACGAGGTGCCTTGTCCCAGTGCCTTAGCTGAAGCCATGGCTCAGATTAGGACTACTCGAAAGCATGGCCTGACGCAGGAGCAGCAGACTGAGAATAGTCCTCCAGACAACATCAACCCAAATGGGGCCTCAGCAGTTTTCTGGCAACAAGAAATCAGTCAGGAGACCAGCAAGAGGTGCAAGCTGAGCAACGCAGGGGAAGACCCTCACCCACAGAGGGCCAACGGGACGTGCCTTGGAAGACCTCCAGCCACAATGCAAACTCACTCCACCGAGTGCTCCACACAAACATCCAAGCATGACCTTCTTCCTCCGCCGCCCCTTCCTCCAGTCGAAGCCAAGGCTGAGTCCAAGGCTTTCCCAGTCTCCAAGTGTAAGAAAACCACACTGGAAGTAGAGCTGCTTACTCCAGGGAAACGGGCCCAGAGGCTCCCCCTCACAAGCAATAACACGGCACAGACAAACCAAAACAGGCTGGCCGCAAGTCTGAGGGGCCTATCTGTCAACCCTGCATCCTCAGGCTCCTCTATTAGTTCCAGATCCACACTCGGAGAGGAGGGGAGAGAAAATGTGCCCAGAACCTCTAGATTACGACGGCTGAAGAGGTCCTGAGGGGGAGAGACGAGCTACAGTAAAGATGCCTGACGCCACACAGATAGAGATGATATTGTGTCAGGCTACACGTTTACCCCATGCAGACTCCTCAGATGACTTGCATTTGTACATGTCACATTTTACTACAATATCTGGTGTTTTCACATGTGCTGTGTACACGCACGCACGCACGCACGCACGCACGCACGCACGCACGCACACGCACACACACACACACACACGGAGAGATCAAATGAACACATATTATGGCAATTGATACACAAGCGTTTGAGTTACGCTTTGTCAAATACTTGAAACAGACTTTGCCTCCACCCATAAGTAGTGGTGGTCAAGAGAGGCTTGCAAATGAAAGTCAAAAACCTTTAATTGGAGTTTAGATTTGGTTTTGTGTTAAAGATTGGGGATTTCAGACAGGCAGGAGCCATGCAGTACGTCATGGCTTTCAGTCTGAAATACTGGCTCCTATGTGTCTGAAAACTGTCCAGTTTCCCCACTGAAGCTCTGGTGTGATTGATTGCTGTTTCCAGATTTATTTCATCACTCTGTTCTCAAATATGTCTTTTCGTAGTTAGATTTCATTCATATGCAATTTGCTCAATGCTTAGTCGCTAAGTACCTGAAATGTATATTTAAATTTGAGGCTATTATGCAGCTTTTATATTGAACTTGAACCAAATATGTGTGGGTATATGAGCAGCATTGAAGTATTAGTGGTTTTATCCGGGACGTCTACAGTATCACAGGTTAAAGTGGAGCTGCTGTCGTCGCCCCAACACTCGACGGGGCTGTTCTCGTCTCTCAGCTGGCCCAGGCCTGGAGAGAGTATGGGGCAACTAGGGGCCAACAATCATTTGTAGGATGATGTATGATAACATAATGTTGCCTGAATACATGAATCCTAGTTTATTTTTATTTTACTGAGAAGACATTTTATCATATAAATAAATGTTTTTTTTCCCAGGAAAAAAAAAAATCTCTGAATATTTGTGGAAATATGAAAACAGGCTGAAGACTCTGTAAGCAGCCAGCATGAAGTAACATGTAGATCCCCGAGCATTGTTTTATTCATACAGTCCAGACTGGCTGATGACAGTGAAAGTCTGTCCAACAAGTGATGTTTCTAATAAATCAGCTCATCATCATAGTAACCTGAGATGAGTCCCCGCTGAAGCCAGTTCTGTTCTTATCAAGGCAGGGACAATATGGTGGATTCTTGAAACTGACCCCAATGTTTTAAGTCCTAATATGTTTAAGGTCAGTCTCAAGAGGTGTTGATAACCTCCTGCATTGGCTCTAATCCTTTTTAACAGATTCTGCAGAAGAGTACATCTTAAAATCAGTTCAACTCCACAACTTGAAAGGTTTTAGTTAAGCCTGCTACTTAAACCAGACCAAACAAGGGAAACATTGTCTGTGCATCATGAGGAGAAACAGTATTTTTGTCTCCTGGATTGACTTAATATGAGGACGGCTTGCTACAATGTAATTAGCTGTAAACACATTTGGACAGAGACCTTGCTCAAGTCTATGATGCCTCTCCAGCAGCAGTTCCCACGCCAGCTGCATGAGAAACCTTTCAAATGCTCAGACATGTTTGGCTTGATGTGTCACAGACAGACTCTGCACTCGCTCTCCAGAACAAAGACAACTTTAATTCTCTTTTCATACAAAATATTTAATAAATATGACTTTCAAAAATATATTGCCAGATCAACACATAATTCTCAAGTTCATAACACAAAGTCAAAAATAGGACAAAATGTTGCCATGATCTCAAAGGGTTTACAAATGAGATAAAACATGTTTGTCTTTAAGAGCCTCATTTTTTTTTTTTTTTTTAAAGAAACAAATGTGCACAGAAACAGAGCAGACTCTTGCAGAGCAAGGCAGTGTATATTGTCTGATTCTACAGTGTTCCCATTGCCCCCCTACTGTTTCAAGTACTCATGGTCTAGCTTATGATAGTACGCTGACTAAAGCAGATGGGAATTTTGGCGTGTCTGTATTGATGTGACTTGCATTGCAAGTTGGTGGATTGTGACAGCCTTTGAAATGTCAATGGGTTAAACTGAAGCTGCTGAAGGATTTTTGTTCCCTTACGTGTTTATCCATTAGTGGCAAGCAATATGTCTGCCACCATGTCCATCCCTCGCAGCAGCCGTGATCTTTTGTTGTCCTAACCTCACTTGCCTTCAATCAAGGTCCTGGCAACAAGTAATGAAATGTCAAATGTGTGGAAAACAAACAAAAGGATTTCTTTCAGGCCCCAAGTGCCTATCTTTTGTCTTCTTTGAAATTTGGCTTTTATAAAATGTGTTGGAAAAAAAAAAGAATTAAGTCACTGAAAGAAATGGTAGGCTTCCACAGCTATCAAAACCTTCAAACTAGACATAAATAAAAAGGAATGATATCTTAAGGCTCTTGATTATTAAGTTAATAAATCAAATATACACAATGATTAATAAAAAAAAAATGTACATATCTACACATTCTAAATCGACACATAAATTCTTCATATCGGCAGCAACTGCTGACATTGAACCCTTCCCTCCCCCTCCCCCACCCCACCCAAAAAATAAAAATAAATAATAAAGTTGATCTTTTTTTCTCATTTGACAGTTGCTGAAGTCTAAAGCTGAAAAGGCACTTTCTCCAAACGGAACTAGAAAGAATTCAAACACATACTAAAAATAATTAGCTCTAGTGTTGAACACGTCGGGTAGTTTTAGTCATTGTACAACAATTACACCAGGAGCCCCTTCCATGTGTCCACTAATTAAAAAAAAAAAAAAAGAGAAAAAAAAAGAAAAAGGGAAATGAAATGCATAGGAAGACACTTTTGCAGCTAGTTCTACAGTGAAATGTATACCAGTGCCTTGTGTTTCCAGCCAACCAAAGCAACTGTCACTGCCAGTGTAAGCCAGCTTGTCAAAACTTAAATTAACACGGGGAATATCTGAAAATACTGTGGGGTCTCGACTGACATGACAGTTTACTAACTACACATGCCAAAGCTCCCCTGTTTCACCCACCACCGGGGTGTGAAGGCGTAAGGCTTGGTTGCACAGCAACACAGCTGTCTGCTATACAATGTAGTCCATCCTGTTTATGCTGTTTGCTGTCTCCAAGTCTCTGTTGTCCTGTTTATTAGTCCAATTAGGATGTTTGGATGTGGAGTTGGGGTTGGAGATGGGCGTCTTCTCGTCCCTCTCCACCAGTGTGTATGCTGGCTGTTTGGCAAAGCGGCCCTTCTGCAAGTGCCTCTCCTTGTCGTCCTCATCCCCCTCGGGATGATTTGTCCTTATTTTGGCAATGATGGAGTTCTTGTTTTCGTAGTCTTTGATGGCCACCGTGAGACCCACATGCTTCTCTATAGGGTTCTTGATCTGGTTGAGCTGCTCCCGCACGTTGTTGGTCGTGTTGTCCTCTGAGCCAGCGGGCGACGTCCCGTTGTGGTTGCTCTGTTTCCGCCGGCGGCGCATGCACCACAGCAAAATGGAGACCAGCACGAGGACCCAGATGACAATAAAGACGGAGCTGAGGAGGGGCACAAGGTAGTCTGATGGAAGAAGACAGTCACAGGTTAAAGAGATGCCTCAAATGGAAAAGAATTAGGCCCCAGTTATACAATTCACAATAGGTTTTATTATATTACTACGTCAAGCTTGCTAAGTCATTAGCATGCTTTTGCCAGTGCAACCTGACCTCTGAGCCCTGAACAAGGGAGGAGGCTGCTTCTATTTGGCCATGGCGGCAGTCTGCTGTCACCGTGTTGATGAATGGCGGACACATTTGGGAGTCATACTAAGAGTCCAGCCAGTCTCAGTACGAGCCAATCTGAAGCCACGTAGCCAAGCAGCTCTGCTCTTTTCCATTGAATTCCTGGCTCGGCTCTTTTTAAGCTCCATTGCAACTGCCATGAGATGGCAGACCTGGACGGCCCGATTTGTGTGGGAGGGTTAGGAATTATTTTTCATACATGCATATTTTTCTTTGGTGCTTTTCTGTCGTTTTCAGGCCTTGGCTCTATCTCATCTGATCCTTTCAAAAGCGGAAAAAAAGCAAATCCTCCCACCTATTTCTACTCATGCAAGTGTGTGCAAGTCTGGAAAACTTCAAAAGCAGCAACCAGAGTTTGGAGGTGGTTCATACCAGTTTTGCTGGGGCTTGGCACGCGCACTTCTGCAATGGCGGAGATGATGGTGTTGTTCCCGTTGCGTTTGCTAACAAGGTCGATTATCCTGTCTGTGATCTCTTTAATGGGGCTCCGGTCCAAGCGACGGTCGTCAGTGGACTGGAAGTGCCAGGAAGAAAGAGAGGTTCGAAATGTCAAATCAGATTTGGTTCAAGTTGCATCTCGTCTGCCACTGATTGTGTTTACATGCTGTCAAACTGATGACACAAAACATCCAAACCTAAATCACCACATATCACTTATTAGAGCACGTCTTAGTGCTGCTAAGACTGCACGCTGCAGGCTATAAATCAACAAGGAATTTTTTTCTTTGAGTGAGCATTAATAGCGGCAGACAAACACATGGCAGACTGAGTGAGGGAGGAGGCACTTACGATGCAGACGTGGATCTCGTTGCTGGCTGAGAATGAGGGGTCACAGGCTATGGACACAGAATGCTCCAAGGAGAAATTCTTCACTACGTACAAGTGCCTCAGCTGCTTGCACACTTCCTCCACAGTCAGGCCCTGGACAGGAAGAAGAAATGAAGCAAATGTTAGCACACATGGAAAAATGGAGAGCAATCAAGGAGAAAAAGGAAGAGCTAGGACTGGATTTTGGCAGAAGGTTTAACATGCTATCTGGTTTGGGATCCACCTCATTTAGATTAAAGACCACAGGCTCTTATGCTTGTCACTATCTGCTGTCATGCTTGTTAAGCAACTGGCGAGTGGTGATCCTGTGCGGCGACAGAGTCGCCAGTGGTCCTGTTTAGCTCAAATCCATATGATCTTCAAATTAATCTCGCAGTGCGGTGGGGTTAAGAGGGGGTTGGCATGAGCTGCAAAGTCATGAATGCATGATTTTCAGGAAGACCAAAACTTGGATGCAGATAGAAATATCCACCATTTTTTCATCCTGGAGCACATTTAAATACATGAGTGAATTGTTTCAGAGACAAGGAGACAAGAAATCTTTTAGCCCAGGAGAGACGGTTGAGCACGTCTGAGGACCTGATCATTCACAGTTTGATGCTCCCATACATTTCAGGGTGGTGGTGGAGGAGAGGCATGAAAAATGACCCCAGGACCCCTTTAATTCAACTTCCCCCTTCCTGGTGCCTAGGTAACTCACTCGAGGCATGATCTCCTTGTTGAAGGTGAAGGTGATGTTGGCGCAGCTGTTGTCCTGGTAACTGGAGCTAGGGTGGCATTTGGTGGGAGTCGGGGGAGGGTTGGAGCGCCAGCACTCTCCAAAGTCGGGGCAGGGCTTCACAAAGCAGTGGCTCTCCTTGATGGGGATGCAGCTCTGACCTGAAGGACACCCGCCTCGACCTTTGGCACCCAGTTTGCATGACGTAGGGCCACACCACATCTGGAGAGAAACACATAACAGTGTTGAGATAATGTCACAGACTGTTCTTTAAATGAAACAAAAACAAACAGGACTAGGGGCTGATGATACTCTTAAGCCTTCTAACAGCGCGGCTCTAGAGATGCCACTTTGGTCCAGACTAAAATATCTCAACAGCTAAGGAATTGATTTCCATAGAATTTTGTGCAGACATTCATGGTTCCCACAGGATAATTCACAGTGGTGATTGTTAGTGATGCCTTGACTTCTGTTGGGATTGGGATTCTGTTTGCCCCATTCTTTGGTTGATGATGAAATACCTCTTAAACTAAAATGCTAAACTAAATAGCGCTAGCATGTTAGCAAAGTCAGTGCTGACGTTAGCATTTACTTCAAAGCACCAGTGTCTAATTACATTCCCTCAGTCCCACTGGCATGGCTGTGGACACTTGTCATGTTCTGACAAATAAAGAAGCCACACAACGATTTACTGTACATACAAATCAGTTAGTAGCTGTTGTGTGTTGTTGATTATTATCTGTCAACTCATGAAAATCTGCAGCCAAACACATTAAAATCTTCGACACTCTCACACACACTCATTTGTCCAGACGTTTAAAACCAGATTTTGGCATTTGATAGTTCACACTTCTATGGTACCAACTGACATGTGTCTGTAGCACTGAGCACCAGAGTTTAACAACCCTAGCCCTGAACAGGACTGTTGACTGGAATGGAATCAGTGACACCAGTTTTTCCCAGTCAAGGATATTAGAAGCTTTGTAAAGATTCATTTTTCTCCATTGCACGTCAAGGGACATGCTTCTATAATCTGCATGAAACACATGAGCTACAGTTAAAAAAAAAAGTATGGCAAAACCCACATATGTTTGTTCCCATATCAGACTATGTTTAGCATGGCAGCCTAGACCTTACAGGACTAGATCATTTTCACCCCATGAAAGCCTTTTCTTCCTGGGGGAGCTGTATCAGTGAGGCCCCATTGTTCATCTGGTGGGTTAAACAAGCATGATAATGACAGCACTACTTCAGGCCTTTACTGTATCTCATCTTCAATGCGACTTCTGAGCCGGCCTCTGACCCCTATTTTCACACAGTGTCATTGTGTTTCTTTTCAAAACAAATTGCATCATGTCAGTACAGAATTTGACTCCACCCTGTGACGTGTGTTGTGGCCCAACATGGCCCTACCTGAGATCTGGATTTAGGAGTCTAATACGCAACCACCCACGCAGCCATTGAGTCTGTCGCTGTTTGTTACAGTTATTCTCCACAGCCCTACTCCCATTAGTAAACAATGACATCATGTGCTTCACAGCTGTACAGAGCCATCATAAACACTTCACTTTTGCAGTAATACATTTAGTTAGTTCGTTTAGACAAACCTTTGTGCACACAACTTTCCCATTGGAACAGTGGCAAGTGTTGCAGTCTTCGTCCCATTTGACTCCATCAAGCCTGAATTGTCCGTTGACAGAGCAAGGTCTTCTTGTCACTGTTAAATACAACCACAGTGTTAGAAATATACCAGAAATGGTGTGTTTGTTATCAGGGTGTCCCATATGGACTCTTGAGGACTTGTACCTTCTTGACAGTGGGGCCCCGTCCTGTCTGATGGACACAAGCAGCGATATCCGTTGATCTCATCCACACAAGTGGAGCCAAAGGCACATGGAGAGGACTGGCACTCATTAATATCTGTCAGGGGGAGAGCGAGAGGTAAGAAATGGCTCCTTTATGAAATAAAGAGCACAGCCAGACAGCACACAAATATTGGGTTAAGCAGTCAGCACACAAATCTAATTCCTGGGCTAAATTCACTGAGGTCATGTGTCATTTGAACAGTGCGTACACATACGCACCAGTTAATAAAAAACAAGCAAACATGCTTTAAATCAGCCCTGGACATTTTGCCCCATGCAGCTTTATTAAAAGCAGCATCATTAGCAGGTATGCAGGAGCTAAAGGCTGGACTTAGCAGAACAAAGGGTTTGCAATGGGAAAGAATGTGGCCATCTGAAAGCCTTTAAGAGGGAAAACAATCTGTGTAATCAGTGTCAGAGAGCATGGCTGATTAGCTGTTGGCCTGCTAAGCCGGTTTCCCCCGGGGACAGCAGCAGGGCCCAGTGAGGTGACACCGAAATGGCTCGGCCTGGCCCGCAGCCCAGTGCACAGATAATTGGCTGACTAGACCTTCCATTTAGAGCGACTGGGACGGTCCCGCGGCCCAGGCCTGCTCTAACTGACGGCTCAAACAGGGATCAGGGAGGAGCGGGAGGCAGGGTTAATACTCACTGATCCGACAGTCTGGACCCGCGAAGCCTGGGGCGCACTCGCAGCGGTACCAGTTATCCCCATCCACGCATGTTCCGCTGTTGTAGCTGCAGGAAGAAAAAGAAAAAGAAAAAAGAGAGAGCGAGACTTCAGTTTGTATCTCAGGATACCCCCCGGCTTACAGACTGACGTCTATCCATGTTTTTTTGTTTTTTTTTTATATCGAGCCATTTCAGGCTGGAATTTTCTCACCAGTCAACATATAATGACCATTCTCAAAGGCAATTAAGGCAATCAGACTTGTTCTTTTTATTGGACAAGTTTGTATGGGGTTGGGAGTGAGCTCCAGTGGTGTGTGGTTAAATAGGAGTGAAGCCTGGGAGTTCACAAAAGAGGGTTAGCTGATTGCATCCCAGGAATGACATGGAAGGGCGTGTGCCTGGTTCTCAGCAGAGAGCCGCTGAGAGAGAAAGCCTGCAGGTGAGAAACCACGACGCAGGAGGAGAAGCCTGTTTACATGTATCTAACTAAATCTACAGGAAATGTTAAGCTTCCACTTACCATGGGTGGGGACTGCAGTCATTGGTATCTGAAAGAGAAAAAAAAAAAAAAGAGAGAAAGAGACAGAGAGTAGTCAGTGTGTGTGTTTTCTCTCTCATGTATGAGTGTTTAGTGCAGATGACAGCACAGAGCACGTCTGAGCTTGCGTGTGCAGAGGCGTGTTGGGCTGGTCAGGCCTGGACTGATTACTCTGCCTTATTAACAACACAGAGCAGACAACCGAGTCAACTTGCACTCTTTATAAAAAAAAAAAAAAAAAAAAAAAAGAAGAAAGAGTTCCAGCCCCCCCCCACAACCACCATCACCCCTGCCGCCCCCACCTACAACACCTCCACACCCACATTCCCGGCCTCGGTGTTTCTCCCTTAAAAAAGTCGGGGGAATTTATGTTTTGGAGTACATGTGTACAGGGCAGGGATCCCAGTGAAGCCAGGGAAATGGAGGAGGGCTGTAGAACAAGCCGACATGTCACTGTTTGGACAGGAATGTGACGACGAGAGGGGAGAGAGGGGTGTGTGTTGGATGAAGAGGAGAAGGAGGAGGAGTAGGAGGAGGAGTGGGGAGGGGGGAAACATCTGTCTCCACTTTCCTGAGCCCCTTTCTCCCTCCTCCTCCTCCTCCTCCTCCTCTCATGGCCGGCAGGGAGAAAAGAAATTAAAAAAAAAAATTAAAAAAAAAAGGTACAGATTCAAGAAAGGATGAGAGTCAGATTTAATCAGATGCAGGACTTCACCTCTGCACTAGGTAGCAAGATGTTTATCATCATTTAATAGCCATAACTGTCCACTGTTATCCTTTCCATCACTCTCCCTTAAAGAGCACTTACTCTGGGTGCACGTGGGACCCTCCCAGCCTTCCTTGCACACACAGGTGAACGACTCCCCGGCCACCACACAGGTACCGCCGTTCTCACACGGGTTCGGCAGACAGCTGGAGTTTTTGGCTGAGAGAGAGAAACAGAGAAACAGAAAAGTATAGCTTTTGTCAGTGACTTTTCTCCAGCATTGCAGAGAATTATCAGCGCAATAAGAAACCTTAAAAAATAGCCACAGGAGACGGCTGTTGGTTTGGCTTTTGGATTTCCGCTTCCTCCAAGGAGGATCTGCATTCCACGACTTGCAAGTGCATTGTCAGTGCAATCAGTAATTTTAAGTGGATATCTGTCAGCGCTCACAGGAGAGGGAGAAATGGGTGAGGAGGGAGCGCTGACAGACTGAAGGGATAAAAACTGTTTACGGACATCATGGATCTGACAGATCTGATTAATATCTGAGACAAGACAAGGGCTCTCCCACAAAGTTATTTTCTGTGTGTATATATGAAAGATTGAACCAAAACAGTGACAGTGTGTGACTCACCTATGTTACACGTTGTACCCTCCCACCCTGGAGAACATGTGCACTGGAATGTGTCGACTTCATCGTGGCAGGTGCCTCCATTGTTGCATGTGGCTTCATCGCACTGACTTTCGCCTGGGAGGGACAATTTGAAATCTTAGGGTTGTTTCAAATGTGCACTCACGTGACTCTTAATAAACACACACTATATAGAGGATTGGGTAATTATATACAGCACATACCATCAGCCTGCACAGACAGACTACACATGTGAAAAAAAAAAAAAAAAATGGAAAAAATTAATCTCTTACGGGAGTGGCACGTCTTTCCCTTCCAGCCATTCTTGCACTCGCAGAAGAAATCAGTCACCAGGTCTCGACACGTCCCTCCATTATGACAGGGGTTGGTGCTGCAGTCATCAATGTCTGGTGGAGACATGGTTGGGTGATTTACACATCACATATCAAACACTTTTATGACTGATGTTGGAGCATGGATTGAACAGAGCCGTGAAGCAGCAGTCCTACTCACTGATCTCGCAGTGGTCGCCCTCCCAGCCGTCCCCGCAAATGCACTGGTACACACTGACTTTGTCGATGCAGGTGCCTCCATTGTGGCATGGGTTACTCTCACAGTCGTTGATGTCTGAAATTATTTTTTGTAAAAAAAAAAAAAAAAAAAAAAAAAAAAAAAAAGAGGGCGGAAGAGACGAGAAAGATGTAAGATTGAGAATGTTTCTTGATATATCGTGATCAGTTGTGCCTTGTATTCTGTACTGTGTGTGAAATACTTACTCTCATGACAGTAAGTGCCTCTGAAACCCTCCTGGCATTCGCAGCTGAACTGGCCTCCGGCCTGGCTCCGGCACCGACCGTGAGGTCCACACACATTCGACGAAATGTAGCGCTCTCCTCCCGGCGTGCTGTTGGATGCCACTGCAACTGTGCAGCTGTCAATCACTGCGGAAATAAGAGGCAGTTACAAACAACTGGTGAAGCCTGTTTGTAAAAACACTTTCCAAATCATAAACTGCGGTTTGTGTCTTCCAGATGATAAGTAGGAATGGGAATGTAGCTCATTGCTTGTATTCAAATTAAGAGTTATTCAACAATCTACTTGTCAATACTAAATAAGGAGCATAATAGACAGTGAGCAAGAGAGAGGATGAGTAAAAGTCCTTTACAGATAATAATGCCAACAAGTCAGTGAAAACTTCCCATTCCCTGAGGAAAACAGTATCGGTGTAAGAATGTGAAAAAACATTGAATGATAGGATAAACAGTGATATGCTGTTATGCTTTCATAAGCAATTCAGAGCGATCTTTTTCACTCTGCACTGAAATCCCTTCCTTTCCCCCTGTCTGATCAGGTTAACAGCGCAGGGTGAATTTTCTCCCCTGTAATCACTTAATTCTTGCCAAGAGCAGAGAGAATCTCACCGTCTGGTATATCTGACTCCGTGGTTGGTCCACTCACTCAGTTACACACACACACACACACACACACACACACACACACAAAAATGTGCGCACTCATTGAGGGGGAAAAAGAAGAGGTAGCCCACCAAGTCATTACCAAGAACACACACAGTGCTATCAGCCTTTTGCCAGATTTTCAGCGAACTCAGAGGAGGGGAGAATCACTGGAAAAGCTTTGCTGAGGAGATGGAGGGGGGCATTCTTCAAGGGAGCTACACTCAAAAAAAACTGTTCACCTTGGCCAAGAAACTTCAGCGCACAAAACTAAAATATAGGTATCGCCCTCATGGGAAAAGTGTGGGCAAAATGCTCAGGGAAACGGTGAAGACCTGGGCTTATTCAGCATTTCACTACAGCACGCAGCACAGATCACCTTTCAGAAAATGTTCTGGAAAAAGAGTGAAAAGCTTGTGGTTGCTGCCTGCAGGAGACGTACCTTTACACGTGGTGGTGCGACAGTGGTCTTTGAGGTGAGAGCAGTTTTTGCCCTCGTAGTCCTCCGGGCAAGCGCAGTAGTAGTCAGTGGCCAGGTTGAAGCAGGGTGCGCCATTCTGACACGGGTTGGGCGAGCAGTAATCGATATCCAGCTAGGGCAGAAAGGTATTGAATAGAGAGAGTGAACCTGATAGCTGACATAGTTTCAGCTACACTAAACAGAGCAGAACCCACAGCATCCTCCCTACAGGCTGTGCCAGGAAATAACACACGCACAGTGCTTGGAGGAAGGGGAAAAACAAGGCAGAGACATAGGAGCCGTCCTCTGAGTCTGGGCTTCAGCACTGAGGAATGTATCCCGCTGTAGCCAGGAGCAGCTTCAACAAAGCACTCCCTTTTAAGAAGGAAGACTGTGGAACAACAGCGATTTAAGAGGGTGGGGCAGGGAAACTTTACAACGAACCCAAAGATACAGCAATGCTGGCAGACAGGGAGCTGGCGGTGGTGGGGTGGGGGTAAGGGCTGAAGATGCTAAACGATAGCAGGGAGGATGCATGAATGTGTCCTTAATTATGTGTGGGATGGTGGGGTGGGGTGGGGGGAGATCGTGTCTCACCTGGCAGAGATTTCCTGAGAAGCCGGCAAGACACAGGCACTGGAAGCCGTTCACTTCGTCCTGACAGCGGCCGCCGTTCAGACATGGCGAGCTCGCACACTCATCGATATCTCTTTCACAGTGCTCGCCGGAGAAGCCAGGGGGGCACATGCAACGGTAGCCGTTTACCAAGTCCTGGGAGGGAGGGAGGGAGGAAGGGAGGGAGAGAAAGAGAGAGAGGGGAACCAGGGTTAACCTCATGCAGCCACAAATTTAATTAACGGTTTTGACAGGGTGGGGTCCAAACAATAACTGTCAAACCAGGGAACAGAACGAAGAGTGAGGCTGAGAGAGGGGGGGTGGGGGGGTGCGACAAGTTATCACAGCTTTGCATTTATTTCAACACATTTTCCTGGCACGGGCTCAACACAATAATGTTTATGGTAATTTAATCTGGTGTGGTCAAAGAACTTGTGTGTCCCTCCCTTAGAAACCCCTCTGAACCCACTCCCCTCAGATTTGATTTCAGAGAGGAATTCCACAACAACTCCTCTGTCAGTTTACAGGGAACAGTTTACTGCAGCTATTTATACAACCGCTGTAAATGTCTCAGACTTCAACAACAACAAAAGAAAAAGAACACCATTAAGCAAACAAACAAGCAGTGATACCAGATAAAGCTGGTCGGTTTTTGACCCGACACGTACCTTGCAAGTTCCCCCATTCTGGCACTGGTCCTTGCAGTCGTTTATATCTGCACGGGAAAACAAATCTGAGGATTAATTCTGAACAGCTTGACTAAATAGTCTGTCTTTGAAAACAAGTCTGTGCTTTATGTTTCCCATGCTAGGGGCCTTTAAAAACATTGTCGGAGCTAGAGAGCGCCCTGCAAGAGTTGGATAACGTGGCTGCAGAATCAGTGCAACACAGAGTATTGAGCAATCCTGTCTGCTGCCAAGTGAAACTAGTGCTGGGATTGTTTTGAACCGCCTCTAATCACCACAGCTTGGCCACACACAGGGCTAATAATGATACAGCAGATTCGTCCAACTTGTTTGCTTTACGTCTTCATGTTACAGGCTTTAATTCAGGCTGCACTGAAAGGACACAAAGAAGGCAACGAAATAAAAGGAGGCTGGAGCCGGACAGGTGTCCCGCTCCACAGCTGCTGCTGATGGCCTTCAACTCACTGATGTCGCAGTTCTGCCCCGTCCAACCAGGGACGCACTCACAGAAGTATCCACCAATCAGGTTGCGGCACGAGTTGGCATTGACACAGGGCTTGCTATCACACTCATTGGCATCTAGAGAGGGAGAGAAGGGGGTTAGCGGCATTTGCGGCATTTGCATGAGCGGTTGACGGACGGGACGTGGTGGGAAATGGTCGGGGTGGCTCACCTATCAAACATGTCTTCCCTGTCCACTGCGAGGGACAGTGACACCGGTAACTGTTGACCTGATCCTGGCAGGTGCCTCCGTGGTTACAGGGGTTTGGAGAGCAGTCGTCAACATCTGTGCGAGAGAATTCAACCGTGGTTATTCAATATATTTTCTATGAGAGTGCTGACATTTAATGGGTGCAGGTTGAGTCGATTCTTACTGATAGTGCAGGACGGGCCGCTCCACCCAGGCGCACACTGACATTCGTAGCCTTGACTTGTTTCTGAGCAGCTCCCTCCATTAGAGCATGGATTTGACAGACAGGCATGTTCCGCTGGAACGAGAAAGACAGTTTTACAAACAGATCATGCACACACAACCTCGAGAGTCATTTTAAGAAGGAAAAACCGCTCTTGGATAATGCTGTCACTTATTTCGTGATTAAATCTTAACTACAAAACATATCTTGTGTTGAACAAACTGCCTGACATTTGCCTTACTCTTCACAAGAAAACAAAATCAGATGTAAGAATGCATTTCAGCTTCCGACTCATCCCTGGAAGAAGCTCTCATTCCTCTCCCCGGGACCACTCTGTCGGCAGAATACACCAAGGGGTCAACTCCTCAACTCCTTCCCTCACCCATCACCCCCCCCCTTTCCTTCTCCTCTACCCAAAAGCCCGCTCAAATCCGCCCCCCCCACCCCCCCCTCGCATTACCCGCCCGGCAGACCACACCACCAGGAAATCATCTTTCATGCTAAGTTGACCTGACCAACGCACCGTGACTTCCCTCTGACTCCCCGCCATTCTTCTTCTGAGAGGCGGCACAAGATGAGAGAGTGGCGGGAGGGAGAGGGAAAGGGGGGGGGGGCTCAGCATTGGAGTTTCTCCTTTATGGATGAGTCAAGGATGAGTGGGTCCCAAATGAATCAAAAATGAATGATTGACTGGGAATAAGTGGGCGGTTGGAGGTGATCAGTGGACAGCTCTTTGTATGCCATGGGGAGGAGGGGAGCGGAGAGGATGCAGCGCTGCACCCTGGGGCCTCTGTGTTACAATAGCCCAGCGTATCCCCTGGTCTGCAGACCTCCTGTTACGAAGGGCACGGTTTCCTGACATCTCTGCAGTTAAGCTGTCAGCACCATGCGAGGCTCAGATTTAATGAGGAAAAAACCATCATCTCCATGGCAAGTGTTCGCAGCAGCTGAACCTTAGCACCACACCCATATGTCTGGAGTGCCTGAGGAGTGAAGGGATGACCTGCCCCTGGAGATCAAATTGGTGGATTACCTGACTTGGGGGCCACTCATGCTGGAGTGGAAACCGATTATTGCCAAGTTACCACCTCCTCTGATTACAAACTGAAGGCACCTCTGACCTTTTGTCTGCTGCCTCAGTGAGCCCTCGACCATACTGCAAGCATGAGTTTGGGAATCTTGGAGCTGCTTTGCTTCATTTTGTTTGACAAAAATTATTCAAACTAAGATTCAGCCTTAGCCACTTGAATTCCTCCGGTCACTGACCTAAAAATTCAAGTAGCCTTAACGGGGTAGACTGACAATTTAGTGTTGCACTTCAACAAATGTGGGGACTTGCGGTGGGCAGTTAAAACAAAGAATGGTCAAAAGTGAAGCAGCAGTGGCCAAAATATCCTGACTTTTATTCCATTTTATGAGTCAAGCTCATTGGATCCTATACTTCCCACAATGCACCTCAATAGCATCTTGTACTAAACCCTCCACAACTGGGATTTGGAGTTGGAAAGTTCAACTCCAAATCGCAGTTCATTAAAGACTTAAAGCTTTAAGATCAATCCGAGATATTAAACAAATCATGCTCCTCATGATGAGTAAACTGAACTTCATCTGTAAAATTAAGTGCCTTTTTAAAGAGCAATAACAATAGCAATAACTTAGCATGGAAAAAGAGAGCTAGGAGTTATCTTACTGAGCATCACTGCCACTCACCTCTCTCACAGTTGGCACCAGAGTAACCTTCAGCGCAGGTACATTGGTATTTGTCAGGTCCTGTGTTGATACATGTCCCTCCATTCAGGCATGGCTGGTGAGTGCCACAGTAGTTCAGATCTGGGAAAGGAGTGTTTCACAAAGCTTTAGTTTGTTTTGACACAACACGGGCCACTCCTACACCGACAGCAACTGAAATAAGAGAAAGGAATGAACCTTTATCACAAAGGTGGCCGCCCCAGTTGGTGTCGCACAGGCACTGCCAGGGCTCTACACAGGTGCCATGTACACAGCCTGGGTGGGGGATGCACTTGTCACAGTACTGGCCCTGCCAGCCATAGAGACACCTGGAAGACACAGAGAGAGCCAAGCCACATCAGCCACAGAAGTGGGTCTTTAATTAAAATTGAGCCCAAATACAAAAACACACTCCACAGTGACACGTGCACAACATTCAGGATAATTCACAACAAAAAAGACTGAAGTCTGATAATCCCTGTGGTATCTGAAAATGCTAATATCTTAATCTTCTGTTTATTCCAAATTCCTTCACAAGCAGTACAGCGATAATCTGAACTTAATGAAGTACACATCGGTGTATACAGCATGGTGCTGCACAAATGAAACAAACAAAGAGGCAGTATTCTTGCACTCAACTGGGCTGCATCTTAAAAGACCACAAATGAATCTTAAGTAGCAGGGTGTTTATGCAACAGCTTTTAAACAATACTCGGGGACAGGGAAACAGAGGAGTATTTAGCATTTTACCAAACAAAAAAAAAACAAAACACTAAATTACAGTTCCAATGGGACCTTTAGCACGGCTAACATTAGCATGCGGCCAGACGCTCCCTTTAACAACACTCTGCCTGTGGCTTGGCACTGGCAACATCCTTGCAGAGAGGAGTGTTCAGCCCTCCTCTCAGCTATTACACTGCTGATCATCCTGGTTCCCATGAGGCAAGAGTCAGGCCTGTGCCCCAAGGCCGAGGAGGGGAACACAGCCTGCTGACCACCGAAATGTCCAGGTCCATAATTACACTGATAATGCTGCCCTTTTCTTCCTGGGCTCCATAATTAGGACGGCAATCCAGCCTGACTGATAAGTCTGCTCTTTAAAAGGTGGTGAAGTGGCGATACAGTTGCTGCTGTGGAGCCGAGCGACAGGAAACATAGTGTCCCTCTGGGGGAGCAGCAGGCTGATTAGCCCCAAGAAACGGATGGACTGTAAAAATAAACGCGGTGGTTAAGTAAACCTCAGTCTGTGATTAAAGAGGCTATTCTTAAAAGTGTGCTAATCCCTTCCATGAGAAGCAGAGCAAGATTCCCCAGCAGGATCCCAAATCATTTACAGTTATTACACAGCCAAATTACTGGGGAATGTGACATTACATTGTGCAGCACTGCTGATGCACATAAAGATTTTAACCCTCAATATGAAAACAGGCCTCTTTTAAAAATCTGTATGTTGTGGCTGTGCAGTTAATGCTTTTCAATGCAGGTCTCTACTGTGGCAATCCTGGTCCACAGGTGCACTGTTATTACTCTATTAGTAAAAATGAAAGCTGTGGCCAACATTAAAAACTGCAGCTAAAAAAGGAAATCCCACGGTGCATCATTAGCTGTGGTTCTGCTGCCATAAAGTCAGCAGAGGCTCGGCTAGGCTGCCCTAGCATGCAGCCAACGTTGCCATGTACTGCTGTTGTTTAAAACACAACAGCCCAATGATGGGAAAGTACTCACTGACTACAACAGTAGCAGAGCTTGCTTGGAGAGTTTGTTGGCACACAACATATAAACAGTTAAACCCAGAGCTTTAAATATAGCCACACCTGTGCAGAGACTAAAGCAATTCAACCTCTTGTTCTGCCAGTGGCCACACAAGCACTTACAAGAAACCTGATGATGTCAAAAGCTTGGGAAAAAAAACAAAGCTGGTGCACAGAATGAACAAACCTGATCGTCCTTGTGCTTGATTTATGGCCAAATCAGACAACTAAGAAAGCAACCAAAGCCTGAGCTGTGGGAAGAGTCGGACAGTGCAGGACCTGCTCCAGGATGAGGAAGAGATACAACCGTGACTGCACACAATGCCCCAACTCTGATATCCATCTACGCCTGGCCTTTCCTCTGGCTGTGTGCATAAACAGCATTAGGAAGCCATTAGCTGCACAAACAATACACTTTAAGGCTCATCCGTATGTTACACACGATTTGACTGATAACGCTCGCCTCATTGGAGGGAAACGCATAGGCTACATTTCAAACATGGAGCCTTGGCAGTATGAGCCTCTCCTTTCTCCAGACTGGCAGCTCCAGTCAAAAGCCCCACAAGAGATTTACAAGCAGCTCAGACTGCATCTCTGCTGAAGCCTGCATGCTGATAAGTCTCTTGGCCAGTAAGCCAAGCACGTACAGGGAAAGATCTGTGCCATGACAGAAACGGTGCTTGGACACAAACACTACATATCTGAATGATCCACACCACAGGCTTCTGGCACTGGCCTCCATAGTAAGTGAAGGCACTTGAATAAAGCATGTTTGACATTTCACGGGATAAAAATACAATAAAACCATTGATACCAGACTAATAAATCATACAGAGCAGCCTCACTTACTTGCATCCACCTGGCTCCTTACATGATCCATGTTCAGTGCTGCAGCCTTGTCGACATATAGCTAGAAGAGGAAGAAGAAGAATTTTACTGCCTGGTAACTAGATTCAAACTTAGCTCCGTTTTCTAGCACATTTTAATTATAGCAGTAAATGATATAATTACTACCCTCTATGACATTTCAGCCTGTGAGAATAAATACAGCTGGTGACAAACAAAGAAGCTGGCCCCGCCATAAAACACAGTAAAATATTTAAGAAGCTGAGGCCCTGTTGATGATGGTTTCTTCTAGGTCACACAGGCAATGAGATTTATTTGAATGGAAAGGGAAAGAGGAAAACATGAGAGTTCAGAGACAAAGTCTTCCATTCAATGCAAAACACACGACAGACACTGTATCAGCATGAATCACAGATTACAGTCTGGCTAGAAGACTCACTCGTACTCATAAATACTCAGACTGTCTCAAACGGATCTGTGGTCTCAGCAGGGCTTACCTGTGTTGCAGTCAGGTCCGGACCAGCCTTCCAGACAGGTCTTGTTTCCATTGTAGTCGCATGTGTAATGGCCAAAGAACTCATCCCTGGGCCGGCAAAACTTGTTGCAGCCGAAGCCATAGTAGTGCTCGTCACAGCTGACACGGATCTGGTACTCAAACTGGCCCACGGGGCCGTTGTGAGTCAGCTTCTGCCAGTGTGGGCTGGGGTTGATCATGCCAGAATGAGAGGCTTTCTCTATCAACTTCCCATCTGCACCTGAAACATCAGAGATCAAAGAACAAGATCAACCTTCTCTGTAAAAATTCTTTTAAGAAATCAGAAATTTTTGTAGAAAGTTTGAGCTGGGGAGAGGAGAGTGGAATGCAGCATCCTACATTGCACATTTGGGAGTTGCGATGTTCTCCATGATCATACAGTGGGAACCAAAAAATGCTTACACAAATTGCAGAAGATCTCTGAGATAGCACATTGTATATAATTAAAATCAACTTTGTGTGCAAGAGAGGAAGAAAAGTACAAGGAGGAAATGCAGAAAAAAGGATAAGACTGCCTGTAATGAGCACTCTGAACTGCTTTTTTTCTCACGCTCCCTCTCCAACTCTCCCTGGATGGCTTCTGATTCTCAGGTTTACAGCTTGAGGACATTACTGGTCTCAGATGCTGCCTTTCGCATCTGCTCAGGCGAGGACAGAACCGCAGCCACCATAAATTACACTGTGTGGACACCGATGCCACAGTCACTGCTGGGAAGCCTGCCAGTGTGCCATCAGCACTTTTTTTTCAAGCTGCCTTTCTCACATACATTCTTGTACTAACAGCAAGTCAACTCTTTGTCACACACTCACAAGAATCTATCTACACTTCAGAAGGGGAGCAAAGGCCCAGCTGACGCTGTGATTGTGCAACACTTACACTTACAAACACACAGACTTGGACCCAGAAACAGACTTATTTTCATGTCAAACATGAAGAGGTCAAGCCTCTGTCAAATGGGCAAGGACTGACCTGGGAGCCAAGGCCTGTAATGAGCTTCACACACAGAGCAAACACACTCGAACTGAGCAAACACGCTCAGCCCAATCTCCAGACACTACACTGTTCACATACATACATACATACATACAAGCCCTGCGCTTTAACACCACTCATTCACCCGCACATGTAGCACTCGCTACTTGATATCTAAATCTTCCACCTGGGAGAGAATGAAAAATGTGTCACAGCCGTTATTTACTGTGCTGACACGAGCAGAGGTGGCTGACCGTTGGGTGAATCGCTCCTCTGTGTAGTATGATGCAATGCAATGCAGTACGGGATGGACCCGCTGTCATTTATTTACTGTGCTGTGGTGTGTAAAGAGGGGTTGGGGGGGGGCACTGAAATCACAGTGCCTGGTAACTTTTCGCAGTGGTCTGGAATCCAGATCTGAACTGTGTAGCATTTCTCTACCAACTGCTGGCCTGCAGTGTCAGGAGTAGCACATCCTTACTACCTGCTGCCGAGCTCGGGGCTAAACATAAATCAGACGAGCTTTACAGAGATCAGAGAGGTCATCGTCAAGCATTAAATTAATTTTATACAGAGAAAATCCAAACTTTTAAGCCGCACAAAAGGGACTACTTTTCTCGAACACTGGACAGACACTGATAAAGTATTCTGGAGCAGAACTTCAAAAATGTTGGGGCTTGCGAATTTACAACTAAAGTATAAAAAACTAAAACCAGGCTTTTTACTTTGATGAGGAGTCAAAGTAAATCAAATATCAGTCAGGATGGTCACAACATATAAAAGGTAGCAAAGCTGTGAGCTAGCCTGGTGGAGCTCAGAGGGGCTTAACCAGCATTGACTGTGTACATTCAGGGGGCTTTTCACACCAATGCCCTAATAGCTCTCTGGGGAGCGGCAAATACAGCAGAAAAGGCCGAAACCTTGCTGACCTCGAACAGACCTGCATAAACAAGCATGGGATAAGGCCCTCCCTCAGCTGGAATCATCGTGCTGTCGCCAATCGGAGCACCGACCAGCAGGAACCCCGGCATAGTTAAGGGTAGAAACCAAACCTGGCAACCAGAATTTAGATTCAGCATGTTGCCACCATGTTCTCCCCACATTCATGGCCAGTCTTCAAACAGTAACCTAAAATGTCTTCCACCGCACAGACTGTGAGCTCAGACTGCAGCCCACCTGTACCAGAGGTGGCTTTAACCTAAGGGACAGCATGGCGCAGAGGCTGCAGCACCCCGCATTGTGACAGCAGGCTGGTTGCAGGGTCGGGCGGGGCGGCCGGATGAACTCTGTGTTTCACGCTTCAGTGACAGTGAGACGGTGTGACCCCGACCCCGGCTGGCAGCACCTGCCATCAGTCATCGGCCAAATGAAAACATTTTCATAGTCCTCTACCTCGCCAGACTTCCTTCTCTCTGTCTGCCCCGCCACCCGTCTTCCCTGTCCCCACTTCTGCTGCTTCTTCCTCCCCTTCACTTCCATGTCCTGCTCTCCCGCCTTACAGGCACCTGTCAACAGGAAGAATAAACTTCCTTTTCTGACCCTCAACACTACTCCTCCCAGACGTTGCCTTGAAGAAGGGGGAAGGAGAAAAGAGAGGTGAAGGCAGGATGGAGATGCCACACTCAATACTCACCACTGGTTTCATTGTTGAAGTCCAAGGCTTCCACTATCAATGTGTAGGATCTCTGAGGAAGACAAGGCAGAAGTGTTAGCCAAGAGCAGGATCATCAAGCAATCACTGCATCATAAAACAAAACTACAAACATTAACAGTCAATGATTAGGTGATAAATATTCTGTAAAACTTATTGACTGTGCAGAGAACTGCAGTTGACAGTCCATTGTTTGTTAGGAACAATGCAAACTAACTTGTAGGGGGTTCTCGCACATGTTTCCCCTTTAACAAATATCACATAAACATAAATCACCTTATCAACAGTCAGACTTGCTGTTTAACGAGCAAAGGGAAGAGCTTATTTTCCTAGTTTTCAATACTTTAAGCCACAGGAAAAAAAAAAAAAAAAAAAAAAAAAAAGAGAATACAAAGCCAAGACTTTCCCCCCTTTCCAGTGACTTCACCAGCGTTGCCAATGAGGTTTCATCTCCCTCTCATTGAGTTAGCTTACAATAAGGCCTAGCATAGGAGCTGCTAACTGTTAACCTATAACAATGGTCCCGTTGATCTGATTAAGAGAGGATAAGCTTGCGGTGGGGCAGAGGTCTCTGCATCGCAGCGATTAGGATGACAGACATGGGCAGTGGTGTGGTCTAGCTGGACACCCACCCAGCAGGAGGGCGTCTGATGCACAGAAAAACGAGGCTAGCAGAGCGGGCCTGCACAGGGCAGACTGTCGAGTAATGACTGGAATAAGTCAAAATAAAGAATAGCACATAGAAAAGGATACTTTCACCCCACAATGCCAAAAATGTGTCTTCATCTCAGCCATGGTAACCTTGCGCTCTTTAGAAACAGCTTTCCCTCCCAATACAGTTTTTCCACATGTTTAGAAAATGTGGCGAGTGAAGTCAGTGGATGATTTCCAATGTTCTGAGAAAGCACATAGTTGGTTTTTGTTTTGCAATGTATATGGGATTTTCAATTTCACGCTAATTTATAAACCTCTAACTGAGTGCTATGAATGCTGTGAACAGTTCAGGCGGCTCAAGTGCCTTTTAGGCAAACTCAAGACGGGCAGAAGAAAAAGAACAGGAGTGTATGTGACGGATGGTGAGACAGAATAAAATTTGCGGGAAAGGAGAGACAGCGAGAGACTGAATGAGTGCTACACTCTGGAGGGCCTGTCTTGATTTCAGCACTCCCGAAAACGCTTTGTCTGATTCAGGGTCGGTAGCGCTCACACCAATATCAGCTTACACATTCACAGTGGCCTGTGCCACAGTCATGAGGGAGCGAACAATGTGTCTGCGAGCGCGAACGACGGACTCAGAGGGAAAGTATGCGATTGTGAGAAAGTGTAATCCACTTACAGTGTTGGAGCATCCACTAGAAACACCTAGCAGCACTGCTTGGAGGCATTTCAGAAATTCTGCATTGCTCCTGTGCCACTCTTCACTGCGATGGCTTCATGGTAAACAAATCTGCTCAAAAGGAAAACCCCTGTTCGCTTTCTACAGAAAGAATGAGGAGGGTATGACTCACTCCTGAAGCTTTTTTTTTCATGGCTTTACCTTGTTTTGTCAGCCATCTTCCCAGGAACTATTTGTCTCATCCTGTGCCAGGACTTCACTGCAATCAGGGAAGCTATTATTTGAAATGCAGTGCTCATCACCAACACAGGCAGGGAAGTAGATTCTCACTCAGAAATGGCTGCAATCACTTGACATGGAACTTAAGTCAGTGGTAATGTGATACCTAATCATCTATTACTAAAACCCAACCTACAGCTAGTTATATTAATACTAGGATCAAGAGTCCATTAAGCAGTATCATGTTAATGCTTTGGTGTTTTTCCAGCTTGTACAACTGCACTTGAATGCATCACCCTAGTATCTGCACTCCCAACTGCATGTCCACTTAGACTTTTGAAACATTTTTGTTTGGGGCAAATCTATTTGAGAAAAAAAACCCCACATATATGTCACAGAGCGGTTTCAGCCACGAGCTAATCCAAAAAATAGGAACTCAAATGCAACATCACTGTGGTCACATGAACTCAGTGTATTATCTTTCTCTTAAAATGTCTTAAATTAGTCATCAATGCAACATTTCATTGAAATGGTTGTGACTAATATGAGAAACTAAGTAAAAAAAACAAACCACAAAAACAACTTATAACTGCTAGAATTTGTACTCTACTCCAGTTAAATCACCCTTCAGTGACCTCTTGAACAATCGGAACATTTTTGAACAGAACATTATCATTTAACAGGCGGCTACAATAAGACAACAAGTCTGGTCCACCTGCTACACAGCAAGACTTCACACTGTGTCCAGGACTGGTGGGGAAAAAACAATCACTAAATCACTTTGTGGTGGATTGTTGTCAAGAGGGATAAAGTTTAATGAGTTATTGGCCGATTCCTATAAAAGTAGATCTACAAAAACACAACAACACACCCATTTCTTGCATGATTTGGACTTGCCTCAACATGGAAGCTATTGCAGCACTGTGATCATCATCGCCACTGACTAATCATGCATTTGTCCCATATTCCCATGATTAAAGGACCACACCAAAGAACATAAAAAAAGACTGGCACACTCAATGTTCCTGTATCACAGGACATCAAGTAAAATGTCATAATGGCTTGATCTAACAAGTAGCCTCGCCATTATTGGGATGTTTAGTTCCAGACCAAATAACTGCTCCCAGAGAGTGAGATACTGCCCGACTCCTCATTCACTAACACTCCATAACTCCTCTGCAGTTATCAACTTGGAAACGTCTGCCACTGCCAGGTTCACTTTTCCCAGGCTCCCAGCTGACTCACAACTTCTCTTTGAACTACAGAGCACATTCTCACACACTCTCCCACACACACACACACGCACATGTGCACGAGCACGCACGCACACACACACACACACACGTCCAAGTGCAATAAGTGTGGCCATATGTCTTCTTATCTTTCTTGGCCAAGTAGACACTGTCCAACAGACAAGCAACATAAGCGATAAAGATCATTCCAGTTCGAATCACAATGACTTGCCAAAAAACACTACTGAATCTTCTCAGTAGGGGAATTTTCCCAATACACACACACACACACACACACACACACACACACACACACACACACACGCTTCTCAGCCTGCCCTCAAATGAAAATGGAGCCCTCTGATGTATCATTACAAGGAAATCTTACAAAATAAAAGGAGAGGTATGTCTCACAGAATAACAGGCAAAAGCCAAAGGTCTAAATAAAGGCAAGGCACAACAGATTAGACCGGTGTAGGCCTCCACTCAGCACAGAGGAAATGTAAACAGTCTAGTCAAAGAGATGTTGACCTTCTGTATCAGTTTTCCTGAGTCAATCACTTCAATAGTATCAAACTGAGATCTATCCAATGATTGGGAGAGCTAAGTAGCACACCCTGTTTGCTATAAAACCCGAGGCTCAGTCACGAAAAGACGACTCACACAATCACCTTCAAACCCACTTAATGCAATGATGGACTGGAAGGAAGCATTGCAGTGTTTGCCAAGAGATTTCCATCTCAACACGAGATGAAGAAAGACTGTTGTACAATCAACAGCTTATTAAATATCCTGTAAAAGGTACATCAGCCTGTGATACAACAGAACCTCAGCCCGAGGAAAGAATCTCACCTTTTGCCAACTAAAACAAAAGACAAAGCAAACAGATTTTGGATCTCTCACAAGGCAAACAAGATCAAAACATGAACCCGGGACCAGGAATGAAAGTCATATCAAGCATTTAACTAAACAAGCAGCCAGTCATCTGTGCCTTGCAAGGGTCACTGGCCATTAAGGGAAACAAAAACAAGGCACAGGTGATCCCAATTAAATGTATTTTCGATGCATGTCACGTTTCCATAGAGCTTGAAACAAGTCTGATAAGCAGCAAAGCATGAGAACATTATGTAACGTCACACTGACACAACAAGTACACTGAGAAAGTTCTTGTTAAAGCAGAAGACAGACAGAGAGAGAGAGAGAGAGAGAGAACACATTTCTTTTCCCTTTCACTGAAGTAATTTGCACTTAACTGCCACATCAGAGGAGACTATATAAAACAAACATGTCATTACTCCCGCAGCTGCCGGCAGCGCTTACCCTCAAGGCTGAGCTGACTATTGTTCTGCGACTCACCTGATCCAAGTTCTCAGACAGCTCCGACTTGTCAACAAATCAATCATTCCAACACATCCCGGGTCAGAGAGGACATGCCAGCATTGTGTTAAGGGAAAGATGGAGGAAAGTAATGCTATAAAACAGAGGCATAATGAAATCAGATACGGGGATAGTTAGGCTGCCAGATCAACTAAAGCTTGAGATGAATTGCCCAAGAAAGAGGATAGTTGTCAAGGGAGCAGATTAGTGCTTATAAAGGATCGACCCGATCCAATTAAAAAAAGGTCTTCTCTTTTCTTGTATCGGTGTGACATGGGCAAATATGCTGAGGTGGCCACAGAGGCTAGGTCACAGCTTGCCCGAGAGCCAACTTCATCAGTGCTGAGTCTACTACAACTGCTTCCTGTTGCTTGCCCTGCACTGGCATTACAGCTGCACTGCCTCTATTATGCTCTGTAATCCTCACTGTAGTCACTGAGGGCACACTATTGTCCCTGCTTGATACACTGTGTGAGCCTGGGTAGCTGGGCCCTCACTTCTCTGTGGAATAAAAGCACGAAGCAGACGGTTGAATCCATACAGCGCTCTAAAACGCAGATGTGCTCATGTTAAAGATGCCCCCAGCCGACGGCATTCGGCTAGACGCCGGGCTCTTGCCCTACCTGATCTAAGCACATGTGTGTAGCCTCATTAAGTGCAGCAGTTACTGTGGGTGGCAAGGTTAAAGCGATGAAATGCCTGGGGTCCAACCGAGCGTGACTTAAACAAAGCCCTTGGCCTGGACAAGAGGCCAACTTCATGCAGCTCACAAGAGAGGATGGTGGGGGGGGGGCTTCATGAACTCGGAGTACCCAACAACCCAGTTGCACCACACTGCCATCTGTCCACAACAGCCAATCAACTTATGAAAAGGACAAAGAGTGATATCATACCTAACCTGACGATTGTTAATGTGCACTGAAGTAAAGCACTTGGAGTGAAGGATGAGAGAACTTAACGAGCGGCTCTGTCTTTTACCAAATCCCAGCCTGGGCCCGGCACTTGTATTAAAATGAGTTCATCTAAACCTGAGATATCTTAGCTGACCCACTAACTAAACAGAAGTTGAACAGAAAAAATGTAATGCTGCAAAACTTTTACTTTACTACATTTCATTGGCTAGTTTCAATGCATCTGCTGTTGACAATAACATTCTTCACTGGCTTAAAGGCCATTTTTAGAGGGAAGTATCCAAATTATCAGCGTGTAAGAAAAGACATCTGAGTGAAGCTAGAACAGACCTCAAACTTGAAATGGCACCAGTTTTCATTTCAATGTCAACAAGTGCTGTTTTCAAGTAGGAATGATTTTCAACCCAATAAGATGAAACTAATCTGGCTGTGAGCGTTCATGCCAACTTAGTGTTGCCATAGTGTGAACATAAACAGAAACCTTTGTCTTTTAAAAAAGGTGGAGGCGCCAGTGTCTAAGTGGAGGGTAAATAAAAAAATATGGACCATATCAAATTGCATGCTACCCTGCTGAGAACATTGTTTTACTGGCTATCAGATCATAGGGAAAACACAAATCCAAATGATCTACTCTGCCCCACAGGTAACAAAAGTAACACACACAGAGAGAGAGAGAGAGAGAGAGAGAGAGAGAGAGAGAGAGAGAGAGAGAGAGAGAGAAATGTATGATGTGAAAGGAAATTATGATCTTCCAGTTCTTTCACTTATTCTGGCTGTTTGAAGCCATCGCTGCAAAAGAACTTCCATCAAGATTGAGGTAAAAATAGCCTTGATGTAATTGGACACACACATACCAGTAGACTGTGCCTTTCACCCATCAGGCACAGTGGAGGAGTTTGCGGGCCAAGCTGTGGGGCCAGTCAGTCTGTGCACAGTCCTACTTTTTTCACTCCATCGAAATGTGCTCCAGCACGACAAATCATATCTCTTGCAGAGCTACAACACTCCCACAGGCCTGTCCGGCCAATTTATTTACTCTATGAAGAAGAGCTGACACTTGAGGAAACCAGAAAGTAGGGTTTCGCTTTGGAGTTACTGTACTGTGCAACATGAGCAGCTGCCAGGGAGGCAGAGGAGGAGAAAGTCTGTGAGACTGCAGCTCATCCAACTTTTTATCTGTTGAATCGTGCCAGGCAAGGGGAAAATATTTATGGAGGAACATTTCAAGAAGGCTTTGTATAAAGCAGTATCCAACCAATTTATACAAGATAATGGAGTTTTTAAAGGGGAACGAACTAAAAATGTATCTCTCGAAAATATTTGACTTTATTGAAACTGATCGGTTTCTGGTGGTTTAAATTAAATGTAGCTCATAATTTACCCACTTTTTTTTTTTCTTTTTTTCCATTGCATGGTTACACAAGCCTATTTCTGAGAACTGAGGTTTTACAATGATTAAATATGTATGCAGAGTAGTTTCAGCACATTATTTAGACAGAACAGACAGCTCTGGGTCTGATGGAGAAAAATACCTGCAGCTGGTTAATTGGCGCAGATAATGAGGAGACCAGGGGGTCCTCCCTCAAAAGGATAATTCACAGAGAGCTAACAACCAAAAGAGAAACGCATTCTTTCTTTGTTGTGCTTTCTATCCGCGTTTTGGGGGGCGAGAATGACTGACGGACAGTAATTGCACAGAATTGCCCTGCAAACAGACATTTTCTCTCATTTTTTTTTTCCATTTGGAGAAGCGCGTCGGGAATAACAGAAAGTTGTTTTTTTTTTGTTTTTTCTAACTCTCCAACTCACCGGCCAGGCAAAACTGAAGGGCAAAACTATCCTGGATTTGTCATTCCTGACAGAGCTCTTGAAAGAAAAGGTATTCCCTCCCAGGACAGGCGTAGATCCCATTCCGAAGCTGCAGGGCCCTGCAGCAGAAACTCTCGACTGGTATTCCTTCAGGCAAACTTTAAAAAACGTATCGCACTCGTCCTGTGTGCATTTTCTATCCGCCGTGTTCCGTGAGCCGTCACAACACATGCCGTTCAGCAACCCTCCGTTCACATTGTGCATCGATAAGATTTGCAGCTCGAATTGTCCAGATCCCTCTGACACCTGTTGGAGAAAGAACAGTGAATGCAATGAACAACTTTGACCTCATTATATTATAGATATATATAGATATTTTTTTTAAATAATGTTTAATATTACAGGGGCTGTTTTGCCGCTGGTCACTCTACATTATTTGCACTTGCAACAGGCTAACTGTGGACACAACTTTGCATGAGGCAGGGTTACATGTAACGTTAGCATAGCCGTGCACATACAACGCGGCACACATGTAATCAAAGTACATCCAGACAGCTGAAGAGAGCGACCCTTCCCGCCGCTTCCCCCCCATGTAGTCCACGTACCTTCACGAGAAAGCAGAGTAAAAAGGCAGCAACGACTGAGCCCCGTCTCAAAATCATGCCTCCGGACTGCTGTTGCCACTCGTTTGTACTAGTCGTCTGGCCGACACACGGCACCAGAGCTCTCCTCTGCTTTAAACATGCACGAGTGGGAAACAACACTTTGATCAGCGGAGCACAGGTTCCCGATTCATAGGAGACCTCTTCCTCGTATGTCCCGCAACCTCTCTGAGCGTCTGCTCTTCTTCCTTATCCGACAGTTTCCACTTGTTGCTGAAGAAAGTTTACACAGTAGCCATGCGGCAGCGGAGCCCACTGCTGACTGACTGACTGACTGACTGACTGACTGTTGGGCCGAGCAGGAGCTGGCTACACAAGTTCAACAGAGAGGGGAGTGTCTCCGGAGCCATGTGCCTCCATATTCATGAGCAGAGCGCAGTGAGCCCGCCCCTCTCACGATATGAGGATAATCATCATACTCTCAAGATTGCTTTCTAAAGACTCTTTGGCAGTGATGTGTTGGAAAATAACAGTGGAACTAAACTATGGCCTGCAGTCATATTGATAATCATAAGTCATCACAACCACAAACCCAAACATAAATGAATTATATTTTCAGACAAGCATCAATTTATACCTCTCCCCTCCTTTAAGAGATCCCATCATCCTGCATCCTGCATTAGTTGCATACTATACTCACCACAATTTATACTATTATTTTACCTCATAAAGATTTATGGCAGCTTAAAAGGTTGATAGACCAAGTGTAACGGGTTTTACTCTCCTCTACATTTGTGCCATTGGGTAACGCTCTAAATCATCTAGATTACAAAATGAGCTTGCATCAAGGCCAGTCGCTGAGCCAAGGGCATTTAGTCAAATGCATGGTATGTTAGACATCTTTCTTCATGTAGTGCAAGCCTTGGAGAATGAGCATTAAATTCCAGAGTCAAGAATGTTCAGTATATCTACACATTGTCTGCATATTTTTTCTGATTTAAAAATGTTTATTATTTTATTTTAATCTATTTTTTTTTATATCTGAAATCTAAATACACTCTGAATGTGAAAGCCAACAACATGATGGTGTCAGGAGTGCACACAACAGTGCCCCAGAGTGGCAGCCCTGCAGGTTTTATGCCTGCTTGAGGAATGTCACGCATTTTAAATGACTTGCAATCTACTGCCGTTTCCAACAATCAAACTCTAGTTTATGGTTAAACATAATGGATGTACCAGGTCTGATGTTGGTGTGAGTGAAAGCCCTGCAGACCAGATTATTTTATTGATGTGGCCACAGAAAATACACTGACAGACTGCTGAAAGATATAATTTCCCCCAGTATCCTTATGGTGTCGAAGGGCAATTGCGACCAGGTGTATCTCTGCAAGAAGGTAATCTGTGAAGTGGATCAGCGACTGCACACACACATTCACAGGAGAGGATGAGAACCGCCCTCAGCCCCTGTGGTTAGTGATTTGTGTGGACCAATTACACAGGTCATTCAATGGGTCACAATCAAGGAAACACAGTCGGGAACTGCGGCACTGTAGAAAGAGGAGTGTATCAATCAGTAACTATGTAACGTTTCACCATCACACTTTAATTGCCGTTTATGAGGCTGTCACACGTCTCACTTGTATGCATTTGAATCGGATAAGCAGCTCACTATTTTTGTTAGAAGCCATATAAGCAACTAAGGTGCAGTTCGTTTTTTTTCCACTGAAGCAGCAAAGCTTATCTTATCTTTAGCTCAGGCGCCTCAGTGACACCAAGATGTGGATGGTAACTTCTGCAGGGATAGCTCAGATTGTTTAGTAGATGTAGTAGTAGGTGTAGTATTAGGGTAAAGTGTATTCATATTCAAAGAGGGAAGCTACTGAGTGTTATTTCCACCATCTTAAATCACTGCTGTCAAAATTCAGACGTCACGTTTCCTGTGGTTGAACTTCAAGATGAAAGGTACCGCTTCCTCCCCGCCCGCCTCAGCCGCTGAACTGATAGGGATCTCAGGTTACAGGCCTCACTGAAATGCTCTCTCTGGGTAATTAGGGTTAATTGGAGAATTTTTTAACCCAAGGGAGCATTTTTTTTGTTGCCTTGATGGCAAAAGCTAAAATTGAGTCTAGAGATTGTAGATGCTTTGGGGTGGGGGGATGTGAAAGGATCCCGTCTGCCGTGCCCCCATGACCTGCCCAGAGGTGATGCTTGTGTTGAGAAGATGACTGAGGTGGGGGAGAGCAGTCGTGGTACTGAAGTTCAATGAAAAGAAACCATGAGATAGATATATGATCCAAATGGATTATTCTAATCAAGAGAACAAATAATTTTTATGTCATGTTTTTCTGAGGGAAAATGTCCATATGTCCGTGTTTACACATGATGTCCATAACGTGCACACAAATTAAAATGTGTTTTAAGACAGATATCCTCTGTCTATATCTTTGGAAAAACCTTATTTTGCATTTGCAGATAACATGTTGTCTAGGATAGGCTAAGGACGGATGCCTCCATGCTTTATGCAGCTCTTCCCCTTGATTCTCCCTGTCTATCGTACAGCTAATAGGTATCTAAGCAGCGTGTTCACTGTTCCCTATAAGCATGACCTATAGTTGTCATGGAGCACAGACACGGTTTCTCCTCTGAGGCCATGGTGCTAATCTCCTGCAGCCTTAATGTGATTATGGTAATGATCACACAAATGACCCCTTGGCTTTGGGGGATCCATGGTTCACACATTCTCACACACAGGCTGCACAGGCACTGTGACTCCACTGGCCTGCATACGAGACCACCAGACTGAGCCAGTCCTGGTGGCCTGCTCCTGTTCTTCTGTCCTCGCTGGGCTTGGAAGAGTGGAGTGAATGACCAAATAAATTCCAGCCGCCAACAAAAGAGCTGAACGGCCATGAGAGAGATGGATATCTTTTGTTGTCTGACACCCAATGCCGTATTCCAATCCAATTACCTCAGCCTTTTGCAACCCCTGCTATCGCAGTGCATGGCATTGAAGCCTGCCTGAATTCAGACTCGGACCCCTAACAAGAATGTGGTGGATTAGGTGCTTAGTGAGAGCATTCCCTTCCCCCCTACATTTACTAAACTCTGTGGAGCACTCTCCCCTAAAAAGATTTAGAACTACCAGCCATCTATTTAAAATCTTATCCCATTTGTTTTAATGTCATTACTGTCTGGTTCCCAAAGACAGAGAACAGAACAAATTTCCCACTGCATTGTTGTATGGCCAAAAGTGACGTGGTTGTGTTGTTTCAACAAGGACTTCTATTGTGGACAGTCAACAGCGAGAGACTAGAAAGCACCGTGTGACAGAGTAAAGATGGATTTACTCTTCTGCGTCAGGGCGTGGCGGAAGTGACGTATGTATCAGCCGCCACACCTTTTCAAAAATGTATCCACACATCAGGGCGACCACAGGAGCTGTGGTCTGTCAGCTGGGGCCACTTGAGTATTCTCCTACTTGTTTCTGCTTCCGGTTGAGGTTGTTGATAGTGAAGACAATGTGGAGCTAGTTTAAAGTCTGCCTCCAATCAGAAATGTGGTTTGCTTATTGTTGTTTCATCTGGATGTTTGACCTTCACTGTGCACAATAATGTGTGCAGAGTTTGACACTAGAAGGCTGTTTTCACATGCATCTGCTGAAGTTTATCTGTGCTCACCTTAAAGGAGCTATTTGTAAGTTTTTGCTGTTACAACATAGCCAACATTAGCGTTAACAACTGTTTTCTTACCAGTCTAGAAGAAATGTTACAAGTTCTCTATCAAACTTCATTCCTTTACTTGCCAAGAGCAGCCTCTACCACTGCTTTTGTTTTGCTTCTATTTCTATCACTTCTTTTCTTCTACTGAAGTTAGCATGCTAACCAGCTAGCTCCAGCCTGGTCTGCCTGTCTCATCACTTTTCAATCATAGTGTCCAGTCTGCCGCGAAGAAGTAGCACTGCTCTGAGGACGTGTTATAACCTCCTGTAAACGCAACAATGGCTGTAGCTCTTGGCAAGACTGGTAAGTGAACAGCTGTTAATGCTAACATTAAAAAATTCAAAATATTGCTAAAATAATGTATAAAATACAATGTGTTGTTAAAAAGTAAACAAGTAGTTCTCAAGTTAGTTAGGAGACATTTTCCCTCTAAACTTCTCTCTACATGGTTTCATTTAAATTATTATTTGAGGCCTAAAGGGTAAAAGTCTAAATATTATTTAAAAAACTAAGGTTAGAGAAAAGTCCAAAAAATAAAAACAGATTACTTACAGTTACTTTCCACTTGTTTTCTCCACTTTCATCTCCCATTCATCATCTCATGTCAGATTCATCTTGACCCTTTGGAGGGGCCCAACCCCCAAGTTGTGAACCACTGGACTAAACTACTCTGTGTATACAGTACTTAAAACTAGCTCCACCAACTACAACGGTAAAATGCTGCATACACATTGATATATTGGTATTAATAATGTAATTTATTGCAATGCATCATGGGCAAATTTACTGAGTAGTTTTACTTTTAACACTTTAAGTAAATTTAGCTGATAATACTTATGTACTTTTACTTAGCAGGACTTTAAATACAACATTTTTACTTTTAATGGCATATTTTTTTACAATGTAAAATTAGTACTTCTACTGAAGTGAAGCAAATACACGGTATATTTTGTGATTTTTGTGACATTTCCAGTGAAAGCTCCATCCTCACCACATTTGCATCTCTCAATCACAAAGCGAATGAAAGCATGTAAAGCTTTACAGTGAATGCACTCGGCCCTGTACTGTTCAACTCATCTATCTGGTGCTGTGGTGGCGCTACGGCGATGGACCGCTACACAGCCGGAAAGCCAGAGATGTGTGAGCATAAAAAAAAAAATATGATGAGTTAATGAATTTACAAAGTAAAGCTTGTCTATCTGTGTGTGAGTGAACGACGTGTGGGATGAAAAAGCACATGTGAGGAGGAGATGGGTGTTCAAGCCACTACGGAGCAGAAAGGGAGGATTTCAGTGTACAGTCCATTTAAGAGTATCACAGTGTTTACACGGTGTGTTTATGGGAGCTGCTTTTACAGAACGTGTTACAGATGGTATCAACAATCGTCACTCGGATAAATATTATTTTCCGCTGTTAAAGGTGGCCGCTTTGTTATTTTCAACATTTATTCGAAAGCCTGTACTGTGAGGTGATGGTATTTTGATGTCTGAGTGTGGATGTGGAAAGTACCTCAATGTGGTTAGTGCACAGGGAGTCCAGCTGCTATGTGGAGGTTAAGTAAAAATTGGATTATAGAGGGTTAGGTTGAGAGCATGGGTTTTGATTTTCATTGGTTCAAACTGTGCTTAATTGCTGTGGTGATGCTGTGGGTGACTCATTTATGTCATGTTTATTCTAGTTGTCTTTCTTTCTTTCTTTTTTTTCTTCCCAAAGTGGTGCTGTGTATGTCAGTGACACCGAGGAGCTACAGGGATTTGTACACGGTTACTTTTCACGTCAACAGCATCATAAGAACCGACTGGACCAGCACTCTGAGAAAGCGCACATGTGTCAGGTTAAGAAGCTGTGAATGGATCATCAGTCTGTGTGTGTCCTCGCACATCCTTAATGGCCAGGGAGGTGTTTGATCCTCTGAGGGGAGGGGAGGCCTGAGGGCTGCGGTCAGTGAAACAAATCAGATTATCCCTGCTTAGGCTAGTAGCCTACTACTCATCAGCGTAGCATTTCCACCTGGCTAACAATACCAGGTCTCATACTGCTGAGCTGTCCCTTGTGATCATGTGATTAAGTGATTTGTGTGTAAGTGTACAATATGTCATAGCGGAGGAGAGTCAGATCTGTGTTTGATTAGATTTGTCCTCGCAGTGGAAAAGGTACTCTGAGACTAAAGTGGAATGGTGAGGAATGTTTACAGCTTAAATCATTGATCAACGAGACAATCTCTCAGGTGGGAGGATGCAAACTATTCAGGCAGGGAGATTAGATCCTTTGCCCATCACAGCATCCGAGGTGGTCTCCCAAAGTTAGGAGGGCCTCAGGATCAGTGAGTTAGAACAGTGCTCTCCTCAAAGAGGATATTGGCCCTCACTAGAGGTGAGTGTGGCTAATTACCTGAACTTCCTATGTGGAGGAGGTGACACTGATAAAACTCTTCCTCTCTTTTGTCCCTGTTTGTTGATCACATTACACTGTATCATGGATACATACACCGGATCATGCAGGCGAGTGTCAGAGGAAAGAAAGAGAGACGATCATTCCTCTTATTGCAAACTCTCAGAAGAATGACCTGTAGACTTGAAGAAGAGAACAAGTCCATAAGCCCAGTCAAAACCATGTCCATTGCCAGCCTTGAAGGAAAATATTGATGCTGGCAAAGTCTTGACGTCCCTTGCACCATGACGTAGCGGTTTTTCCATGACACATTTGATGATTGCTTCCAAATGGGCCTGTCAGTTTTAATATAGGCGACCCTGCATTTCACTTTCCTCTAAAGTAAACAAAATCCACCAGCTCTCCCACACACACACACACACACACACACACACAGAATGTGTGATCACACACCAGGAATGAGTCTTGAGATAGAACAGGCATTTGCTCGCTGATATATGTTTTCATGTTCAATCTTCTCACTCTTAAATGAGGCAGTTTGAATTGATGTGGTTTTTGTAAGTTTGCAGATTGTAGGCCACAGTGTTATTTCAGGAAACTGGATGTAATTCCATGATATGACAGTAAAAACTAGTATTTGGTGGTAGGAAAAAAAAAGATGAACAATATGAGTTTTAAATTCAATAGAAGAGGCCTGTCAGAATGTTTACTTTACACTTTTCCTCACGGTAATAAATTAAAACATAGTCCAAGTGTGCTTTGTTAATTTTATACGACAATAAACCTTTTTTCTTGTCATATTTAGTGCTGGGCTTAGACCCAATGCCAACATTTAGTGAGTCAATATACGGACAATTAGATTATACAGTGTCAACTAACAAGGGAAGGACAATATTCAGTTTGTTTATAGACATGTGTGTGACTGCGCTGCAGGAGAAGGGGAACAGGCACACAGAGTGGAAATATGTGGGAACAGCTCACTTACAAGACACACGGCAAAGCTGAATATTGGACGGGTCCACTTCACTGGAGCATGTCAACTACCTGTTAATGTTGAACTAATGAGTCTACTTTCATTCCCATTGTGGCTGTGCTGCTAGTTTAAAAGATCTGACACATGATGTAAATCACCATGTGTAACACTTTTTTTTTTTCATTCTATTTTGTGTCTGCACACACACGCACACACACACACACACACACACACACACACACACACACACACACACACACACAAGGGTGAGCTATTAAACAAACTTGCAGCTGAATTGATATGCAGCCTCGGCCAAGTTTTAGAAAGCTGCAATACTAACGTGACTGTTAATTTTTTTGGCTTGAGCTGATAGACTTTAACTTCATCCTGCATTGTAGACAAATTACATATTTTTCAGACAGTTTGTAAAGACAAAGAAAATGTTACGCTTCTGTTCTGTCTGTACAAAAGGAGCAGTGACACATGATCAATGATAAACCTCAGTATGGTTAAATTTCACTATGGTTTAATAGGCAGCAGGAGTGTTTTATTGCCATCTCTTTTTTTTTTCTTGGCCGTGACTCTCAATATGCTGTGTGAAGTAGTCATAAAGCTGTCAGTGGGAGAAATATTTTCCACACAGCACGATGATAAAAAGCATGTAGGCAATGTATGCGTGGGTGTCATACAGACAACATACTGTAACGTGTAATACTTTTTCTAATTATCAGTTTGGCTCATTGGATCCAAAACTGAAGGCTGCTTGTGTTGTCGGTGTGGAAATGTAGAAAAGTAACAAATAAACAAATGATCTCGTTAGACTGCATGGAGGATTACACTTCTACAGTTTTCTTGCTGTTGTCTTCCTGTTTTTGTTTATCTGAGCTAAACCTGAATAGAGTCAAAGGTTTTAATCAGTCAGTTACACACAAGTTGAGTTCAAAAGGCATGTGCTCAAAGAGCTAGTTAGATGTTAATATAACTAGGTAAACAGAAGATACTGGGGAAAAAACAATCTGCACAATGAAGAATAAAAAAATTATCCCCCCGCTCCTATCTTGTTACCAGTTCTTCTTTGGCTTTAACTCTCACTCTTGAAGTATTTTGAAACCCTCCATGTTGTCTGCAGCTGAACATGTTGGCGTCATGATTTTGTTTCCTACATCACGTGAAGGCAGGGAAATTCTGTGCACAACAGCACTGCCTCCAAGAAATCAGGAAAAGTGAGAAATGGGGATGTTCAAGCTCATAATTTCCTTCTTCTTATACCTCAGGGCATTCCAGTGGTTGTGGGTGGGAATAAAGTAGACACCCAGAAAAGAAGCTGGTTAGGCTGCCTACACAGGTACAAAAAAAAAAAAAAAAGGTGGAGAGCTGCAAAGTTTGCCAATATCCTGCTCTCTTGAATTAAGCCAAATATAGACACTTGAATGTGTTTAAAAGCCTGAAACATGTTGCTATTTCTTTATTTATAGCACTGTCAGACTAAACATCCAATCAGCTTTAAGTGTGAGAACAAGTCTTGCCTTTTGAACTCAGGTCAGAAAGAGGATACCTCTGCATGGTTGGCAGACCCGCGGCCCTTTGAAGAGGTGTCGGTTTGCAACAAACTGGCATCTCTGCCTGGTTCAGTCCTCTTGCTGTTACTCCACATTAAATGATCCAAAACAACAAAGCAAAATGTTCCCATTGGCAGCAAAAAAAAAAAATATATTAAACTATTGATAAGCAGAAATAACAGTCAGCAAATTCAAAATCTGACAAGTCTGGACCTACTAAAAGGATGATTCAAAGTTTCAGGTTACGCACATTAAACTTTTAAGTGAAAGTAGTTTTGGGAAGAGAAGCTAAAAGATGGGGGCTGTAGATCACATAGAGGACAGTGCATGGAGGAGCTTCACAAACCATTTAACAGTGTAAATATATGACTTCTGAAAAGGCTTGGCTGCTGTAATGCCCTACACTGATGAGACATATTGCTCTTTTAATATATTGCATATGTTTTCATACACATATACGTGAACAATGTCGAGTGTGACAGTGTAGCTGTGGCTTACTGCATGATGTCTGGGGCTATAGCCAGGCTGGCAGAGGCAGACAGTGTTTTGACATGAGGGTGCCTGTCTGTCACTGGCTGAGTCGACTTGTGCTGAAAGAGAGCGAACCGCTGGCAAGTCTCGCTGGATCTGTGAATCAAGGTCAGCACAGCAGAAGGGGCCCAGTGTTTTCTTGATTCACTGACAGACACAGCTAACTCTGTTTATGATGACGGCTAAACAAAAACAGTCTGGAAACCATAGACTCCAAATCTTGTTTTAATTATTTTTATTTGATAATGTTTTTCATTGTGACCCAATCAGAATCCCTGAATACATTTTAATGTGGTGTGCAAATCTCCCTCGGTGCATTATGCTTTATGTAAATCAAGGAGGGAAAAAAAGGGAATCTTTTGTGTCAGCACATCTGACACTCCTTTGTGCTAACTTAAAGGCTTGTCTCGTGAAATCATGCTTCACCGCTATTGTGGACATGTGGCTTGTACACGTTCATTATGAGGAGCTTGCGAGTGACATGATGTTAGCTCTTAGGGTTGAAAGTGAGAGGTTGTGCTCATTAGCAGGCTCAGAATGAGTCCCGCTCTGGGACCAGTCTGTCCAGTCCTGACACTAAGCCTTCACAATCCTGTCTGCCATGCAAAAAATAAATGAATTAAGGACAACATGAGCATTTAGTCATGGCAACTGGACGCTACTAGCAAGTTTCCTTGCCAACTTATAAAAAAAAAAAAAACACACACACACAAAAACTTCATATTAATTCTGGCTCAATTAATACAGAGTGCATTCATGTTAACCAGCAATCATTACGCTCCAATGATCTAAAGGCCATTGTCAGACAGGCACTTGAAGAAGTCTTTTGTGTAACAGAAGAATGGCAAAGTGACCCCCGGCAGAGCAGAGCAAGGCCAGGAAGACGTTTCTTCAGCCCCACCGCCCGCTCCCCTCAGCAGCCTGGAGTAAAATTTCAGGGTCCAAGTGGCCATGAGTGTTGCTGAGTGATAGGCAGAGAGAGCAGACCCTAAACCCAATAGCTTTGATGATTGAAACAAAACACAGAGTCCCCCCAGACTATAGCCTGCAGGGCTGTGACTAAGCACGCCGTCATGCTTGCATGAGGGTTGCAGCCTCCAAAGTTTGAGTATACTGTATGTGCACCTTTTCTTACCCTGCGTGTTTAGTCTAGATTTGTGTACTTAGAAACTAGAAAACTGGAAACTTGACAGGCTCTAATATAGAGTCCACTATCATCAATCAACATTAGCTGCAGTTGCCTCATTGACAACGAGGAGAAGACCAGACAGTCTTGACGATGACAGTGATTTTGCGAGGCCAAAGGTGAATCTGCTGGGTCACAATTATTTGACCTTCTATGAAATAAAATGCTCTTTTTGTGAATCAGCTCCATCATCTCCATTCATTCCTTGTCTCCTCTCCAATCCAGGGAGTGTGGTGTTCTTATACCCACAGAATCCATAGTGAGGTGGTGCAAATCACTATGACACAGGTGGCTGGGGTTGGTGCCTTGTGTTGCCACGTGCTGTTAAGTTTAGTTTAAGCTAAAAAGGTTAGTCATGCGTCAAATCAGTGTTGATGTTTTTTCTATTTAACCAAGACCATGATCTTTCCCTAACCGTAACCAAGTGCGTAAACCAAGTCATTAAAACCTTAGTTAGGGAAAGAATGTAACACAATTTGCAAGCTTACTGTGAAAGTTTCAGTCCAACAAAACAGGTCCCTTAAAAGCAGGATGATAATTTGTCAGTTTCAGTTACTTCATGACAGCAACAGATTGTCATGATGCACCAGAGTTAGAGAAAACTAATATGATGATCTTTTGTAATTTTGTTGCAACTCCCTCTGAATATTTAACAGTATAGTTGATGCATTTTTTTGGCCAGTGAAATATTTGTTTACCCAACACATGGATGTGAATAATGTTTTCAATATTTTGAGCCATAAACCATGTCCTGTGGGTGTGTTTCCCATAGGTGTGGCGACCAGTAGTCAGCTGGTTGTGGCTGTTGAGGCAAGTGGCCGCAATGTTTGGAAATCATAACACCATAATAAAAGCATTACCAAGAAAAAGCAGTACCGAGAAAAAAAAAAAAGCAGTGTTGCATGTCTTTACCTCTGACTCATGCTGCATGTTCATTCAAAGTATACACCTTATCCACATAGGTGGAAGGGGGAGGGGGGAGACATAATGGTAATAGTGATAAGGATCTTGCTGACTCACAGTGAAAAGTTGAATATTCTTTATGTTGAGCAGTCTCAAAAAACAATTGTGTTCCCTACAGAAAAAATACACTTTTACTTTACTTTTATCATTTTTTGGTCATGTAAGGTAGAAAAAACACGCAATATAACAGTGTTGAGACCTCAAGATTGCATTGATCTTTACAGAGATTATTTATATGACTGTTTTATGATCTGCCATCATTACATTTAAGCTTTGGTGAGCTTTGAGTTTAAAGGGGCTAATTGTACGTTTTCTCTGCTGCCGGGAGTGGTGGTGATGGTCGCTTGACAAGAGCTTCAGCCATCGTTGTCTTTATAATACAAGAGGTTATAATATGCCCTCTGAGCAGCGCTTTGTCTTCAGGGCAGATTGGAGGCTGCAGTGGGTCGCTATCGGAAAGTGACGAGACAGGGCTAGCTGGTTAGCGTGCTAACTTCTGTAGAAGAAAAGAGCTGATAGAGACAAGAGTTAACATCGGTGGTGCTTTCCACCAATGGAGACAGCTCTTGGTGAGTAAAGGAATGAAGTTTGATGCTGAACTCGAACATTTCTTCTAGACCAGTAAATAAACAGCTGTTAATGCTAACGTTGGCTTTATAGCAATCGCAAAACTTACAAAAAGCTCCTTTAAAAAAAACCCAACTTGGTTAAAGTTAGTAATGGACTGAGAACAATGCCTATCTTAAGGCAAAGGTTGACTGTTGGTAGTCAGTCAGTTGGTTGAAAATTCAGTGTTGGAAGTGAACAGTTCGCAGATGTTTTCAATATAAATGCTTCCTTGTTATGTGAATAAAAGAAACATCTGGGCAGCATGATGTTTGTGCAAACAAATGATATCAACACAATTTTTCTCAAAGGTATCACCAATCTGAATTTTGCTTTTCTGAATTGTAACTCTTTGACATGGTTGCAGTATATGCCCTGTTATTAAATGACTAATGTTCTAATGTTCAATATCAAAGGTTCAACAAATCTGGATCTCCTTGATGGTTAAAGAGAAAAAAGAGAATGACACTTTCAACTTCACGTCTTCAGGAAGTAAGAGAGAGAGAAAACACTGGATGGCAAAATGTTCCAGGTTCATGGGATGTGTGTTAATCTGCTGTTGCTCAGTCAAAGAGCAGATAGCGGCTACCTCTCATTTTATTACCCTTTTGAAACATGCTCAAGAGTATTATGTTATCAAACTGGGAAAAGGGAGGGAGTGCACCGACAGCTGAACAAAGGCAATGCAAACAGCTGTGCCAGTGCAAACAACAGTCAGATTATTTGCGAGTGAAAAGTTAGGCAGGCTGCGCTAACATAATACTGCCATCAAATCATAGCAGCCATAAAGTGCTCTCCAGCTGTGTCTCTATATAGATTTGGTATTTTTATTCTTCTTCTGCATTTTTCAAGAGTTGACAGTTGTATTGGATTGAGATTGTTCATTAAACCAGATTGTAGTCCTCGGTAACAAACCCTGATTAGTTGAATATCCCACTCAGCTGAATGACAATGGCTTTGCCTCATGTCTGCTCAAATGCACTCAGAGGACGGTTTGCAGAGTCGATAGTTTCTCACTTGAGGTGGCTGGCTGCAGTAGGAGGATCAGTGTTGATACAGCTGATCTCTGTTATTCCAAGTGAAATATATGGCCCTGTTTGTTTTCAGAGATAGACCCAATGCTTTGCTTCAAGTTTATATTTATCTATCGAGGGAAATATGTCAGTGCAGATCCAGTTTGTACTTTTTACACAGCCGCTTCTCCTCATTCTGCTACTAAAAAAGAATGAACCTGCATGTGTTTTTATTACATTCAAAGGTTTAGCTAAGTGCCATTCTTCTTAATGAAAAGGATTATATATCACATTCTGTTCAAACATCTTTCTTCACATTATTTAAGGTAAAAACAGAGCAAAAGCGCCTTAATTACACACAGTTATCTCCCTGTGAACTGCATATGATTAGAGGTGCTGGATTTTATGAGCCATGTTCCAAAGATATGATCATATAACCTACAGTGTTCTGCGCTGTATAAAAATGACACCCCTCGACACCCTGAAGGTGTTGAAAAAGTGCCAGTAACAGTAGAAAGCAGTAATTTTAGAGTTGCGTGCAAGAGACAATACCTTGTGGGGCTGCTGCTCACCCATGTGATGGATTTCCCCTCAAGAAGGTTTGATTGGTATCTATTAGTGGGGAAAACACGAAAATGACTAAAAGCATTGTTCAATACTCTTGGCAGGAATCAAGGTAAAGCTTTCTGCTGGAGAACTCTCAGCAGACTAATGTTACAACCAGAGAAAATGCTGTTGAGATGTATTCAGATGCAACGATAAAGAATTATGGGAATATTATTGCTTTGAAATTTCATAGGACAAATTGGTCTTTGCATTTACTCGCACACAATGTGGTTTGCACACTTAACATGATATTCAGGTTAGATCTTGGAGCATGTGGTTGAAGTAATGGTATTACCTCAGTGGTGCATGAGGCAATACAGTATTCCTCTACGTCTTTGGAGGGAAGGGGAAGTCCCCACGTCTGTGTGCTGTTTGACTGGACTGGTTGAGTAATGCAGCCTGGGATTAGGTGGAGCAGCCTCACAGCAGCAAACCCTCCCTCACACTGATCTGTCTGGACCCATACAAGTGAACGGCTGGATCAGAACCACAGCTGGCCTGTGTCCGTCCACTGTGTAAAACCATTCATACACCAGTGTTAAAGCTGGAACATTCATGTGTTAAGTAGTTATACATGAACAAATAAACAAGATTTACTATACATCATCAACCCTTGCCAAATATATACGAGAAAACATGTTTTTGTCATCTGATTTATGTTCACTGGCAATGTTTTGCTCTCATGCAGGAGGAGGTAACATTCATATACCACTGAGAATTCAGCATGACAATAAAACGTGTAATTGCAGTGTTGCCAGGATAAAACGCCAATGCAAATTAGATGGTTATGAACAAAATTTTAAGGAGACTTGACATTAATGCCTCGTGCCTCAGTGTGTACATTTCTAATTCCCCTGTCAGCCACAACATGGCTTTTGAATGAGCAAGTTTCCACCTGTTTTATGAGCTTTTTAAATTTTTTGTAAGAAAACTTGACTGGAAATGCCATTCAGGTTGCGAGGATAAGAAATCTGCATTTGCAAAAACAAAGATTTGCAGAATGTAAGATCTTCATTCCAAAGTCACAGCAAAGCTAGTGGTGCTCATTTTGTCAATTTTGTTGCAGGAGCCTCTGAATGTTTTTTTTTTTTTTTTTAAAGTATATTTTTTTGGGCTTTTTTTTATGCCTTTATTTGACAGGACAGTAGAGAGACAGGAAATGGGGAGGCAGAGAGGGGGAATGACATGCAGTAAAGGCCGTCCGATGCGGGACTCGAGCTGGGGCCGACTGCAGCGAGGATTGTAGCCTCTACACATGGGGCGCCTGCTTAGACCACTACGCCACACGACGCCCCAGCCTCTGAATGTTTAACGGAAGTTGATGGATTTTTTTTTGGCCAGTGAAATATTTGTTTACCCGACACACGGATGTGAAGAATGCTTTCACATTTTGAGGTATAAACCATGTCCTGTGGCTGGATTTCCTATAGGTGTGGTGACCAGCAGACAGATGGGTTGTGGCTGTTGAGGCTAGTGGCCGCAATGTTGGGAAATCATAGCACAGTAACACATGCAGAAAGCAGTGTGAAGCAAAAAAGAAAAAACAGCAAAGACCGGCGTTTCTTTAACATGAGGCCTCATGCCTCATGCTAATTCAAGGTTGACAGCTTATCAAGATAAGCGGGACGTTGGGGTGGGAAAGAAGAGGAGGAGAACTAATGATAATAATGATAAGGATCTTGCTGATGGACAGTCAAAAATTGGACATTCTTACGTCTTATTAAGCAGCTTATCATTATGTTTCATATAAATAAAAAGTACTTTGCTACAAAGATTTTGAATATAACTTTACACATTTTAGTACATTAAAACACAAAAACCAACCTCCCCATTATTGTGACTGCAAACATATTTTAGTGCACTGACTTTCCAGACGCACTCCACACAGAATGTGCCCGAGCTCCACCATATCAAATCTAATACGACATGGAGCACTAATTTGGTTAAAATGAATTACAATGCTTCATTGCATCAAAGCATCAGAATATATCAGTGGCAGAAAAACAAGTCACCATGTAATATGTCAACATTAAATCATTAGACAGATGTTGAGGGTGGCAGTTTAAAAGCACACTTAAAAAATGATTAATGCACGGATGTGTCAGCATGAGAATTAATGAGCAATCCAATCATATACGTGGTTAAACAACCCGCCAAAGACCTAGAACACCCCTCATTTAGTGTTGAAAGTCAGCAGCAAATATGTGACAGCTCCCTCCCATCTTCATTGCTATCTTGCAACATCTCAATGAGAAAACTAATCAAGCTGTAATTTACAAATGCGCAATTGTGTATACGAAGAACTGTGATTAATGTGTGACACAAAGAAGGGGCGAGGAGCAAACTATGCAGAGCATCTCGATAAAACCTTCTTTGATTGTATATACTGTACCACTGGGACTTGTCACAAACTGTATTTTTCATGAAGTAGGTGGACACTGAAGGAGGCGTGAACTACTCCACTAACTCTGCACCAATCGGCTGTATGTTACTGGGTGGAAATTGGCTGTATATTATCAAAAGATTACAATCTAAGCTGTGCGGTGTGTGCGTGTAATTCATGCCATATCCTGCGAGGGCCTCAAGTTAAACAGGCAGACTTAAGCTACATGAGGGAGACTTCAGTCACTGTGAGGCACCATCAAGATACAGAGGAGAATTCGCTGCTGGCAGTCGTTCGTGAATGACATTAGTTTAGACGGACGTGGAGCAGCAATTATTGAGAAAATGTGTTCGTTACAGTTTGTGGGGTTTTCGGTTTGAGAGGTGTTTGGATTAAGAAATCACATTGTTATTAAAGATTTTAGTGTAGTGTAGACTGAGGTGATGGATTGGGTGTGTGTGGCACACAGCTGGTTGGTGTGTTTCCTAAGGCAGCAGCGGCAGCCTCTCTGGGGTGTCTACGGTCTAGTGTCCTTGGAAAGGCTCAGCTGGACTCCCACATTCATGCCCAGGCCTCAGTCCCAGCATGCAGCAGTGTGGAGTGACAGATTGAAATGCTGAGGAAAGTGTTTAACCCCTGCCACCCCTCAAATGAACCACCTTGTGTCCCATTTCCTAAAGGATCTTGAGAACATATTTATTGGAGTGGGGCTTTATTTGGGCTCAGTCACAGTGTTTAGCTGGATGGTTTAGGATAGGGTAGGGTTTAGGTTTCAATCTTCAGGTTTGGGCTAGTAAAGAAAAGAAAAACTTAACCCCTTAATTGTCATCACTTTTTAAGTAGGACAATATAAACAATAATGATAGTGCAACTATATTTTTTGCATTTTTCAAAACAGTATAAAACTGTTTTTGGACATATTTGTGGAAACAGCTTCTAAGATTTATGCTTTACATCTGGAGGTTGATGTTGCTAGGAGACACACTGTCTACTTTCATGGTGTTATGCTGACTGGACAATGCTATAATATCTACCCTATGAATGCTGATATAAGATGTTTTGCCAACAAACACACATAGCATTGCAACAAACACACCCAAGAGATAAGACCAGAGCACAGGCAGAGTAGCTATGGGAACTACCTTCCTCCTGAGCTGGTGGACAGCCAAAACATCCATTAAGTTTTTGCAAGTACCGACTCCATCAGTGTCTTTACTGTTTCCTTCAGTGTCACTTGTGCGGCTGGTCCCAGCGGATAAGTCGAAACCTGAATTTCTTTCCCAGTCACTGTGTGGGAACTCAGCTTGAACCGGAACTGTCTTTTCTCCTCGTTGATGTGTAAGTAACACATCATGTTGCGATCGCTAGCTGGCTTATGGAAAGCATTGGCGTCATGCATATCATGGCAAAGTGGAAGCCAGCAATCTAGGCTAACTAGCATCCCCTCAGTGCACATTATTGCTGATTCCCACTAGATATTACTTTTTGTTTGTATAAGTGAATTTTAATTTAATTCTGACTTTAAAGAAACATAAAACAGTAAATGACAGATGCACCTTCTCCCCCGGGTGTTGCTGAACAACACAGGATAAGGATGAAACTACATCTTTGACCTGATCTTAGTGCCAACCCTAACCAGAAAAGGAGGAAATGCACTGTTGTTCAGGGATAATGACCCTTTTCTCTACAGATTTTCAGATCTCTTAAAGGCTCCCAAGCTGCCAATCAGCACCTGATTAACACCAAAGGCCTCTCCATTTCCCCTCCCTGCTTTCATCTCTACAGTCATCTACCCTCTGAGTGAAATGGAGACTGTGGACTTGTCAAAACCGAGTCTGTGGACAGTCTGCATCTTGTTATTAGCACCTCAACAGGTTTTACTGAAGCCAAGAAGGAATAAAACTTAGGCATGCTCAGTCGTCTGTGTTTTCTTCCCCCCATTTCTCCTCAAAGCTCACAGCGGCAAGGAAATGATCATCATGCTTCATCATAACCCCATTGTGGTTCTTTTGAAAAACATTCAAACCAGCTCTTAAATTCGGTTATTTTTTTTTACCTTTCTATCTACTCAACATGATTGCTTTGAACTTGATTGTCAAAAAAAGAGAAATTGAATCTGATCCACTCAAATGCTTTTCACTGACAACTGAAGAAAATCCTCCCAGGTTAATGATAGGTCAGCACTGAATGAAGGACTTAGGCCTATACATTTACAGAGTCCCGAGAGAGGGGCTATCTGATGGTTCATCTGGCTAGCAGGTATAATAGGACTGGGTCACAGGTGAGCCACAGATGGTACATGCTTGTGTATCAGTGTGTCTAGATCTTAATGGTCCCAGTGATTCATAAACTACTGTTGAAGTTCTGGAGGCTTATATTTCACAGAAACAGGTGACTTACAGTTCTTAACTTTCTTAATTTCCACATGTACCATACATTGTTTATGATTGCAGAGTTCCAGCTAATTTTAAAGTAAAACACACAACCCTAATCAGATTTAGATTCTGATTTAAATGCTTATATGGAATTCATACAACTCTTACATGCAGCCCATAAATGAGAAGTTGATTTGTCTGATCTCAAAGGTGAAAGGTTTTCAGTGTCTCTGATATCTGTGGTGCCTTGGAGAGAAAAAGAGATACTAAAACCATTGCCCTAGTCAACAAAAATCTGTGTCATTCTTCTTCCAAAGCCGCATTGAAATGGTCCTTAAAGCAAGAATGTAACTTTTCCTGAACAGCAGCCACTACAGTAACAAGTGGCAATCATGTGATAATGCTAAATGCTAAAACCTACAGTAACGGTAGCACAAGTGGAGAAGAGTTACACTGCAATATCTGTCTAAAGTTTGCTAACAGTTGCCACCATTAGCTAACAGTCATACAAGGCCATGTAAGGCTGTAGATGCACCCATGAGTTCATTAAATTGATCAAAGGTGCGTTTTATTACTTATGAATTAAACTTTTCATCTGTAAGAGGAAGAATGTTTTGTTTCTTCTTTCAAATTTTACATGGTTTCACTTTAAAGCTAAAAAGCTAAACAATAGATCAGAGCTACTATGGTCAAATTTCAGTGGCTCAATATTAATTACAGATTTGTTTATGCAGCCCCATGTAACCAAAGTCACTTCAAAAGTTAAAAACACACATTTTTGAAGAAAGATGTCATGTTTTTTATGTTGTCTGTATTGCAGTATTACCATATGTGATGTCTGCTCCATAAAAACCTTGTCAAAGTATGTGCAAAGATGTAGGACCACAGAAAAACTCACACAAACTGAGTGATATTTCTGATGACAAGGCACTTTCTGTAGGTTTCCCACATTCAGCTGTATTAGGAGCATGTTTATTTGAGTCCAGCTCAACAACACATACATACAGTATTTTATTACTAAGGCATCGCCATAGGACTTTCAGGGGAGATTTGGGGTGTGCTTTCAGGAAAACACAACCACTTATTAAAGTCTAGACGCAACATAAAACCATCAGAAGTCTTGGAGTAAGCACTCACAGGCTCTCATGGACAGGACTGTCAGTGTCTGCTCAGCCACGTTGCTTTTCTGCTGCTTTGGAAGCATAAAACAACTTTTTTTGAGGCTTGCCCAAGTTGACTTGTGCTATTTACAACTCTTAACGCATAGTTTTTTACTGATAATTTACTTTGCAGCAGAGCCAAGACATTCCACAATATCCAGAGGTCTCCCACCTGCAGCACCGTGAAGCTATCCAAGCTAGATTTACAAGCTCTGAAACTGCATTTTCATGGCTGAACCTGCATGCAGAGAAAAATAAACCTGCAGGCAGGGTTCAAGGGAGAAAGAAACCTTTGGTTTTAAAATAATTTCCTGTCCCACCATCTCCTACAGGTGAGGGCACGGAGAGCTGTATCCTCCGCACAACGGATTCTCTCAGAGTTTAAACAGATCATCCTAATATCATTAGAATTAGTCCAGAAAGGAGGAGCTTATTTCGGAGTCTCAGGAAACGCTGCAGTAATTAATTTGTGAGCTTCTTATGTAATGTAAATGCTTGTCAACTTTTTGATGATGTTGTCACATTCGAACCTGAAGTTCACCTTACAAAAGAGAAAAGAGATTATTCTACAAATAAAGTGCATCTGACGAGTCCGTGAGTACGAGTCTTCGGAGTTCGACTCGCCATGGTGATAACCATGACTTTGTGACCTTGAACAAAAGGGGGAGAAACTTTGAGGGCTGTTTGCCTCAGCTTCAGCCCATATCTTGACATTCAAAGAGAAATCGTGAGCACTTTTGGAATGAAAGCATTTCTCTAATCTTTTAGCAAGACATTGAGATAGAGAACATAGCAAGGTGAAAGGAATGGGGCTGCCTGTGTCTGTGCACAGGAACAGGTCTCAGGAGTCCGGAGGTCTGGCCCACTCTTCAAATGGCACAGTGTTTGTTGGGGAATGTGCAATTATGGAGGCCAGGCCTTTGATCCAGGTTTTCCATCAGGGCTAAATTGTCCTCACATTGAGCGCTGCAGTGTATCCTTGGGCACTCCTTTATATTCTGCTGCTCTTTCATGTGCACCCCTCTGGAACTCAAAGCATCCCCTCTTGAAAAGTGAGCTTGGGCCCGTCCATGCTCCAGTGCGGTAAGGGAAAAAACTGGCCATTACATCTATGTGTGTGCAAATGACCATACGCTATGTAAAGAGTCATCTTATAGAAAGAGTTAGGGGTTTGTTTGCAAAATCAAATTCCACCAAACTGGAAGAATCTCGCTCAGGCTCGAAAGATGGTCTTAAAACATACAAGAAGCCCCTCTGTACTGCCAGAGCAGCGTATTACTCATCGTTAATAGACGAAAATAAAAATCGCCCTCAGTTTCTTATCAGCACTTTGGCCAGGTTGAAAAAAGAGTGATAGCTCTATTGCTCCATGTATTCCTATAGCTCACAGTAGTAATGACTTCAATGAGCTTCTTTAATGATAAAATTCTATGAGACAAAATTCTGCCCTCAACTGGCACTGTTTTATCTTCGAACACAGGAACCTTAGATAGAGCTGTAAAACCAGATATATATTTAGACAGTTTTTCTCCCATCGACCTTCATGAACTAACTTCAACGATTTCCTTTTAAATCCTCAAGCTGTCTCTTAGGCCCCATGATAACAAGGCTGTTAAAGGAAGTTTTACCCTTAGTTAGCACCTCTTTACGAGATTGATCAATCTGTCTTTATTAACAAGCTGTGTTCCACAGTCCTTTGAAGTAGCTGTAATTAAACCTGCTCTTAAAAAGCCAATTATTGATCCAGGAGGTTTAGCCAACTATAGGCCTATATCTAACCTTCCCTTTCTATCTAAGATCCTTGAGAAAATAGTGGCCAATCAGATGTGTTACTTTCCACAGAACAATCAGCCAGGATTTAGGGTGCATCAGCGCACAGAGACAGCATTGGTGAAAGTTAAAAATGACCTCCTAATTGTGTCGGACAAAGGACTTGTCTCTGCACTTGTCCTCTTAAATCTTAGTGCTGCATTTGATACCATTGACCATCACATCCTATTAAAGAGACTGGAACATTTAATTGGCATTAAAGGAACTGCACTAAGCTGGTTTAAGTCCTATTTATCAGATCGTTTTCAGTTTGTACACATAAACTGTGAATCCTCCATGCACGCAAAAGTTAGTCACAGAGCTTTGCAGGGTTCTAGTCACGATATATATGCTTCCTTTAGGCAATGTTATTAGGAAACACTCAATAAACTTCCATTGTTATGCAGATGATGCGGAACTATGTTAATCAATGAAGCCAGACTAAACCAATAAGTTATATTAAATTCAAGTATGCATTACCGACATAAAGACCTGGATTACCCACATTTTTCTGTTATTAAACTCATGCAAAACTGAACTTATTGAACTTGGTCCCAGAAACAAATTATGTTACAGTATAATGACTCGGCTTGCCCTCCAGCACAACCGTAAGGAATCTGCGAGTTATATCATATCAGGATGTGTCCTTTAATTTGCACATAAAACTTTTTTCACCTATCTAACACTGTGAAAATCAGGCATATCCTGTCTCAAAAAGATGCAGAAAAACTAGAGCATTTGTTACTTCCAGGCTGGATTATTGCAATTCCTTATTGTCAGGCTGCTTCAACAAGTCTCTCGAGACTCTCCATCTGATCCAGGATGCTGCTGCGTGTATTCACAGGAGCTAGGAAAAGAGATCATATTTCTCCCATATTAACTTCTCTGTTATTGGCTCCCTGTAAAACCCAGAATAGAATTTAAAATCCCTTCTCCTCACCTACAAAGCCCTCATATCTTAAAGAGCTCATAGTACACTGTTACCCACTATGCAAGCTGACTTCTAAAGTCTCAAACAGTAGAAAAGGCTGCAGAGCCTTCAGCTGTCAGGAACTCTCTCTGTAACCATCTTCCAGTTTGGAAGACAGTTTTTCCACGTTGAAGATAAGCCTTAAAACTTCTCTTCTTGATAAAGCTTATAGTTCGGGCCGTCTGAGGCTTGTCTTGAACCATCCTTTAGTTCTGCTGCTAACGACCTAGACGGTCAGGTGACTTCCCATGATGCACAGAGCTCCTTCCTCCTCCTCTCCATCTCCATCCCATTAACAGATGTTACTAACTTGGCTTCTCCTGTCTCCTGTAATGTTGTGTTTTCTCCTCTCTCTCGCTTCATGTTGCATTCTGCAGGTATTTCTGCCTCTCGATCCATGACTGCAGGCCACCTACTGCCCCCATGATCCTGCCCAACACCCACTGCTACAAGTTTACTCTTATTATTATTTCTACACAATTCTATGTGGAACTTGCATTGTGTTATGTTTTCTTTCCTCCCGCTCCCTCTCTCTCTCTCTTTCTCCACCCAAACACCCAGAGCCCAGTTCTGCTTGAGGTTTCTTCCCGTTGAAAGGAAGTTTTTTCTTGCTACTGTCACCAAGTGCTTGCTCATAGTGGAATGTTGGGTCTCTGTAAATAATACTGCAAAGAGTTCAGAATGCCTGCTCTATATGAAAAGTTTGTTATGTCAGTTTCAATTTGGCACTATATAAATAAAATTGACGTGACATGACTTGTGTAGGAGGCGAGTTGTGTGGTAAAACAGATTATATAAATGCTGGTGTACATGGTTATGTTTGGATGGATTGAATTTCATATTGCATGTGTTTAAGTATGTGGAAGAAATGTTTGTGACAGGAAGTTTGTGTGCCTGCACTTGCGTGTGTTTGAGTCTTTGATTGTGATTCTTTCCACATGCTCTCATGTGTTATCTGTCCTCCTCGTAATAACTACCACCTCTGTCAGATTAACTACAGGGACTTTCTCTCCTTCTTTTTTCCTCTAGTGACCTTAGTTACTCCTTTTTCTGCTAACATCAAGGTTGAATGCCTCTTATGCTTTCTTCTAAAGGATTCTTTCACACACTTAATGTACTTTGAATTCATATGAGGAATCATCAAGACTATTAAAAGCCTGTGGACACACCAGATCATTAGATTGGTTCCCTAACAAGATGGAGATTATGTACTCTCCTCTCTGTGCGTCCACATGTGACTTAATCGTGTGACATGACACTACAAGTAATGCTCTATAATAATCAACTGCAAAGTGAGACCAGATGTTTTATAAGGAAGTAAAATAACAGTGCCTGTAGAGGTGTTTCACTGGAATGTTTTTCACATGAGTGTTGTACGCTTTCATTTAGAGTCATTTGCGGTCTAAACTTGCTGTAACTGTGTGTACGTTGGAAAACTTTACTCTGAAGTCTACATGCATCTGCAGAGGAATAAAAACATTTCTTGAGTCCATCAAACCGTGAATAATGCAGAGTTTGATCCAAAGCGTCCCTGAGAGAAATTAAGTATTGGTGTCTTTTCTGCACAAAAACAGTTCAGAGGAATGATTTAGTCTTTCAGGAAAACTGGCCAAAAGTAATAGCTCTTTAAGTGTTGAACTTAAAATTGTACTGTCTCCAGACATGCATCATCATCACAGCAAAAGCAATGAATCTAAAACTAAGGCATCGTCCCACTGAAGATATTTTAAGTCTTATGATGGACAACCCATGCTAGTGGCATAGCTCAGTATAGGTCTGTCTGTCTATTAGATGGATTGCCATGAAATTTCGTACAGACAATCCTGGTCCCAGGAGCGTAAATCCCAACGATCGCAGTGGTCCCCCGACATTATCTTTAGCACCACCGTGAGCTTGTATTTTTTTGCTTTTTTGCAAAAGCTATTAGTCACAGCCATCGATTGGATGAATTGCCATGAAATTTGGTACAGACATTAATATCCCCCTCAGGATGAGCCGTAATAACTTGGTGATCCCTTAAATTTTGATCTAGGCCCATCATCAGTTAAAAATTTCAATTTGCTCAATATTTTAATTTCTAACCAAACACCTGCAAAACTAATGACATCATCACTTTGTGGTTGGTAACAATTAGTAAATGTTACCATGCCAACACTTTAAAATGAAATGATGAGCATGGTAAACATTATGCCTTTACCATGCTAGCATGGCTGTAGACTCTTGAACTTGTGTCTATATTAAGAAACACTATGCTGGGATGCCCTGGTGGCTCACCTAGTAGAGCGCATATCACATAAGCTTGGTCCTTGCCACAGTGACATGGGTTTGAATCCAGCCTGGGCCTTTTGATGCATGTCTTCTACTCTCTCTCGCCAACTTTCCTGTCAATCGCTCACTGTTTCTATCACAATAAAGGCAAAAACTGCCCCAAAAAATGACTTAAATAAAAAAAAGAAAAGAGAAACAACATGCCCATTCATGAAGCTGTACATAGCCTAACTGAGGCATCTGTTTGTCTGAGGCGTTACTGTGGCACTGTCCTCTAAAAAAAGAACACAAATGAGTGAATCATGATGTTTTTCTATAGGTGTGTCAATGTACTGTACATAGCTGAAAGCTGAGTACACATGGCTCCAAATGTGACAGGCTTCTACTTGTTATACACATAAGCGTTTTATTATTTTATTCGTATTACTTACCTCTGCAATTTTAAGGATGAGGACACCATGTGCCAGAGGGATGGCTTCTTGGTTTGTAATCATAGTTTCTACTGATAATAAGCCACTGTGCCCCTCTGTTTTTCCCCACATGATGTTTCTTTCAAGCCTTTGTAATGAGCTGACAGTGATAACTAATGGTGTCCAAAGAATTAAAGTTTTAAGAGTTTAGCTAGAATACCTACGGAGGAACTCACAGCTCAACAGAAGGTTTGGGGAAATTACTAGGTTTCATATTTCATCTACTTCCTGTGGTTAAGGTAATAGCTTAATCCCAGAGTCCCCCACACTGTATCAGGCCCCTGCACCCCGACCCCAACCAGTTCAACTGCTCTTGCAGTTTGGAAGACCTCAGCTATTGAGCTGTGTTGAGCTGCTGTGTTAAATAGCTGCAGGAATGTGTTTTAAGTGGTCTGTGCGTTTTGGATGAGGCCAGGCCAGGCTCCGCACTTAAACCCCCCACCCTCTTCCATCTCCACTGGCGAGGTGCCAGGCTCTGCTACAGGGTGGTGGGTCCCCTCTGAAGGTGATGGTGTGAGAGTGTGGGTGCGTTACGAGCATGTTGGTGAGGTCGACCATTCGTTAGTGGCTCGCATTGTGGTGAGGAGCGCTCTGACGTGATGTCTCCTGTCTCTGAAGTTTGGGCCCTTGTGCTGTGTTCACTGTCACTCAACTCCAAAATAAACATGTACAGTATCTTCTGTACACCCAGAGACCGCGGGTAACCTGCACCATGTCTCAGAATATCCACTTGGCCCTTTAATAGATTTTTACTGTGCTTTATCTACCGCCAGCTGCTCATTACACTCTCCAGACAGTATACTGCAACAGAGGAGTCAAGATGGAGAACTTTACGTTTTATCACTCAGGGGAACAAGCCACCATGAGTATTAAATAACAATTAAATGAGTCAGACATCCCTTTTTGTCGCACAAACTTCAGTTGACAGTGAGACAGTCTCATCTTGTTTGAATTTACCATTGCAGCCGCAGACCAAAAGAAATCCTTGATGCCTCTGCTGTTGCACTGAAGGTTTTAGGAAGCGTGAGTAGAAAGGGATATTTCAATCCTATGAGACACATTCCCTTCTGATAAAAATGTATTACCACAGACAAAGGGAGGTGCTTGGTAGAATTAGATCGGACTGGGACTGGTGCCGATGAGAGCTTGGCTGGCTGCCCTGGAAAGCCACACATGAGTGTATTTAATTGCCAGACAGACCAGAATAATTCTTCCATAATCTGAATTTATACAGTTACTTGAGTGGGGCCATAACACGCTGACAGTGTGTGTTGGATATCAAGACAGAGTGCCTGGTGCACAGATAACTAATAAAGACAGATAATGTGGGTATTGTCAAGTCAAAGAGACCCATCACTGCACCAGTGACTGTAATAGCCGTGAACAAGCACTCCTTCAGAGCCGACCTTCCACGTCTCCGTGAGACAGCGTCAGGGAGACATAAAAACGGCCCTCAGCCCTTGACAGAGCGCACTTGTCTGGGGACAGCTTTTCAATCTGGTTATCTAGTGAAATGCAGACGTGCGAGGGCCTCTCTGTGCCCTGCAAAGTCAGTGGTAGGAGTGAGAGTGGCCTTGCTTCCTCTCAAGGGTCTTCTGAGAGTCACATTCATTTGAGACCTCCTGTCATGAAAAGAGGATAGACAAGTGTGTATGTGTGTGTGTGTGGGGGGGTTATTTCTTTGTGCATGTTAGGGCATCTGTATATATGTGTGTGTGTGTGTGTGCATGTGTGTGTGGGTTATTTTTTTTTGCATGTTAGGGCATCTGTATATGTGTGTGTGTGTGTGTGTGTGTGTGCATGTGTGTGTGTGTGTGTGTGTGTGTCTGGTAAAGTGTCAACATCTTCAGTGAATGATAGATACCTCCAGTAAAGTCAACACTCCCCCACCCCCAAAGTGTCCCTGTGTTTTTCCTTGACCCTTTCAAGAGGTCGCCTTGCCTTGTTGCATCTGTCCCACTCTGGAGACACTCAAGGAGAGCGAGTGCTTTTTAAAAGGCAGGGAGCAAGGCTAGGCTTCTCTTCCAGTTGTAGATCTTTTATGCCTCCATGGCTCCAGCCTTGAAGAGCCATGAAGGATTATTCTGTGTGGTCCAAACTTTCCCTGATGACAAGTCTGTCAATGCAACCTTAATCTGTAAGTTCCTTCAAGTCCATCTAAACATGATTCTTGGGGCAAAATTTTTAAAACTATTTAAATTAATGGTTGGCTAAAAGAACATGTTCCTCATTTAGATTAGATGATATTCAGTGATAGTCAGAATCCCACCTTCTGGCACTTCCGAAATCCTCAAAGACTTCTCAGAGCGACTTGGAAAGTATTTTATTTCCTTTTTAACTTCAGTTATTTACATAAAGAGCTGCAGGAGGACATTTATATTAGTTTTAGTTTGTTATGTATTTCATTTTCTTTGAGCAAGCAGAAAGAAAAGAAAGTGGTTTAAATATTGCATAGATTACTGTAATTTGATTTCAGTTTCCCTTGCGCATATCTGTGATGCAGGTTAGGTTTTCATCTTAAATCTAGTGGCCACAGACTTTGGCAGAATGAATTTGTCTTATATCATTTAGCCTGCCATCTTCTAAATGTAATTTTACTAAACATGGGTTGCTTCGCTGTGAAATTGAGAGTTTTGAATCTGTGGGTAAGTCTTGTCATCTGGAAAGTACATAATAGAAGTCCATCTGCAGGTCCATCTGCTATCTACATCCAGCCCATGCACGACATTAGATACTATCTTCCGGATGAGGTGGATGTGTTTTTGGTTTGGAGGCAATCTGATGATTTTTTGACTTATTGAATGTATTCTCTCCTTGACCACGGGGTATGTTTTCATCCGTCTGTCTTTTCTGTGTGATGAGTGGTCTGGCCCCAAGTGAGCAGTAAGTTCTTGTCATTGCTGAAGGCGATGCACGGTACATACAGCAGAGCCAAGTCTAGCTGTTATTGCCAAACAACAGCTATTCTACAGTCTGTATGTTCAACTGAAGGTGAAGGATACACAAGCACGCATATATGCCTCCCCCCTCATGCATTTTCAGTACCAATCTCTCCCCTGAGTATCAGTCCTAATTAGAGCTCACTACCTCAGGTGGCAAATCAGTAACATAATCCCATCCAGAATCACGACTAATTGAAGTTGGGTGACCAGGGGTGACTCTGAAGCTGAGCTTTTCCAATACAAATTGATTTAGCCCACCATCAGGCAATTGCATAATAAGAAACACAACCTTGCCAGTTCAATAACAAATTCAATTGCAAGCTTCCCATCTCCAAAACACTAATGATACAACTCTGGAAATATCAAATATACTAGATATTCTTATTATTCTATTATTATGGTTAGCCATGAAATTGCAAACTGTAACACAGAATTTTCCAGGGTTGTATAAGTACATGATAAATGTGGATGACACATACAATAGCTTGGATCTTGGAAACTTGCAGCATGGAGCAGAAACTTGATGCCTCAGTTGTGAAGTGATGGGCTGGACGCTGCAGAGGAACCCCCTGCTTGGAAGCAATTTAGGCTGAAGAGATGCACTCAAAGTCATCTGTCTGTGGCCCGCAACAAAGGCGGAATGGGCTTAGCAGCGATAGCCTTTCAGACTACTAACCCTCTCGTCCCTGCAGAAATGTTACTGACTTTCTTTCTTAAGCTAATGATGACACAAAGAGATTTATTTCTTCTCTGAATTCAGACTGTGTCATAAGGCTGTGTGTAGTCTGTATGAGTCAGGAGAATTATTCATGTCGCTAGACGATAAAGGGATTTCCAAATACACAATGCAATTCTCATCTGCGATGAGACTAATACCTTCTGTTTGCGTGGTTGAATTATAAAAGGGCAAGGACAAGAAGCAACAGCACATGAAGGCAAACATAACACATAAAGGATTGTGGAATGTTTTAATTACAGTAATTTGGATGAGGAATTACATGCGGCTACTGTGCTCTGGGTGAAATGTACTGTATGCACTCCATGGCTGGGCTATCATTAGTGAATGCGTGGGAGAACCTTCTCAGCACGGAGCTGACCTCACACTGTAATCAAATGGATCCATAGGTTAATAAATATTCACTGCCTGGGAGCAAAACAAAGGCGGTTCGCAACCTTCTAAAGCTACTTCTAAATCCCTGCTTTATTATCATGGAAACTGTTTGTGCTTTGTCTGCTGTAATAGTTTTGCCACAGTGTCTGGCAGCCCTGATGTGTTGTATGACAGTGTCAGAGTTTAAAATCGGTCACAGGATGTCGGGCTGTGAGAAATCTGCCTATGAGAGAATACATGAAAGCGAAGGAGGGTACTGTGGTTGACAAAACTACATATTGTGATAGAGATTGAGAGAATGAGGACACGATCGAGGAAACGGGAGAGAGGAGGGGAGAGTTCAACAGTGAGGGAGTTAGTGGGGAGGGCAGAGGGAGGGATAAAAGCAGGAGGCCCAGACAGGCTAGAACAAGAAAGCAAAGAAAAATATCTAATTGGAATCAAGTATCCTGACAGAGTGCGTGGGCGACTGAATTCCGCAAAGCGTGCTGCTTTTCCACTTGCAAAAAAGAAGTGCGAGTGTTAGACAGAAAGGAGGAACAAAAATAATTGAAAATCCCCTTTGCATTTGAGTAATTGTATTTCTGGGCGGGTTCGGTTAAGACAAATGATAGAAGGGTGTGGAGGTCAGCCACAACAGCATTTCCATTTCAGACTCCTCTTCGTTAACAGTCGTTAGAAACCATACTGCCTGTGTGGTTGGCTTTCACAGAGGAAATGCTACCCGATGACAAACTGAAACAACTAATTAAATTTCCAATTTCTAATGAATCCTAACTGGAGTGTGTGTTTCCGTGTGTGTCTGGAAGTGTGTTCCTGCGAGGAAGGATGGAAGGGGTCAAAGGGCACTGCTGCCTTTTAAGGGGTCAGTTTCTGAGACTGCTTTCTCTGATTCTATAGTCTCTGCTGTTCATCTGGAAAAATACTGAGGTTTGATTTGTAGGGTTATTCCTGAGCACATATATCTTTGGATTCAATTCATGACTCCAAGTGGGGGAGACTATTTAAATGATGTGAAAAAAGAAGCACTTGACCAGAACGTTGGAGGTGAATCATAACTCATTGCATTCTAAACTACTTACTTAAAGGAATAACTCCACATTTTGGCAAATGCGCTTATTTGCTTTCTTCTCGAGCAACAAGTCCTATAAACTGAGCAACCATATACAGTAGGTCGTTTGTTCCAACCCTCTGAAACGACCCATAGGAATATCTCCTGAAATAGTGGCCGTAGGTGACCCTAGTCACCATGGTTACCATAATAAATGGTCATGGCTTGGTTAGGTTAAGGCACAATCATGAATTGGTTAGGTTTAGGAAAAGATCGTGGTTTGGGTTAAAATAAGTACTTCCTTAAGATTAGATGAATTTTGTTGTCATGGTTACAATAATAACAACATAATAACAACCTTTACGGTCATGGATAAAAGACACAACATAAACTGCTGGTTTTACATGGGAATTGAACACTGCGCTCCTGTGTGAAATTAATTTGTTCCGTTGATCCGTCCATCCATCCCAACCTCATAACATGAACTTTGTCACTCTGTGTTTTACGTCAGCAGATTTTTTTCTTTGCTCCTGTCATGATTACTACGGCCGCTAGATGATTGATACCACTCTCATGTCTTTCCACTAAATATAAAGCTAGTGACTATAACTTTAGACTTATCTGACAGACATGAGAGTCAAGAACGTGAGAGAAAATTTTGCAAGAACTCACAGCCTCATTTCTGTTTTGACCTGTATGCGCATGTATACCGTAGATGATCATTGCTGAGCTTATGATCCTGCATGGCACATTCATATCTCTTCACACATTCCCTCATGTGGTTAAAAGTAGATCAAGGAAACGATATCTCAGCCAAAGGAATGATCTACTCTCTGTCCGTTGACCTTTGCGTGTCCAAGGTAAAAGCTTGCAGTTTGCTTCCAAGACTTGGTGAGGGACTTGGGGCCCCCGCAGACACTCTGCCTGACCACCAGGCAGAACCACAGGATATAGCTTTACACATGACATATCGCGAAGGAAGCTGGCCAGATTTAAGCATGATATGCATGTCAGTGTTTTTCTTTTTTTTTCCTGGGTTTCTGTTATAACTGATGAAAATCAATCCGTGGATGTTTTCCCATCACACTGTACTGTGCTGTTATTCCTGCTGTGTGGGCTTCCCCTTCAGAGTCCTCTGGTGGAGCACCATGGTTCTCTGGTTTAGGAGTTGAGACACAATGCGCTCTCTCTCTCTCTCTGTCTCTTACTCGTTTTCTTTCTTGTTCTCTTGAACACAAAGCTCCTTGAGAGGGAAGTTTGTGTTCTACTTTGGTGGCTTGCTGCACCCCCACCCCACCAAATAACACATGTAATACAGATGAGTGTGGAGAGAGAAAAGGGTGGGTGGGACTTTGCAATATTAATGTATGACCCCCCCCAAAGCATTTTGGGGCCACCCGGGCAAATACCAACCGCAAGGTGACAGAAACTGAAAGTGTTTAAGCAGTTTAGTTGGAATGATTGAAGCTGTGTCAATATTCAAGATAGCAACTGCTTTAACTTTTGCAAAGGTTATAAACATCATGAAAATTAGTATGAATCTTTGCCCCAAGTTCTATATTTACAATATACTGTAATGTGTGAAGTGCAGTATAATGGCAGCCAACTGTATTTCTACTTTGGTTATATTATGTCTTAATTAGTCCCACTACTGCTGTAATTAGTGGTTGGAAGAGCAGAGACATTGTTAGTTCGGAGTGACGTTGGTGCAGTAGGAGTCACATCTGTAACCATAAAACATTCCAAACAAATAAGGCTCAGAGTAATTTTTTCCCACATATTTCTTAAATGGAACACCAGGTCTTGCCCCCCCACATACATCCCACCACCTGTGACAGGGGGGAGTGATCGGGGACCACTTTGAGAGTGTAATTGAAAACCTAAGGCTCTCTCTGCGGTGGACACGCTATTTGAGACTCACAGGGCACAGAGGGAAACTTAACTCCAGTTATTGTTCGCTGTATAACCATAATCACGGGAACACCCTTTCTCACTATAAAGTCAAAAATAGTGGTATGAAGTGAGAGTCCTCTGCTGGTAAAAATGCATTACATGGAATATAGAGTTATTTGTGGACCTTGTGGTTAGTTGGTAAAAACAAAGAAAAAAAAAAACTGACTGGAAACCTAGTGTATTGCAGCAGCTCTGTGGGGCCACTTGTGCCCCAGCTGCAGACAGGAGGACATTTTTCATTAGAGACAGTGTTGTTGCTGCATTGTTCTGCAGCGTATCTACACTTGACATTCAACTCTAGCCGCGAGGCAGGGTGTACCTCCCTTTCTCTCAAAGCATCTCAGCCGAACACTCTCATCCTGACACACCCCTTAAAGCATAAACATTAGGAGATTCCAGGCTGATAGCTAGACAGTCCTTTTCTGGAAAGGCCATCCCTCACAGTCCATTCATCCTGTTCAGTCAAAGGTGAATGCAAAGCCTTTGGATGCCGGTTGTAGGTCATGGCGTGGCTGGGAGACATAAAGGCACTTAACAACTCATTTAATCCCTTTTTGTTAAATACTCTACCTGTACAATAGAGTACATGACTCTGGTGCAGATTTACTTTTGATCAATTACTATCTTTTCTTTCAGTCTCTGAACACCAATGATTTTATTTTTGTAAGCCACAGAAAATATTTTCTTGACACATGGATTATTAGCAATAATGCTAATAACATGCTGACCTACCCACTGACCACAATAGATAGTAGACAGTAGTACTTTAGCCCCCTGAAAAATAGTCATATTTCACTGGAAATTCAGATAGAATGCATAGAAAATCTTGCTTTTGTAAACATCTATAAATCCATTATATAATATAATACAGTCTCAATAGAGATATTAGGATCTAGTGATCTTTTGACACTGACTCAAGACACAGCCATTCAGCCTTTTATGCCCATGTGGCCACCCAAAATGTGCCCTCAAGGCATGCATAGCAGCAGACCACAGCTCCATGCAGTGTTAAATAATGTCACCTGTGCTGTGATGACACATCATTGACCAGTCCATGTTTTCCATCTGCTACGATGGGAAAGAGAATATTTTTGTGGGATGATCATCAGATGTGTTACACTTAAACAGAAAAACCTGCCTGATGTTTCTTGTGAATGCCCTCGTCCCTTACAGTGTAAATAGAAACCCTGCTGCTGATCATTCCTCTGTGGTATGCCAGTCTCAATTCTACTGGTTTATTATGATGTTTTTTCAGTCTACACCTTTCTCATGATGAATATTTTAGTGGCATAAAATAAAGTGACTTTTGGGTCAGTTGCATTGGGACTGAATTTAAAGGAGCTATTTGCAAGTTTTGCTATTGCTCCATAGCCATTGTTAGCATCAACAGCTGTTTACTCACCAGTCTAAAAGAAACATTGTGAGTTCAGTATCAAACTTCATTCCTTTACTCACCAAGAGTTATCTGCAGCAGTGGAAACAAGCGCCAGTGTTAACTCTGTTCTTGTCTTCTAGCACGCTAACCAGCTAGCCCAGTCCAGTCTGCCCTGAAGAAGTGGCACTGCTCAGACAGCGTATTGTCCCCTCTTGCCTTGTAAACGCAACAGTGGCCAAAGCTCTTATCAAGCAACAATCACCACCATCCGCTCCCGGCATGAAACCACATTCAATGGCAGAGAAAACTTATATAAATAAAAATATTAATTAAATAGCCCCTTTAAATATGTGACAGAAGACACAGCCTCTCAGTCAGGATGCTGGATTTTCGGTTTTTAAAATTGGCAATACTATGAAATTATAGCATCATTGCTGTATAAAACGTATTGGCGGACCTACGTACAGCCTAATATACTGTATTCCTGAACATAAACACAATATGTTATACACTATATGATCTAATAGACTATCTAGCTTTATGGAAGAGCAACTATATTTTTATGAGCAGAAAGGGCTGTCTGTAGCTTTTTAAACCGTCCCCTACATTTAATACAACTTTGTCCAAGCTCATTGAACAGTCACGCATCACCTCTTGAAAATTGTTAACCGAGAAGTACTCATCGTGCCATGGCACATAAACAAGTATAATGTTTGTTTTCTGACCTCTGAGGAGAGCTCACGGTGTCTGTTACTGTAACTAATGGCAAAGAACTCGCTCTGCCTTTGCCCCTAACCCTGTCCAGATGGGACGTCTGAACGTTGGTTTGGAAAAGTTAAAAATAGTCCACAAAGTAACACTTCATCTATCATTCTCAGCATTTACAGAGATGTTGTTTTCTTTTTTGTGGAGCAAAGAAAAAGAAATTCTTCAAACATTTAATTCAGACCATTCCTCTTTTAAAATGTCAGATTCAAGCAAGTACAACACAGAAGCATTTTCTCCAGCACAGTGCAGTGGACTAATTCATTACATCCAACATGGAGCTGGGATAATTCTACTTTGCTGTTCACACTAACAGCTTTTCGGAAGAAGCACTGCTGCCAAAATTATTATATTTAAGTAACAGTTAAATTACATGATATTCTAAAAGAGAAAGTGAATCAGGACCATTTTTGTCCTGGACTTGGCTTGTACACTGTTTCAATCAGGGGAGTGTGTTCACAGGAGTTTCACAGAGGCTCTGCTTCTGCTCAGGTGTTGTGGTGATATGTGCCTCAGGCCTACAAGTATGTTATTTTCAGCAGCGTGCATGTTGTGACATATTTGTGGTACAAGGCTGGTTGGTTGTACATGCAAAACGGCTGTTGCAGGTGTGTATGTGTTTTAACGTGTTATCTTGCAGGGGAGGAGAAAGGAGGACGAGAAAAAGGAAGTGAGAGGGGAAAAGCCAGAGTCAGATCAAGCTCAACACGGTTCACCACAGATGGTTATTGTTTAGAATTCCAGGGTCATGATCTCATGCTGCGCTCTCCCTCTATCTCACAGACCCTGTAGGCTATGAATTAATCAAACGAAACACTAGCCTTGATATTGTAAGTACTCTCCTATCAGATTACCAACTACAGCCCCTGTCAACAGAAATCGGATTACTTCAGCAATAGGCAGAGACACTTGTGATTATAGTTGTAGCCAGCAGCGCCTTGGAGGAGAACACCAGCCCTGCCAAAGTTCAGGAACTAATCTTTTATACATCGCAGGACATCTGCAAGCACCTCACCTCGAGTCTGTGTGACAGAGGTAGACTTCCTTTCTCTCTCTTTCCACTGTGTTTACTTTGCTGTTAACCACAGGGGATATCCTGTCAGTGCACACTCTCTTTCTTCTTTCTCTGTCTCCTCAGCCAATCACAGTCACGGGTGTACTGAGGATGTCAGCAGGAGAAGCCTCTGATAGATAACGCTCCGAAAAAGCCTCTTTGTTTGCACAAGACGACCGGCAAAAAAGCCTTTGATGGGATGAAGTGCCCCGCCTGTCACCCACCGCCTCACACCTCCCATTATCTCCGTCTCCTCCTCCCTTCGTGTGATCCCCGTGCACAGCGACGCAGGGCTGAAGCATTTAGCTGCTGTCAGTCAGCGAGAACAGGACTGCGGAAGAGGACATAGAGGAGCTGTCTTGGCTGACTGCTGGCAAACGAGCCACAGAGGCCCCATTACTTTCCCTGCTTGTCAGGAAGGAGTTAACCCCATGGGGGGGAGGCCAAACATTAGGCTCAATGGTAACTGAGTGTGTAATTAATGCCGCAATGTGTCCAGTCCCCAGGACCTTCTCAACCTCGGGACTCTTTCTCAGAGTCTGGAAGAGAGGGAGAGGTCAGCAGGAGGAGAGGGGGGCATCCGGGCCCCCCTTATGCCACTGCATCTGTCCAGAGAGGGGATATAGTCTCTGTTGGGGCCTCAGGCAAATGACCCTTGTCAGCCATGAAGTTATGGGAGACAACAGATTGGTCTCTGATGACGGATGAGTGGAAGGAGAGGGCATTTCATAGTCCCATGATTTACATAGACTTTTTCCTAAATTATTGATGTTTGGTGGAAAAGTGATTTAACGGCTTGACCACAGAATAACTGACCCAATTAAATCACTTTGATAATTGTTTTCTTCTTGTTGCTTGTGAAACAATTTTTACATTCCAGCTTGTGTATTATTGATGCCAGTGTTTAATGAGCTCTGTTTCAAAAAGCTGTTTAAGGAATCTGAAAATGTCCGCTTACAGTATGAATAATAGACCCATATAAACATTTTTGGCACAATTGCTGAGGGTAACAAATGACTTTGGCTCTCTCTCTCTTGACTATCGATATTAAAATAACAGACGGCCCAATCACTGCAACATCAGTCAGGATGAATGTTTTTCTTTTTGGTAGAGAGGCTGCTATAAAACAGTTTCTGCTATGCATCAATTAACACATCGTACATATTGTAGACATTGTTGTAGATATTGTCTGACTTGTTTGATGGAGTAGATGAGTTTGGACATGTTAAAGTCTGTTATGGCTTAGGAAGGACAGGTCACGTCCTGTCCAGTTACATCAAAGTATGAGAAGAGAGCAAACTCAAGAAGATTGTGTGCGGATAGCTGGTGGGCTTTGTGTCTGCGGGTGTTGTTAGTCTAGCTGGTTCTGGGTTCAAACGTCTTATTAATTAATGATTAATGTCTTTACAGCTAAGACTGATATTATCGTGGCTCATATTTTGTTTGGATCTACAGTCCGATTCCTAAACTTCCTTACATGCTCATTTTTTGGCCAAATCCTGAACTGCAGACAAAGACAGTTACGTCTGAGTTAACTCCGGCCTCACGGAGGCTGTGAGAGAATTTCTGAGTTGTATAAATAAATATGGAAAGACGTTCATAGAATTACACTTGATCTGGGAAATGTTGCTGTCAGCCATGTCATTCCATGTTTGTTTCAGATGCTGGTAACTGGTGATTAAGTGCATTTTTGGCCCCAACCAAGATCAGTCAGCCAGTAAACAATAGTGTAATTGGTTGCTTCGTCAGAGTTTGGAGTAAACAAATAACACGCTTTACTAAGAGACTTGAGCCATAAAGGAAACTGGCATCAGCAACCACGGCCTCAATTCTTGAAGTCGAATGGCCTCCTATGTAGCTCTCCCCACCAGGAATCTTGATGACCAAAAGCCATCTAACTCTCTTGTCAATGGTGGTGAGAGCCGCTCCACCACATGTGAGCATTCCTGGGGCACCACGGCCTCGCCACAAGCTCATATTTATCGTGTGTGGTTGAAACACCACAGAGGAGCCCACAGCCAACACATAGCTCAAGGAACACACACACACACACACACACACACACACACACACACACACACATGCTGTATGCTGTCTGGCCTCGCTCTGCAATGTCTGTCCAGCTCCTCTCCTCTATAACATATTGTAGACAGAATCAGCAATATTGTCAATGTCAGCAGTCCAGCCCCTGTAAAAGAGAGTCTGCAAAGACGTCTGGCAGCCATGAAGTCACGATATGAGCAGCCTCCCATCAAGATCAGTGTGCTGGAACTCTCTTAAAGGGTGACCTACCAGGCTGGCACAGGGTAATTACTAGTCTTCTAAGTCTTTTGTGTTTTAATTAACCCAAAGTTAATGGAGTTTAATCACTAACACCGAAAAAGTTCCCTCTGTTTACAGTGTATGTAGTGTGTGTTATAGGAGATATAACGACTGTCAGATTGGTTGTCTCTGACACACACAGGCCATTAGCAGCCAGTAAGAAGTGCGGGGAGTCCTTCCTCTGGGCCCTTTGATTGTGGACTGTCTTAGTAGTTTTAGTGGTGCTCGGCTATTATCATCCTCCAAGGTAACATGCAACGGTGCTTTTATGTCTTCCATGAACTTTGGACCCAGCTGGATGTGTTTAGAACTGTTATAATGTAACAGAGGTTCAAAAGATTTCACTACCTTCCATTTAGCTCTCCTGCTGACACTGTTGGGCCACTTTAATATGCTTCCACACAGGGTCTGGATCTCATCAAGGCCATATGAGGGAAGGGAGAAAGGTGGGTGGGTTGACAGGGGGGCTGGCTTTACAAGGAGAATCAATGTGATAAAGTACGGATCCATTAGCCGCAGTGGTGGTGAAGCCTGACAGATACAACTGGCTTGTGGGTTGATTAGCACAAGTCAAGAGGGTGGCATTACATGAGGGACATTATGTTGTGATAATTGCTATCGGGCCACAGTCCTTTGTTTTGACTGTATTTTAGCAGCTTACATCTTCTTTTAAGGTGTGACATTTGACAACGCTTACATTTGGAGTTGTTTCAAAGAAAAGCGACAATTGAAAGCCACACTTTCACAGCTTCAAGATACCTCACAGCCCCCGACTCTACCACGCCAGAGTGTCAGCCCAGGCATGAGTACAGAGTATTTTCCTAGGCTATGGCGTCACTTTCCCCTGGCCTCTCTGGAGAGTGTGGTGGGACGCTGTAAAACTTTACTGAGGGGAGTAGTGCGACATGGGAGTGTCTCACCTCCATTAAAGTCCTTGCCAGGGTGCTGTGGCATTTAAACACTCATAAATAAATAACGGTGAGATCTACAAACCCCTAACATGGAGTTTCCCACTCTGAGGGGCAATAGCACGGGGGGAACGCATGGGGTACAACAGAGAGGGAAGGGTCAGTGAAGGCATGCTGGTCTAATACCAAACTAAATGAGACTCAAAAAAACTTTACACTAACCACTAATACCCACTGGCCCTGTGTAGTCGCACAGAGCCTCAGCCAAGCCTCTGCTCCCGGGAGAACGAGGCCACCAATATAGTCATCATAACCAGGGTGTTTTTCTTACTCTTGTTTTACAGGCAAGGGGTTAAGTCACCAGCATCTGGAGGCCCATGCTGCAATTGAGGGAAGGTCAGCGCAGGAGCAGGCTTTTTCAATACTGTGAAATAAATAGCTAAAACCAAAGAGTAACGTTGGAGTGGGTGAGGGCAGCTTACACAAAGTAAATTTCAGTCAGGTGTGACATTAATAGGCTATATCCTGCTCTTGGCAGTGCGAGTCTGTGCCTGTTGTTGGGAAAGTGATGAGTGTGTGGTGGGGAGCCATGGATTAATCTGCTGGCAGGACTTCCATACAGAGTGAGAGGGAGAGTTGGGAGAAAGAAAGTGGCAAAAAGCTGTTAGCACCAGAGCAGGCTGACATCACCAGAGCTGATACAATCAAAGTTCTGGTTGTAAACGAGCCCTCCAGTCCAGAGCGGAGGGGCTGGGCTATGTCAGCCTCCTGAGGTAATACGCAGCGCTGCGAGTCCTGCTTGCTCTGCACGAGGAGGATTTGGAGGGATTTTGGGTGGGCCTTTCGTTGTGGCGTCCCTCTGCTGTCTAGATGGACAGTGCTGGTGAAGTCAGATTGATCTGCGGTTGGAGCCGAGCCCTGTGAGCCTGACAGTGAGCAGAATGAAGAATGAAGACAAATAAAGGCCCCTGCATCAGCCAGTGATCTTCATTGGTTACACTGAGAGACAGAGAGCGAACAGGACAAGAGCATGTGTTTACCCAGGTGTGTGTTGTAGCTGGCAAGCTGCTGTGGAACAATTTTTGAAAGCAGACCAAAAGCTTAGCTGTATGTACAAACCTGAGCAAGAAGAGTGTGTCCTTCACAAAAATGGCTTGGTTTATTATTTTGAGGGCAAATCAAGGCTGGGCTCTACCTCAGAAACATACCTCTCTAAAAAACCCTTTCTAATCTAAGAAAAGGAAATCTTGTGATATGTATCTTAGAAAATGAATTACAGTAAGTTTAGTCTAACTGCATGAAACCTCACACAGGCTGCTTTCAAAGTATTCACAGGGGTGACATAAATGAATTGAAATGGCAATTAATCCAAGCAGTTTGGCCCCTTTTTGTTTAGAAATGCTCCGACTATGTTCTACTTTTCCACAGAACATGTATTAACACTTAAAGCTGTTCAGTGAGTTAAATGGGAGCAGAAATGCAGAGGTGGTTTTGCAGAAAAGTTTCTGGCTTGTCTCCTTAGTGTATATCTGTAACACTGTGGATTCATATTCCCAACCCCAAATTTTCACTCTGCAAGAGAGAAGTATTGCAACAGCTATTGGCAAAGGAGTCCGACTACAAGCTCTTTTTTCACTTCAGTGTATGAAAGTATTAGTATGGTAGTCATGCCAGGAAAAGTAAATCCTCCAAAGCTCTGTGCATGCACGTACAAATGTGTGCATGTACATGTGCACATGCATAAGTGTGTACTTAAAGATGTGCGTGCGCAGACGGAGACAAAATCAATCTCATCAATCCAGTGGGGTATTTCCAGCGAGTCCACTGCTTCTAATTACAATAGACCTTGCAGTCATTGTCTATGCTCTCTTTCTTTCATTCGTCTGCCATCAGCTTCATATGGTTGTAGTTTGCATTAATTCATATGTGGTCCACATTTGTGTTTGTAGCCTCAGTAGTTTAATCTCAGCCCAATCACAACAGAGAGGTATGTTCCGGATGCTTCTAAGAGTGATCCCATCCCTGCCCTCTGGATGTAGAAGACTAGCTATATTCTCACATGCCTATGCAATAAATAGCATTGCTCAGTGTGGCACAGCATAATCATCAGCACCCCGTGCCAGAACACACACACACACACACGCACAGACACATACACTCTTTGCGCTTGAAATGAGAGCACTTATGGTTTGCAAAGTATCCATATGGTCCATGGATGCTTTCTTTATGCTAAAGAAAACAATGTACAGAATGATTTCCATTACAGGGGGTTTTGAAAGCTGCACACATGGAAGGAGGTCACGCCATTTGCATTCAAAGGAAGCTACAAATTAAAAACAAACTTCGGTGGAGGCCGTTTAAAATATTATTTCTTAAAGCACTGAACTGTATATCTACTGTATTTGGAGTGTGGTGTCCATAGTAAGTCTTCCATATCCCTGCACACAGTATGTGAGGTCCTGTTGTCCTTGTTCTACTGTTATGTCTGTCAGTATGTTCTGTTAAACTCTGTATATTGTCCATCTGCCTCTGCACTAATAGCGCCAAGAAATATTCCTGTACATTTATTTGTCTTGGCAATTAAAGCCCCTTTGCTCCTTTATTCAGAAAGTGGAAGTCATTGCAGCGTGGGCCAAAAATGGAATTAATCCTCTGGCCAACAATCGAATCTGACATTGAAAAGAAAATGCAATATCTGTATGATTGGTGGGATCGTAGGGAATCAGTTCATGTTATTGCTCTCCTAATGAGGGCCAATCAGGGCAATAATGATTGTTACTGGAGCTGGTGTGGTGCCACGCGCTGCAAATGTGACAAATTGGCTCTCGTAGTCAGTGCGGTTTTCCACAGAGCTGATCTGACTTGACATTTGAGGGGTATTCCTCCTTTGGCAGGGACTGTGGAAGATAATGGCAGCCATATTACATCAACATAGTGCCATGCCAACTGCTCAACTGATGACACATCCCATGATGCAAAGCTTTAATGCGCTTCCCGTCAATGGTTGTCATACGGCTCTCAGTACTGGTTATTTCTCAATCTGTGTCGTAACAGATAGTTGCACAATGATTCTATTTTGACATGCACACAACGGGCTCCAAAAGGGATTATAGACATTAGTAAGCATTTCAATTCGAATTTGTCTTTATTAAAACGTATCAATAATAATATGTGAACCTCCTATGACACGGTCTGCACATCAGATTATCTCATGTGTGGATCAAAATGAAAAAGAAACATTAACAATGACAGACCCAAAACATTTATCTAACTAAACCGAAATCAGGAGAGAATCTGTATTTTGCTGCTGATGTTTTGACTCATCGCTTCAGACAGAGAAGTATCCACACCATTGACAAAGATATCATGCCAGATACAGCGGTGGGTGTGTGGTTTTTCAAGTGGGAGAATGACACGCTCCTCTCTCTCATAGTCCCACTTTATGGTTTAGAAAAAAGTAAAGTTTTTTCATATTAAAGTGATGACAGTGAAGTTTATCGCTAATCACCGTACCTGTAAAGTCTCCTCATCTGTTGCTGCATCTTAAACTGTGACCTTGTTCTCGATTCGAGTCATACTTGATTTTAAAAGCAAGTGAAGCACGAACGAGGAACGCTAGTTAGAGATTATGTAACAATATACATTTTAAATTGCCTGTATCTACTACAAAGTCCTTGCCAGATAAAAACTAAGCAGAAAAGTCCTGCGCTTTATTGTATAGTAACTGCACTGCTGTAACGTGGGTGAACAGAATCAGTGTAGAAGAGAGTTTATTCGAGGTCTTGTTCCACCAGAAGAACTATGCAAGAAGAAGATTATTCTATTTACTTAACCACATTAATCATCCCTGAGCCCCTGTTGGATTTATTCTCCTGGAAACTATCTGTCGATCAGCATTTTTTCTCCCCATGTGAGCCAGACCGCCATATATTGTTTACTATTGTTAGAGCAAAAATATCCCTCAAACTCTGTGGTGAGTTGTTAAATAGGTATCCTGACTTTTCAAGATTGTGTAAAAATCAAAAAGCAAATCCCTGTTCACTTAATGCCTGCCTTTTTTTTTATTGGATATTACTCTGGATTGTCAGGTGTGGGTGGGCTTGGCTGTTCTTCAGCCTATTAGCTTCAAGCCACAGACTCTCATCTTGCCAGTTTATAAGTCACAGCAAGCCAAGACAAGGTGGTGGTCTAGATTTCCAGAAATCAAAGCAGATTGTTGTAAATCGTGATCATCACTTCCTTTCTGCATCCAAGGAAAGCATTTTGGAGGTGGTAGGAGATTATTCTACCAGACGCTGGTGTAATGTAGTATGTTTGGCTTTACCTATCCATCTGGAACACATTAAACATCACAAGGTACACTGTGTCATGGCAACATGGGCAACATAGTCCCAGGACCGCAGCCAGATCATCGATGTCGACGTTCAAAGAAAACAACTGATGTCACTCAAAGTGTTGAGCAGAGACGTCAGGTACATTTTAAATTAGTGAGAAGATCAGCACTTGTGCACCATGTTGTCCTCTACATGCTCGCACAGTGGATGCATGAAAGTACTGCACAGTTGCACATACTAGTGACCACAGAGTCTTTTAGCTCAGTGGCTGTGGTGAGCAGACTCCCTGCTGGGTGCTGTTGGGAAGGGGCCACTCTGTGGTTAATTAGCGGGCAGTGATTTGGCCCCAAGAGGGGCAGGTCGGCCCACCAGTGAGCTCACTTCCCCTCGTCTTCACACTCACATGCACGGCCGCTCCCCAGCTATGAGTCAGCCCATGGAGAGCGAGAGGGAGAACGAGAGACAGGAAGTCATTTTACCCGCATCGGGCCCATCTCCAGTCTCATCGCCTGCCAACTCTGAGTAGTGTGATTACAGGCGAAACTGATTAAAACAAAACAACTTAGCCTTGAACCCCCCTCCTCCACCACACATATACAGTGTACACGGACTGTGACACCCCCCACCCCTTACACACACACACATACACACACACACACAGAAACACACGGAGTCAGGAGAAACAGGATGTTAGCAGGATCCTGGACGCGATCTTTTTAGACTCTAATGGCATCCTGATGGAACACAGGTGCCTCCTGAGAGTTGCAGCACTTACGCTGAATACACAAGATGACTCAGTGCCTGCTTCCCTGGTTTAATCATTTAATGATTATTATGTCTTTAGGTATTTCCTCATGCTCATGCTTTGGTACCGCTCAGGAGCTTCAGTCTGGTTTCTTACAGACAGAGTTAAAAGACTTGATAATAAAGTGATGAGAAAGCAGGTCTCTGTGAAAGCCACATAAACTGCCTCCGACTTTAAAAGGATTTTCCCTGAGACATCGGATGCAGGTGCTCCACCGAGATCAAAGAGGCCAAGTAAAACCGACTTAGTTTGAGAATTCCAAGAGAGCTGATTAATTCAGCCGGTCCCACTGTTAAAATGTCCTGTAGTTTGGTCGAGAACCTCCAGTTAATGATGTTGTGATGTATTCCTTCTGAGCAGTTAAACAGGATGATGAATTTTCTTTCACTGTAAAGAAAAAAAATCCAGTGGGGAATCTGCTGCTCACCTCCTGATGGATTTTTTTGTTTTTAATGGCTGAGTATGGAATGCACCATAATTTTGGGCATCAGATCTGATACCTTCTTCTTTAAAAAATACAGTGCATCATGGCACACATGATTTTCATTATAGGCTGTGACTTGGGGAATGCATACTTATCATTACCATGAGCATAAGGCTTGGGAATATTGCATCTTGGAAAGTTAAAGGAATGCACTCAGTGAGCGCAAAAAATGTCACATTGTGTCTCCAAGGACCCAGCCACACCAGCTACATTATATTGTTTTTAATATGGCAGTTAGGCTAACGCTGTAGACCGGAGAATTGGGACAGAGATGGAACGTTTCCAAAACGCAGTGAACATTTGCTGTTCGCTCATCAAATTCACTGAACATGTGAGTCCAACCCAAGGCAGTGAACCAGTGAGGGTGAGGAAGCCATCCGGCAAACAAATAAGGCTTTCACTGTAGAGCCTCTCCATTGCCATGGGAACTGTGTTTTTTACTGAACAAATCAAACATAATAAAGTATAATAAAGTGGGTTATTACAAGTGTACAGTACTGCAGTAGAACAGAGTGAATCAGAGCAGGGCAGAGAAGGGGCAAGAAGAGCCATAAGAGTTTGGGTTTCAGTGCAAAGTCATAGCAACTTCACCCAAGCTGAAGATGTATAACACTGACAACATAGTAAAGCAGAAATCCATGTGCATAGGTGCCACTTTTGCATAAAAGTGCATGTCCAGCTTGCTGTGCAGTTGCATCTATTGTGTTATGAAAACAACCAGCCCTTGTTGAAAACCTCTGCCTAATGTTCCCTGAGAAGGTTGACAAATAAAAATATGACGTGAACGCAACTAACCTTACTCATCAAAAGTACCCTGAAGTTAAAATGCCTGAAAGTAATTGCGTCATATAACGAACATCTGTTACTCTGTCCCATCCCTGGGGTGAATTTGTCATGCCAGTAGTGACTGAAGTTTTGGCAAAAGCTAATATGCAAGAATTTTTGATCTGTCAATACTTGCTTGATTTTCCACTGAATCAGTTGATTTATCATCTGATTGCGTCATAGGCATTGGGATGGCAGAGCGTTTAGCAGCAATAGCAATCCATGATGGTACATGGCCCTGCTGAACTTATTTTTGACCAGGGCACTGAAACTCAAAACTCTAAAAAGCTACAGGCGTGATGATGGCCACCTTATTTCTGGGCTGCATGCACTATTTTCCCTTCATTGTGATGCCCTTATGTTTGCTTTTTCCATGACTACATGCTCTCAACCAACTGCTCATTCACAAGCTTTCTGTTTAAAGTGAGCATTCGGTGTTCCTTAAAATATACCAAACCGTGTTTCTCAATCTCTGCAAAAGAAAAACCCTCTCACTGCGATGTTAAGCAACCTTTTGAACTAGGATTTATCCTCTTGCTATGTTTATGCCAAGTACTTGGCTTCTGTGTGAACAGTTCCTGTATGAGCATCTGTCAAAGTGGCCATAAAACATTTATTCAGCACTGACACAGCTTCTCCTCCTGGCAGCTTCCAGGAGAAGATACAGCACATGCTGTACACAAACTCATAACTTTGAAACAGTGGCACGTACAAACATATGAACAAACACACGTGGCATGCACACACACATGTTCGCTTGTATTTCTACTTTCACCTGTGTGATCTCCACCCAACACTGTGCTGGCACATTTCACTCAGTGTGCTCACAAATCTAGATACACCCTTCTTCTCATATCTGTATAGTAGCGATAATGAAGCTGGACAGATTCCAGACGCTCCTTCAACAATGCTTGATATTGTACCCAGCGCTACTATAGAGCGCAGTCGAGAGCATAAGGATCACAGACCTAAACGCTGCAAACATAAATGAGATCAGTCCCTATGGATGACATGCACCCAGTCATTATGGAGCTTAAGGATCAGAGCTTTGGCTTTGTTCCCTTGTCATGGTGTTTTCAGGCTGAAATCCTCAGGACTGTGAGTTGAGACTACTGATGAGGCCGCCTCACCTCAAACACCACCCAGTCCTATATCATGTCAACATACCACATCTAATGGTCACCTCAGGGATGAGTGGATTTTCTGCCTGGTTTGTCCCCAATGCAGCCTCCTGTAACTGCTTGTATCCCAGCTGAGTGAATGTTTCACAGAAATCCTCGTAGGGAGTGGAAACAGGATGACACAGAGCTCGTACTACAACACAAAACTGTTTTACAAGGAAGGGCCAACCAGAGGTGAAGCGCTGCTGGGAGCAAGAGGGGTAAACAGGGGACACAAAGCAGCAGCAATCAGTGCAAATATAGCGATGAGAAGGAGGGGAGGCTCGCAGGACCATTGAACTTCTTGTTTTGACAATCACAATACACACCCCAGAAACGAATAATGGAGACATGAGGGCAATGGTGAAAGATGGAGTCACTGAGGACCTCCATGTACAGTCACCTGAATATACACCCAAAACCCTCTACAGAGTATTCAGTAGCCATTTATTTATTGTTTATTGTCTTTCTTCTACTTTATGGTCACACTGTATAAGTTCATGAAGGTTCCAGTGCTACGACGCAAATTGAGACCAGATACTGTATATGTTTTTGTTCCGACTATGTTCGCAAACCATGAAGAGACATCAGCTGATGATTATCATGTAATACAACTGAAAGGTCAAGAACAGCTACTAAATCAACCTTGAGGTGAGACTCTTTTTTCAACTGCCGTTTCAAGGGGAAAATGACCTCTGAAGCTCAACTTTTAAGTCACTGGCCGCTGACCATTTGTCATTCCCCGTCTTTCTCTCCTCAATAGTTATATAGTATGACTATCAATTGAAGCTTAAAATTCCCCCAAAAATGAGGATATATCATTTAGAAAAATGGGGTTTATCCCTCCTGTAGAGCGCCAGAGACATGGCAATGGTCAATGGAAGCTGCTCTGGAGGCTCACGGTGGCCCAACACCTTACTAAGACACTACATGTTGCTTTTTCCTTTAATTTGTAATCCCTCTCTATGTTTATACGGTAATAACTACCTGTTGTCATATACAGCATGTAACTTCTGTAATACTACTATCACCTTATCCCACGGTGACATGTTATATGGTGTATCAAATGCAACAATGTAGTTGCACTGTCCCCTCGGCACTAATGTTGTCATGTTCAGTCACAAGCAGTGTGAAGTCACATTGCCTGTATATGTGTACTTGCAAAACGCAAATATAGGTGATTCTGATTCTGTATCTAATGAATTAAACTTGTAATGTTTTGTAACCAGATTGCTGCAATCCAGTTATGTTAACTTCACAACTCCGAGAATGAGAATAAAGGGGACTTTATGGCCTGAGTAACTAGTGGCGTCAAATGGGTAGTGTAATGACAAACACTCAAGCTTGTTTTTTGTGAAACACAGATCCTGAGGATGCAGAGTCCAGGCCTAATAGCTAAAGAGACTGGCTTGGCCACAGCCACTAATTTGTAGTATAGTGGTCATTACTGAGAGACAGCAGCCAGCTGTGGCATACTGCTGCTTATCTGGAGGTAATGAGAGGTAACATGGGTGTTATGCGGTTCCATGCACACATATTTGTCTCCACATCCAGAACGTTTCTTGACTCTCCCTCTCTCTCCTTTCTCCCTCTGTCAAATAAATCCTCTGTGGCTGTTTTGAAAAATCCCTCCACCTTTTTTTTTTCCTGCCAAGCATTCTTTCTCCCTCTCTTTCTCCTATTCCTCATTAAACTCACGAAGAAGAAAGCGTGTTTAGTGCAAGCCTAGGGGCCCCCCGGCTCAGTTGTGGGAAGGGAACTGTAATGCTTAATGGAGGGAGGTCTCACCCAGGGAGAGAAGACACACACATTCAACACACACACACACACACACACACACAGATCAGAGAGCGGCAAAGTTTGTCGGTTGATGTCCATGGTAGCAGATGAACAGAACATGTCTCATGGAGCAGCGGGAATCCTGGTGGGACTCAGGTGATGGAGGGGAGAAGGAGAGAGGAATTGCCCAAGGAGACATGGCGCTTGTCTGGCCTGTTTCCCGGCCTCCCGTGTTGGAGCATGAAAAGGAGCAGGTCGTTTACACCCCAGTGAAAAAAGCCACCATAGCCACAGCAGCACCTGGATGTTATTTGGGCTAATGGACTCGGGGCTTACTCAATAGTAATCAACTTGGGGGGGCTTGTCGCTTTGTTTCATGCGCCACCTTTCTCCAGCACTCCCTTTCTTTGTCTTGCACAACTTTTCTCTCCTCCTCCTACCTGCTCCCACTGGCTCCCTGTCCTTATCTCTCCCCACCCTCTCCTTTCTGCCTTTCGTATGTTTATTTTATTTTGCGGAGAGCTGTGTTATGACAAAGACTTCACTCCCCGGATGTATGCAGTGCTTGTGTCATGCCCTTATGAGGTATGGGGGCCCTCACATGCTCTGCCAGCCCCACCCGTCCTGCCCTTCCCAGGCAGAGAGTGCTGGGAGGAGGGGCTGGGCAAGGGTGGAGGGGGTGACTCCTGTCCACACCCTGTCCCGTCCCGCCTGGTGATGATAGAAGCTTCACACACGCAGCCACATAAACAGATAGAGCATCATTAGACTCATGAAGTAAGATTATAATATTTTCTCTCTCTTTTGTTCTCATAGACAGTTGAAAATGCTGACATGAGACTTCCTGGCACAGTCTATTGTCTTCTCTCTCTGCTATTACCTCATTCATACAAGCTCCAGTACGATTCAGGATTGTTTACCATCCATCACTAAATCCCAGAGGGCTAAAACCTTTAGCTGGAGTCATGTAAGGCTTGATAGCCGCATAGCATTCTTTATGCAGCAGACTCATTTATCCTGGCACTTTCCATTCAAATCACCAGAGGGTTATTTTTGAGTGAGAATGCATGCCTACACTGTGTGAGTGTTTTTTATTACAGCGGTTCACTCTCGATGCGTATTTCTTTCATCCTCCTTGACAAAAAATGACAAACACGTTTCTTTGTTCACCATGAAATTTACTTCATTTGTCATATCATGTAGGAATCTCTCACCCCAAGACACAAAGAGCAAAGAAAAGGGGGATTTCTGGTCTTTGCAAACAGCAGCTCATGATTTGAGTCAAATGGAAAGTTGGGGTGAAATAAAGATAGAATAAATTCGGCTGTGAAAATATTTTGTTTCTCACATCATCTTCACTTTGCTGGTGAGACAACTGGTTGATCTCAAAACCAAAGATGCCACCCAAGACATACCACTTAACACAGACTCTGCAGAGAGCTGTTTAAGAGGAAAAAATTTGACTGTACATTAAAAATAAGCCCAGTATGATAAAAGTTGTCAAATGTGTTTCCATCAGTCTCATCTTCTCTCCCTTTTCTAACAGTTTGAAAGTGAAAAAAGCCTTAAGCAAAATGTTACATTTCATCATTTTTCCATTCTTTAATTTTCACCGCAAAGCCTGACATGTTTTAAGAGGTGCAACCTAATATTGCCTGAACTCCAGGACCTACCACAAAGATCTCTGGGTAAATGGGAGGGAAGGAAGTGCACAGACAGGAGGATGGGCGTGGATGGAAAAGTGCGCAGTAACTTGGCTGCAGCACACCCTTAAGTAACAACACATGGCAGTGGAGGAATTCCTCATTCGCGGACACTCTGCATGAGCAAGGATGGGAAAGGCTGTCCAGTGCGCTCGCACCGAGCTGCCGGCCGGTTCCGAATGGGAAGCTGATAAGGCTCTGCCATACCTAATTCCTTTCCATGTTCTCATCCTGAGTAGGCATCACAATGGGCATGATTCATGGGGGTAATTCCGCCAGCTACTGACTTGGCTCCTGCCTGCATTTGGGAAGAATGTGACCTCACAATACGGCTCTTTCAGGCCCATCCCTGTCTGACTTCGACCAGCCTCTCCTTGAAGCCCTCTTCTGTTAAAGACTGCAGAGTGAGGACAAGGGAATGTAGCAGAAAGGCAAGGAAGAGAGGCTGAGTTGAGGGGAAAAAATCTCACAAACATACTCCTCCTTCCCCATCTTCCCTCTTCCTACATCACTCTCTCCCCTCCTTGTCTAATAACTAAATGATGTGCAGTGAGGAGGGGAATTTAAAACAATGAACTTGAAAGTCAACCACCGTGACGACCACAGAGACGAGCCCTGATTGCGCAGGGGAAGTTGTAGGTGTGATGCCTGTTTTATGTTTCCATATATCAGCCACAGCGACTACCACAAGTCTGGCCTAAGTGATGATCTGAACAAGAGCACGTGATGCAAAACGGTGTTTTGTAACATGAGACCTCTGAAGCACTCTCTATCTAGTGCTTAAACAAACTGCAATCATCGTGGGTAATTATTTAGCTGTATTAGGCCATTTGAAGCTCTGTTAATTCCAGGTTACATTCCATCTGTCACAGACACAAAGGCCCTTGTCTTTATCTGCAGTCTGTGCTGAAATATAAATTACACTGCAGAGCGGCGCAGGCAAAAGTAAGCTTGCAATGGATGGAGCATAAGGGAGTATAATCACAATCATGGCCAACAGTGAGTTAATAAAACATGTGGTTTACATAGGCTTTAAAAACGATAAGGATATAATAGTATTCTTTAATGTCCTACACCAGCGCATTCTTCATCTCTAACGAGGTTAATTGAGCAGCCACAGGACATGATAAGTGGAACAAGGTATACGTTTTGTCTTTTAATTGTATCAAGGCTTTAACTCTGAGCGTGAGGCAAACACAAGCAAACTAATTTAAACTCAAAAAAAAAAAGGGGGCAAGAATATGTCTTAGCTAGGGGAAGTTAGATCCTCTAATGCAGAATGTATGTAATTCGCAAACACATTAGGCATAACCCTTGTCATCCTCGGCTCTTTCTTGGATGTTCTCCCTTTATATGAGTTATTCTAACTCTTTAAAAAGTTCAGAGAAAATAGAATAGTGCCTCAGTGGACTAATAAATCTCTTTCTTATTCAAGCAATTCACCCTTACCCCATTTAACTTCGCTGCAGAGGAAAATGACTTTACAGACCTGCACCATCATCAAACACTGAACACACATGATCATAAACACATACAATCTGGCGCAAGTAATACCATGCCCACACTGGCACACGCACTCTCACACCACTCACATAAAAAGGGCGTCGACACATACATGTTCATAAGAGGAGGTGGTTTTTGTCCTGTCACCCTCTAACATCCTGCTGCACACTGCCTCATAGGAGGAGAAAATATAGTGTGATGTCACCTCTGGCATGGCCGCGGTGTCTGAAAACTTTTCATGCACCGCCCCAATGAATGAGAGGCAGACATTACTCAGAATAAGAGTGGAGTCTATCTGTTCTCCACAGTTAAAGCTGGTATTTGTTAGCGTGGACCGCTGCCAGAGCCGGGCCACTGTCTGTTGACTGCAGTTCAACACAATGCAGGATCAGATCATTCAGACTCCACAAAACATCCTCAGTGTGTAGCTGTGCCACTCACAAGTCTTCCCTGTCACTCACACTGGCA
>NW_019525024.1:0-128305 GCF_002814215.2 Seriola lalandi dorsalis
TCCTCACAGCGATCACCTCCTACCACAATTACCTGGAGCAGTCGAGACAGGTACAAGGCATAGTGTGTAGAAAGTAAGAAAAATTGGATGTTCTAAAGCTTGAGTGTTTGGTTTACTGACCATCAAGTTTGCAGCAAGAAGATCTACATTTGGCCAACATCATCCCATTGTGGCTGGTTTCTGTATACCACGCATAACCTTATTTCTCAGATTTACTAGCCACCCTACAGACATACATGGAGACAGACACACAGAATCAGCAAAGATAAACTAAATCTAAAACTAAATCAACATTAGTTATTTTCCTTTCCCTTCTGCAGAGAGAGCTGGTTCAGTGCCTTGAGACTGGCCTCATTTACCGCTGTGCCAAGCAGTGTGTTGTGGCCCTTACAATGTGCACGGTGGAGATGCCTGACATCATGATCAAGCTCCTACCCGCTCTTATCGTCAAGCTCACCCACATCTCTGCCACTGTTGCCATGGCATCACCTATGCTTGAATTCCTGTCCAGTGAGTCCCAAAAGCTTTTCTCAAAATGTATTCAGTTTATTGTTTCTTTGATATTGTTGAATGTTCAAGGTCAGTTAGTCACATTGGATTTTTTTTTCACAGATAAAGGCCAAAATAAGAGAGTGTTTGATTGATCTGCTCTTTCTTCATTTCTATTTCGTAGCTCTGGTGCGCCTGCCCCATCTGTATGCCAACTTTGTAGCTGAGCAGTATGTCAGTGTGTTTGCCATCTCTCTACCCTACACTAATCCCTCCAAGTGAGTGCTCACACACACACAAAGACATGGTTATTGTCAGATGCACAGACACACTCTGACCTTTTTGTTTCTTCCATTCCCATCAGGTTCAACCAGTACATCGTGTCCCTGGCCCACCATGTAATTGCTATGTGGTTTATACGCTGCAGACTCCCCTTCCGCAAAGACTTTGTTCAGTACATCACAAAGGTTTGTGCTGGTTTGCCTTTCTACCTTTTACTGACTGTTTTAGGACTTGTCATTTTTATTCTGAAATATAACATTACCACTGTAACTCAAGAATACAAACTGTGACATTACAGTTCAACAGTGACTTTCAGTGACTTTTTGGGCTTATCCACAGTGCATGTACAATGCTAACATACCCTCATTTCCCCTACTTCTCCATCAGGCCCAGGATCTTTTAAGGTCTTTATGACCTAGTCTATGTGATGTAAAATTTTAAATTACCTGAGCCTTATGCTTAAATGTTTTAACTTTATTTGAGATTTGCTGCAGACCCTGTATTCACTCTAACTACAGCATTCCTCAGTTTGGTGTTTTTGTGCCTTTATATTCACGTTTGTCTCTTTCTCCAGGGTTTGCGTTCCAACGCCCTGCTGCCATTCGATGATGGTCATGAGCAGAGTCCATTTCGCGCCCGAAGCACCAGCCTCAACGAAAGACCCAAGAGGTAAAGCATCCATTCATACACAGCTGCAAATGCTGACGTACAACCCAGCAGCACCACACACTGCCCATGTGGCCATTGTTGTGTAAGAGGCTTGGGGTTGCCAAGGTAGCAGGGGACTCAGCATGACTGGTAATGTGGCGTGATGGTTGCAATGACTCCTCTCAGGTTGCCATGGTGATCATTAGTTCATTTTATTTATTGTTTATGCTTTTTCACGTCTTTCACGTCTCTTTCTGCCACGATTTATGTTTATTTTTAAACCCACTTCTCCTCATATTAATGGCACACAGGGTGGACAAAATAACATGAACACCTGTATATTATTATGTCATCTAAGCTAACAGCTTTTTTGTAGAGGATTGTATTACATTGTCCAGGTGTTTGTGTTACTGTGCCCACCACTTTTAGTTTATAATGGTGCACATAGAGTGATAGCATGGGGAAAGAAGAGTTTGCTTTTCTTTCTCCACTGTCACATCTTTCCATCTGTTATTTATGAGCACAAAAAATACAGGCCTTACATGTACACAAAGAGAAATAGAGACGGTCTTTCACACAGAGGTTTAAGGAAGCTTTTCTCAGCAAGGCGTTACGCTCATCTGTACATGCTGTGAATGTCTGTCGGTTGTCCGATTTTTAATTGCGTGAACATCGTATGGTAAAAAGCATCCAAAGTTACTAATTAAAACACAGTATAGATGATCACAGAGAGGAGGGGTAACTGAACAGAGGTTTAACCAGCTATTAACTGGGCTGTGTCGGCATCTCCTAGGTAAGCCAGTATTTCCATAGCATTTCACAGTGAATATTCTGAAGACCCAAAATAACTATTAAAAGTAACCAATACTGTATGAGACCAAGCTGCCGCTTCCTAAAAAATAATTCAATCCTGCCCCATATGATTTCTTATTTTTTTGATTTTTGAGATTCATTGTAGCTTTTTATTAAATCTCCCTCTCCCCCCCTGTTGCTCAATTAAATATGTTTGAGGAAATAGTGCAGCCTCTGTACACACGTCTTCTTTTAAGTCCCTCACTTCATGATTTATTTTAAAAAAACCTCATAACGCTCTTGCTGCCGTTGCAATCAAACACACTCCCTGTTACAGCAGTGCCTCTGCTAACATCGGTTTCTACTGATCTTCTGTATGAACCCACTTTCAGTGTTCCATATTGTGTTATCATTCACCCAGTCATCTGTCCTTGTGCTGCTCATTGCCCACTGTTGGGTTGGAGCTCTGCATGTCAGAGTCCACATGGGTTATTTCATGTAGGTCAAAAGGTTTGGTCATATGTCATAGGCATAACACTACGGGATATGATGTCAAGATTTAATTTAGAGGTCTCCAAAAGTACACTATAAGAAGAACAATATTTAGAGATGTATCTAATCTGTAGTATTAAGTCCAGACTTGCTGTGCTCCAACCCTCAGGTTTAACCCAGCATTTCATTTTCAGTTGGATTTATGTTTTTTCTTGTTTTTTAACTTCCATTATGTCAGGCCTGTGCTGAGTCCATCCCTACTATTTTACTTCTCCTGTACTAGTTCTTGGCTTCACTATGTACCTGCTGTGTGAAATAATGTTATTTTGTTGCTCTCCTGAATACTTTCTGTGCGTATTTTTTTTTTCTGAATAGCAGAAGCTGTTTTACCCTCTGCTGTAGCTTGTCTGTTTTCCTTTTTAGTTGATGTTTAGCCTTTTTTTCTTACTCCGCTCTCCTGTAATCTGATTCATAGTGTTCACTGCTGTTAATTTTCACCTTGTTTTGTTTTTCTTTCAATTCTTCATTTGACCCCTCCCCTGCCTCCTGCGATTGGGTGCTGCGTTGTGGTTGTGGTTTTGGGGGGTGGTCGTGTCATCCTGGATCCATCCTACATTGCTCCTGACCCCTCTCCTCCTCCTGTGACCTCTGCCCTTTGACCTTTGTGGCCCTGTCCTCTGCACCCTGCGCCCACCCCCCACTCCTCCCCTTCCCTCTCCCCTCCCCTCTGCGTGGTGTACGCCCCGTGGTGACCTGCTCATGTTGCTCTGATGCTCGTGACGATTCCTGCTGTCTCCTGATATACCTCCTCACACCACACTCTCCCCCTACACTACCAAACTACTTCCACCGTCACGATGACCCACCCCCTTACTGCCCACTGCCACTGTATTGCCAACCCGGGCCCGTTCCCCTCACCCTTCGCCATGGGTACTCATCACCGCCCAGTCTGCGGGCGGCAAAAGTGGCGAAGGCAGCAGCGGCGGTAGCCAATAGCAGCAGCTCTCCTGTTAAAGAGCTGAGGGACCTGTCAGCCATGGACGCTTTCCGCTCCCGCAGCATCAGTGTCTCCGAACATGCGGTCCGCAGGTTAGAGAAGAGCCTTCTGGGTAACCAAACAAAAAACAAAAACAACCCAAACACTTGTTGCCTCCTCCATGGGATGGTTGATGGGGTGTAGGTTCATTGTCATGCGGGTACGTTGGGTGGGCGTTGGGTGGCTTGTTGCCAGGGATACCTGGAGTGGGTGGTGCATGCTGGAGGAAGGTTTGTGTGTCAACCTTTTTGGTTTGTTTTGGGCTGCGATCATACACTTGCTATTTTTAGATTTTGTTTTCTGATTTGCTTTTGCATGCAGTGTTTGCAGAAGACTTCTGAAAACATCTTGATCCATGTTTTTCTTTTTGATTTGCTCTAACACACTGATTTTATTTTTATTTTTATTTGTCTGTGGTTTGACTTTGATTTTGTTTTTGTTTGTTTGTGTGTTTTGCTGACAAGTTTTGATTGGCCTAACAAGAAATTAATGGCAGGCGGGGCCGGTGCAAAGCATATGTATCCAAAGTGATGGTGTCTTGATTGACAACAACTGCAACCAACAACTCTGCCTCCCTCTTCCTGGTGGGAGGGCACTACTGTTTCCTCTGCCAGTGACAGGGACCACAGCAGCACAACAGCTTTGTTTGCTTGCTTGACATATTTTTGTTTTTGTTTTGCTCCACTCACAAACATACACTGTGCTGCTATGACCATGGCAATCTCCTAGTGTGGGATTTTAGGACTAGCTGGGCTGGTGTGAACTTTGATACAGTTTGATTACAGACTCAAACCATTCATATCACCACACACACATATACACACTCCTTGCCTCACTTATGTTCATACCTTTATGCTTATCTTTGCTTGGCTGACCTGCTTGAGTGACTGACAGATGTATGATCTATCACTGCAGTTGGCAGATGTGGCTCTGTTGCCACACTCGTAAATATGTCATACCACCTCATGCCCAACAGATGGCAGTAAAAGCCCTGCACTGGAAAGTTTGAAATCACTTTGTATTGCATTTAATTTCATAGTGAAGCCTGGAACTTAATGAGGCTGAACAACTGCAGTGTAGATCTGTTTAACCTGCTTCAGCTGCCAAATCTGCTTCTTTCTCAACCAGTGTGTTCTCTGTCTCTGTCTCTAGAATGGTAACACCTGAGTGACGCGTTAGATTGAAGCTTGCCTCGTGGTGGAGACTGGTTTCACCTCAGACAACATGACTGTGTTTTAAGCTGTGTTTTAGACGTTAAAGTGACACATACACATAGGATTTAAAATGATTCAGCTTTTGCCACCCATTCAAAGGTATTGACCGTTGTAGCTACACTAAAAAAGCAGAGCCTTAAATTTTTATAAATGCCATAAAATTCATCTTTAGTTAGAAATGAAGTACAATGGATAGCGATGTGGTAAGTAATATTAGGAAGCAGTGAAGACACTGCACTCTGTTTCAGTTGTGAGCATTTCATGGTCATGTTGTCTGGAGTACGTGTCCACTAGACATTGAAGTGAAAGATGAATAATTGTCAATAGAAGAATGGTAAGTATAAATATGTGTGGAAGAGTTGTTTATTCACATACTGGGACTTGGTCTGAGTGAAAGAGATTTTTCCCCCTGATGGAAGTATTAAAGATTTATGCGCAAACCTCTCAGACTTAAGATTGTGTGCCTAAATTTCCATTTTAAAACATTTTACTTTGCATTTGTACAGATACCTGAATTGGGTTTTATACCAAGGATATAATCTTGTAGATACGTGAAACCTTGACAAGTCATCTTGTCAGCTGAGATGCATCCCTGTCAAGATAGGCTCCTCTGAACCATTGTAGTGTCTTTGAAGCTGAAACAGTAAAATGAAGCTAAAGCAGTTACCACGATAGATCCACCAAGGACAAATGCTCCTTTTGTATTGCTCTCTTTTTTTTATTCTTCCCATAATTGTTTTCTCCCCAATTTGTTTTAATATTCATCCTTTATTTCACTTTTATTTATGTTCCTGTCAGGATGATTCATGAAAACAGTGCCTTCAATACTCCCCATTGGGATAAACAGATATCTCAGTTGGGCACAGTCATCCTCAGAGTGTTGTTGTGAATCGCTCATTTTGAGTGTGTTTCTTTTGAGCAACCAGGCAGCGTTGCTTTCAGTTCAAATCTAGGAATCTCTACATCCCGACTGAAGGTGTCAACATCTGTAAATGTGCTTTTAACCTGACTTGGCTATAGAACAAGCACTAATGGTTGTTGTGGATAGAAAGAGACGCTGCTCACTCTTCAGTGAATACTAATTGAGAGATTTTGTTTAAGCTGAGATGTTTTTGTGCATCCCTGTGGCTTAGTGAGCATAAAACATGCTACACCGCAGATCCCTTCAGCCTCCTTCACAGAGCTGACTGACATTATAGGAGATAACCAATGTGATATCACAGCCACTTATGCCATGTCCCAGTGTGTGTCTGTGTTTGTGTGCTAGAAAAATGTGATTATCTTATGGTGCGTTTTCTTATATACACACACATGTGGATGTATGTGTGCATATAAATGTTTGTTTTGCATGTGATATAAACAGAGATGTGCAGAGGTGTGTTTGTGTGATTTAAAATTTTTTTTTTAATGATATTGTGCATTTCTTATACTTCACCTGTATATCAGTACTTGCATGTTTCTGTTTGCACTGATTACATGTTAAAAAAATAGCAGGAGCCTGTGTGCTCTCCTCTCGCTCCTCTGCCCATCTCGCTGTTGTTTAACCTTCTCCCTGTTTCCTGCTGTAGGATGCACACCTCGACCACCACCTGCAGCCTTGGCTCCGCTGATGAAAATGCGGTGACTCAGGCAGACGAGGGGTTGAAGACTGTTCACCTGGAGCTCACTGAGACCTGTCTGGACATGATGGCACGATATGTGTTTTCCAACTTCTCTGCACTGCCCAAGAGGTTGGCAAGAAATTTCTTCTCTGTATGTGTGTGTGTGGGTGGCACTTAACAGTGGTAAAGTTTTGGAAAAAGAATGGAGAGAGGCTATAGCAGTTATGAATTTGGCCTGTGACTGCCCTCTTAGGTCTCCCATCGCAGAATTCCTGTTGGCAGGGGGTCGCAGTATGACCTGGCTTGTTGGCAACAAGCTGGTGACCATAACAACCAGCGGAGGGGTCAGAACACAAGCACTGTTAGGCCTGGACATGGCTGAACGTCTGGGAGGAGGAGGGGAAATGACCAGGTGAAGCACATTCACACATACACACACTGAACAGGATGAATCCTCTGAATTATTATAATTTTTTTGTTAAATCATTGTTTCCATCTCCTGGTCCTGCAGATCAGATCCATCACTACACACCCGAATAACCAAAGAGGCTCCGGCCAAACTGGAGTCACAGTCAAGCCAGCAACACAACAGAGCCACACGCATACGGGTCCGCTCTATGTCAGGTAATAAATATTAAGGTGCTTGACAGGTAAACACTTCAGTACGTTCCATGATAGAGCAACCTCTCCCTCATTGTTAGAATACAACTGATTATATTGAAGAGAATTTTCTAATGTTAGCGGGACAATACTAAAATACCACTCTTTTTTATAATAATTGTGGCCAAGATCTACCATCATTTGTTTAGTGCTATTTTCCAAAAATGCATTTTGAGACGCTTTTATAGAGCAGGTAAAATGAGTTGTGATCTTTCCTGCTGTCTTGAATTGAGAAATAATCAAGTAGCTTTTATCCTCCTCAGATTTGCAGCCACACTTTTATCTCTGCCTGCCTGTGTTATCACATCCCTTTTAAACGGCAACCCACTCTTCCCCCTGTCTACTCTTGATACATGTTATGTAAATGAAGATCAGTGACATTATTTATCATTACTCTTTATCGGGTTGTAGTACATTTAAAGGAAAATGGGATGCAAAATTAGACTTCATTGCTGTGATCCTTCACGCATTAACATGCGTCTGTACTCGGTGTGCTTTTGAATTCGTGTTGGCGGATCTGCCAGATACGAAATGTCATCACAAGATGTAGCTGCCTGTATATTATTCAAGTGTATATTTTCATGATAACATTCATGGGTTTGTCAGTCTACTTAAATATGTTTTCCTTCCGTTTTTTTCTGCCCAGTGCATTGCGTGTTATTATGTTGTGTCTGATGTCTTATTATAGCTGACCTTTGTGATTTTTTTTCCCCCATTGAATCTTAATATCTTATCAGATAAGCTTTCTGTTTCAAACTGTCCTGAACATAATGTGAGTAATGCAATGAGAAGAGTTAATAAATAATCATGATGACCTTCCTCTGACTTTATATTCCAGGTGGCCACGCTTTACGTGCCGGTCCTGCTCAGAGTCTCAGTCCTCTCGTGTCCCCTTCTGAGGGCGAGTTAGCCGCTCCTCTGTCGCCCTCCTCTGGTCCCACCCTGGACAGCCTGGGTCCTCCCTCCTCCACATCTGCCACCCCGTCTGCTCCCCCACCTCTCAAAGACAACCCCAGTCTGGCTGAGTTTGTTCCCATACTCACACAGGGCTGGGCAGAGATCTTCATCCGGAGGCCGTCTGGTATGGAGAACACACTTAGCCACAAGTGAATGAGTGCCAAGTCTGTGAGGCTTGGGATTTGGTAGCTGTGTGGTTGATGATGATGACTTAATTTCATTATTATCTTTTTTAAATTATAATTAACACCAGATCACAACAGTGGTTTAGCACATTTTGGTCATTTAACTACTTATTAGTTATACAAAACAGTACATCAGGCCATTCTCTAAAGCAGACCAGATGCCTCTCAATAGATTCTCTCAGGCACGACTTTTAAGTTTCAGGAGAAAAGGAAAATCTATTTGCGGAGACTTGAATCCTGCAGATGATTACTACTCCATCACAGTGAACATGTTGTCTGCCTTATTTTTTGTTATTGTCACTGTTGTGTGGTAATATAGGAACAAACTTGTTAAGCTTTGTTGGGTCTGAGATTGTAGCAATATTTTTCTTTTTTTAAAACCAAGTAACACCCTGTTTCACAATAGATGGGCTGTTTTTTAGCAGAGGAGTCACAGAAAATGGATCTCTGGTGAGGGGGTCCCTCAAGGGTCCCTGCTTGCAGCTCTGGTACCACATAAAAATACAAGAAAAAAACTTTTAGGCAACTTGGTGTTTACTGTAGTAGATTGTCTATCTCAAGCATGTTTATTGTTTTTTGATTTTTATACTGTACTAATGACTTGAACTACTGTGAGTGGGGGCCTGGAGGAAATTCATCTAAAACCCTACAACGTGCTTTGTTAAATGGTCAATTCTAATTTAAAGCAAATGTGTTTTCATTGTCGTTAATGTAATGAAACAGGAAAAAAATCCCTGTTAAGGTCCTTTTACAGTAGATTAGTGACTGTCTCTGTCTGTTGTCACAGGTAACACGAGCTGGCTGATGTGTCTGGAGAACCCACCCAGTCCCTTCTCCTCTGAGCTCGGCAACATGCCACTGCAGGAGCTTTCTAGTGTCCTGATGGCGATGGAGGGAGTGAAGGAGCCTCCTACCCAGACAGCCAGTGCTCCTGCCAGCACTGCTGCTCCTGCACCGTCGTCCGTCTCCGAGCCCCTGACCCAAACACACAGCAGCGTCGGAGGCAAGGCAAACCTGATCCAGCGCTCCAACACTGGTGAGGAACAGTCTGAGGAGTCTGGGCAGAAAAAGCTTCAAAGATCAGAAAGTTTGTGGTTTGTTTTTATCCTGTTGGTGGTTGGAATTGATCTGTGCAGGTGAGTTATGTGTCCCAAAATTTAAGGATCATAAAAATGTCATTGTGACATCCGTAAAATAAATACAACGTCACATTCAGAATAGTTAACTACAGAACAGAGAATCATAATGTACTAGGAAATTGAATGCTACGCATGAGCGCATCCCTCCTGTCCGCCTGACTGCTTGTCCTAGGTCCCCTTTAATTGACTGAGCTAAGTGCCAAATTGCCTGTACATACTTTATTTGAACCAGATGGTGATCAATGAGCAAGTATGGATTTGCTCGGGTCAGTGATCATCAAAGATCACTGCTTTGACATGTTCTTGTTTTAGAAGTCAAATGTCTTTTTTTTTTTTGCAGAAGTCGCATTTTCAGTGGTGCTCAGAGTCCTGTGAATTTGTTCATTTTCTCTCTCAGTCTGGGTCTCGACCTGCTTCAGTTACTCACTGGACTCATCTTTTTTCTTCATTCTTTCTTTTTCTTTCTTTTTTTCTTTTCTCATTGCCTTTGAGATTTTTCCCCCTCATTCTGATTGGTTTGTTTTCATGTTTTTTTCATCTTCACCACCATGATGGTTTGTGATTGGCTGCGGTCTGTTATGTGGCGTCATGCGCCACCTACCTATCCTCTGGCGTCCCACCTGCAGTGGGCGGCTCTCTCTGGTCTCTGGGTCTGGGCTCTGCCCCCTCGGGCCCTCCAGCCCCTGGCAGGTTGCACAGGAGCATTTCCTGGGCAGGTACTGTCCACCACATGTGTGACCCCACATCTCCCCCACCCCCTCCAGAAAACCCCTGGTTTAGTGTAGTTCTTCTCACTTGTACAGTGCAATACAGTAGTCTGCAGACACAAACTGTAGTGACATTTGATCATCACATGTCTTTCATTATATCCATATTATATGAAAGTTAAACATTTTATTTATTACATTGCTGCTAAAAGTCTAAGATTGGACAATTAAAACATTTTCATAATAAAATGATGAGACTAGTTTGACATTTTGGAAAACCTGATTATTTGTTTTCTGAGGACAGTTAAATGAGATGATCGATACCACTCTAATACTTCTGTTCTTTATAAAGCTACAGCCAGAAGACAGATAACTTAGCTTAACATTAAGACTTGAAACAGGGGGAAACAGTTAAGCTGGCTCTGTACAAAGTTAATAAAGTCTGTCTACCAGTTCTTTTAAAGTTCAAATTAATACGTTATCGCTTGTTTTGTTTTTTTAAAATCCAAAAATCGAAGCGTAAAAATGACAGGTTGTAGTTTTACAGAGGATTGTGTATGGGGCTAGGATGCTATGTGGTGCTGTGCTATGCTAAGCTAACTGTCTCCTGGTTCCTGCTTCATATTTTCCATACAGATATGAGAGTTGTATTGAGCCTCTCATCTAACTCTCAGCAGGGAAGTGAATAAATAGAATAATTTATTATTCTCCAAAATGTTAAATGTTAAAGATGGTGTGTAGGAATTTCTTTGTTGTTTTTTTTTTTTTTTACTGTTATGCTCAAAAACTGTGCAAGTGAAGGAATTCAACATTTCTGCTTTACCCATCAGTCTTCTATTAACACGGGAGGGAGGGAGGGCGGGTCCTCTACAAGTGATGCTGAAAACATGCCTGCACTCGGATCAATCAGTCCAATGACACCAAAGATTTTTTGACCCCCTCCATGATTTGTTTTCTAATCATCTTCTCTAACTCTTGTGTTTTTGAAATGTACTCCCAGGTTGACCATTTAACCTTTGACCCTCTGATGTTGTCAACAGGAAAGCCCAGACCTCATCCAACTATTACACTCTTCCTAGCCTTACTGGTAGACCAGTAGGACGATGAAGACATTTTCAGCGCTGCAGTTTTGAAGGCCAACACTCAGGTGTCAGACAGACCTGACTGTTGGCTGCTGCTGCTTCTTCTTCCTCTTTGAATGTAGGGAGAGTGTTATAGGGGAGATACAGGGCTGGAGGGCCTGGTCTGGGATGCTGTTGCAGTAGCTGCAGCGTGTTTTACCTGCAATTTCCCTTTGGGATTAATATAGAGCTCTATCTATCTATCTATAACCAACAAGCTGAACCAAACAGATGCATGTGTTTTGATGGAAATCAGTAGAAGAAGCAGTGATGGATAGATGCTGCTTACTGAATTGATCTGTCTGTGTCTCTGATCTCAGTGTTTGTAGGTCTGATTCACTCAAGGTCATGATCTTAATCTCTGTGCATACGCACGTGTGTGTGTGTTTGCCTGACTGCCTCTGAGTTTGTTTGATCATGTGGATGCATCAAATTCTGTTTCATGTGGCAATGATTCATTTGACTTGTTATCTACTAGAGTTTAGATTTTAGAGAGAATGTGTGTGATTTGTTGAAGTCAAATTCGCTACTCACGACTGTGCTGAAATCTTTGATGTTTGTCGGGAGTCTTACACCTGCGTATGCTTCTCTGTTTCTCTGATTGTGCAACTAATAGCGGGAAGCACTGGGATGTGTGTGTTACTTCAGTTTTTGTTTGTGTATATATCCACCTATAACCCACGGTTGTTGCTGTGTCCTGCTGTAGACTCTGTGGTGGTACTGGAGGAGGGGTCAGGGGTCAGCGGAGCACACACCCCGTCTGATTGGCTGGAGAGTGAGGAGTTTGAGCCAACGACCTCTGATCCCATCTTCATGTCAGCTGACAAGTTCACAAAGACTCCGCCTACTGGAACACTCAGCAGGGTGGGTACCTTGCACACACAAAATGAGACATGATGCATATGTCCACTGGACTTGGCGGCTTGTGCGACAAATAAACAAAATACCACAGGTACTACAGCATGGTAGCTGTAACAGACTAATAAATACATAATCAACACATTCAATACGTTCAACGTGGCTTGTTGTGCTGCCTTGTTCCTGCATTGTTCCTGCCAGCATTTAAAAGCTTTAAATTGAAATTTATCACAGCATCTCCACCACCTCTTGCTGTTTGATTATCAGCTGATAGAGTCAATGTTGCCTGCAGGTTTCCCCACCTTTGCTGCTGCACAACAAGCAGCATGCCAGCACAGCCATTGATGGCACACCTACCAGTGTTTGTATTCTGTCCTCACAGGACCATACTGTGGATTTGCATGCTTTAGGAACAAGCTAATCTGCTAAAACATGCTAAACCCACTGGAATGGTCATTTAAAGAGCTTGAAATCATCTCCACTTATCTTTCCCCTGCAGTCCTCCTCCACCTCCAGTCAAGATGATGAAAAGTCGACTCTGGAGGAAGTAAGTGAGGGAGCCATTCCCATCGATCAGCCGACCATGGGACCCTCCACTCCAGGCAGCCAGGGGCCTGAGCTTCCCTTTCAGACTCACTCTCAGTCCCAGGGCCATGGGCTTAACAAGTCCAGTTCCTCTCCGGAGCTCCAGACCTTACCTGAAGCCTTCACCAAGGCTGCTATGGAGACAGAGACTGTGCTGGCAGACACATCAAGGCCCCGAGCGCCTTCAGATGGCAAGCCTCAGCCCCAGCAGCCTCATTTTGAGAAAGAGAAGGTGGAGGGAAGCACAGGAGGGGACGTTAATGGACCGGGAGGTCAAAGTCAAGGGGGTGAAGGCCCAGGTGTAGCATCATCTCAAAGTGGAGGGGCGAGGATGAGGTTGGAGTTTCCAGCGGCGGCAGCACAACCTGGACCCATCTCTCCCAGCGGAGGCCACCGACCCCGGGGTCACACTATCTCGGTATCGGCCCCCTCCTCCAGGAGGGAGAGGAGGACAGAGAGGGACTCGTACCACAGTCGGCCTGGACCCGGTAACACGGAGAAGATTTCTGGCCTTAGTCCCAGGTACACCACAATTTACACAAGAAACTACTGCAGCGTCTGTCTTCTCTCTCTGCCAAGTCAATGACGCAGTGTATCAAGTCAGTGAACTAATCTCTGCTCCACTGGCAAGATCCAGTGGCAGCAAGTGGCAGCCTGCTAGAGCAGAAAAGTTTAATGACATTCTATATCCCACATTTAAATTGAAAATATTATTTGAGATGATGAAAAATTGCAGGTTGAAATCTGTTACAGTGAGAGGCTATAAACTTCTTCCTAGAATATAATCAATGCATAGCTGCACATCGGCTAATATTTCTTATACAAACCTCGATTTACATTTTCATTGCATTTCTTTATTTGTATTTTTATACAAAGTACATCTTCATGAATACCCAGTCTATGAATCACACATCTCTTGTGTTTAAAATGACTCATATAGACAAGGGAAAATATCAACATGTGGCTTATGACCCTTTTTAAAATTCTGGTGCTTGTGCCCAACAATTTTTTTTCTCTCATTCTGTCATTGTCTCCTTGTCTCCTCTAGCTTCGTCTTCCTCCAGCTGTACCACTCTCCTTTCTTTGGGAATGAAGCCAACAAGCCGCTGCTGTTGCCCAAGACTCAGGTTAGTTGACCTCTATGCCTGGCTGACCTGAACTCTGCCCCAGCGCCATGCACAGTGGTGTTTACAATGTTTTCTCTCTCTGGTAGGTGATTGACCGCGCTGTGAAGGTTCTCGACCAGATGCCTCCTTATGACACCCACAAGATTGGAGTGGTGTTTGTTGGAGCTGGTCAGGTGGGAAGACATTCACCTTGATTTCTGTCTTCATTAATAATTACTGCCAGATAATTCCTATAGCCTGCTCTCTGACTTTCACTCTCTTCAGGTTAACAATGAGGTTTCCATCCTGTCAAATGAGTACGGTTCGAACCGCTACGCTGCCTTCCTAACAGGCCTTGGAAAATTAATCCATCTGAAAGACTGCGACCCCGACCAGATCTTCCTTGGAGGTCTCGACCAGTATGGAGATGACGGAGAGTTCACCTACTGCTGGCACGACGACATCATGCAGGGTTTGTGTGTGTGTGTGTGTGTGTGTGTGTGTGTGTGTGTGTGTGTGTGTGTGTGTGTGTGCGTGCGTGCGTGCGTGCGTGCGTGCGTGCGTGCGTGCGTGCGTGCGTGCGTGCGTGTGTGTGAGAAGAGTGACATTTATGGTAATTATTTGTTTTCCACAGCCGGTCTGCTCTGCTTGTTATTGATGAAATCGTGTCTCTGCAGCTATCTTCCACATAGCCACACTGATGCCAAACAGGGAGAGTGACAAGGGCTGCTGCAACAAAAAGCGTCACATTGGCAACGATTTTGTCATGGTGGTGTACAATGACTCTGGAGAGGAATACAAACTGGGCACCATTAAGGTATATGCACACGCACACAAGCAAAAAATTAAATCTGAAATCTGCAGGACATATTTGTGCTTCAGTTCCAATCTTTTGTCTTTTTTAGGGTCAGTTTAACTTTGTAGAAGTCATTATAAAACCGCTGGATTATGAATGTAACCTGGTCACCCTCCAGTGCCGCAAAGGTGAGCTGATCACTGTGTTTTTTTGCTCTTGCTCTTTGTTGCTGTCAGTTTTGTTTTACTTTTATTCCTTCTCTTGCTTTCTCTTTCAGACCTGGAGGGGTTAGTTGATACAACGGTGGCAAAAATCGTTTCAGACCGCAACCTTCCACTCTTAGTCAGACAGATGGCTCTGCATGCAAATGTAAGTCTTCCCCTTACCTCTGTCTCTAGTCACACATAAACACACTTAGTTCACTCTTTGTTTTTCTGTAGATGGCCTCTTTGGTGCATCAGTACAGAGCAAACCCCTCTGATGCTTATGCCTCTAAGTGGCTTGCGAGATTACGACACATTAAGAGGATCAGGACCAGGGTAAGAACAATGCACACAAAAACCTAAGAGATGGCTCTAATCCATCACTGTCACTCTTATTGATGTTTTCTATTTCCTCACGTAATTTCATCCATCTTGTTGACTCTGCTCTGACTCAAAGGCTCAAGAAGACATTCAGTCTCGCTCGACTCCTGGCATCTCGCTGACCCAAGGACACACTCAGCAGAACAAGTCGTTTCAGCAGAGCACTCCAACTTCAAACCCAGAAGCGTCTGGGCAGAGGAAAAGACTTGTATCAACAGTGGATGATTTCACTGATTTTGTTTGATTACATTTCCGACAGACGGGACGCGCGCACACACACACACACACACACACACACACACACACACACACACACACACACACACACACACACACACACACACACACAGCGTGTTTGTGTGTAAATGTGAGAGGAATAAAAAGTGGTCATGAAAAAGATTGGAAATGTGGGGTTGTGCTATGTTTGGTTAAAGCAGCTGTAATTGTTATTGTTTTTAGAACAATTGATCATGACGATGTGATAACAATGTGACAGTATGAAACTGCGTTGAACTGTCACCTAAATTTGCAACTTCACACCAAGTGTTTAACAGCAGACAGACACAGTTAGCAACTTTTATTTTTTATTACATTTCCCTCAGGAGTTGGTGGAGACCACAAACAGAGCTGAAAGAGAGTGAATGTTGGACTGAGATTAATCAGGTGGACAGAAACATGACTCCACATGAATGATGTTAGATGTGTAAATAAGCAACTGTTCACCATATCAACTAAAAGCTCATGATATAATGTTGATGTTTAAGTAACATTTAGTGGCCACTCAATAACAGACCATAAACCTTTAGCACTGGGCAGGAGAATAAGTATTAGTGATGTTTGTAATTAGCACCAGAACCATTTCATTATGCACAGTTCAGCTGTCAAACTCTTTATTTGACTTTGTCAAGTGCAAAAGCATGAGAAGTGCTACAACTGCAAAATACAGATATAAGATACAAAAACGGGCGTAGACAAATATGTAACACTGCTTTATAACAAAATGCATTGTACAACACAAAGGCAGCTAGAAGACACACAGGTGAGCTTTGGCACTATATTGTTACATATGGTACACACAGAGCAGGAATATGAAGGCCAGTGGAGGCATTATTTGTTCACTGCTGAGCTTCCTGTTTCTAGTTGGCAAATTGTGAACAAAGATTTATATTAAATACATTGATAGCTTTGGCTGTAGTGCTTCAGTTAAACTGGAGAAATGTAAAACGTTTGGGTTTGCAACACCAGTGCTTGACCTATGAATACGCCGCTGCAGCACATAAACAATACTGCTTATGAAAAGCAAAAATATATACAAAACAAAGCACCAATATATACAGAAATATACACACACAGAAGAAGATGGGCCTTTTTTTCATTCCTTTAAGTGAGATCCTGAAACTGAAAATCTTGTGCAACTTATTTGCCAAGAAATAGGTGAGATTAAGATTCAAAATCAAACCCTTTTATGCTTTGTGCTGTGTAATGATGGGGTCTGTTTGGAATAGGGAGAAAAAAGAGCCTCAATCACACTTTAGTAAACCCATGAGTACCTCTGCAAAATCAGTCCTCTTTCATATCCTTTAAAATCCCATGAAAATGGAGCTGACACGTAACGTCCCACTTTCTGGCTGAGAGAAGAAGGGCGCTGAAGTCTAGAACAGGCTAGAAGTCATCGTCAGTGGCAGAATTTAACCACAAAATACATCATTTCCTTTTGGTTTTCCTGGTTGTCTTTCCAGGTTTCGGGGAAAGGGTGGGTTCCCTGAGATCTGCCCACTGCACACAGGAAGTACATATGTACGTTGATCAAAATAAGACAAAAGCAACAACACTACAAAGACCAGACAAAAGCACAAGACAACTACAAACTATTAATTCAATACCTTGATAATACTTACTAGAGTGTTTCTATAATGTAGCTGTTAAGGTATTAAATGAAAACTTGACACGAGAGTTAAATATGGCGTTGGATATCAGCTCCATCAGAAAATAAAGTGCTAAGTACAAAATGAATGAATGAATTACTCGGCATGGTAACAACTCAGGATGCATAAATGATGCAAAAGCTTTGGCAACGTTTATAGTCAAGATACAGTATGAGTGAAGCTTTTTCTATTGGTTTGGATACCAAGCTTATTACTTTACACCACACCCCATTAGAAAACAATCTACTTCTGAACAAAAGTGCTTTTAAATCAACCATATCGAACACAACACAATAAAAAACATTTCTAGAAGACACTCAGACTGGGAGTCATTATAGCTTTATGATGGGAGAACTTGTGTAAATGTTCAGTACTGTTAATAAGTGAAGGCAAAACCCTATTTTTTCCTTAACTTCTATCTATAACCAAACTTCTCCACTGAGCACCATTCTTCTTTTCTTCTTTATTCCCTCTTTCGAACACTAGACGCTACTTTGTTCAGTGCTACGACCACTTGCTACTCCCTCTTGTCACTACTCATGGCTTCCCGTCACCTTTTATCTGCCTTTCACCTGGATCAGTATGGAGAAGGTGGTTATATCTGCACCCTGAAGAACTAGCTGCTGGGATCCCAACAGTCTTGTGTTTGTGTGTGTGTGTTTTTGTGTGTGTTTTTGTGTGTGTGTGTGTGTGTGTGTGTGTGTGTGTGTGTGTGTGTGTGTGTGTGTTTCCTCTTGCTCAGTGGGCTGAAGTGTACGACACATTACCATTAGCGTGTCTGCAACTACAGTGTTATTTCTATGCATGTTAACCTGCATGTGCGTATATATCTGTGTGTGCCCATATGCAAATTCGTGTTCAAAACCATAAAACATGACTGTTTTCAGACAGGCCACAAGTACCCATGGTAACCGAAATATAAAATATAAAAATATGTGGACAAACAACATAACTGAGAAATCAAAAATTTTTTTTCTGAGATATACAAAAAGACTGACTGCATTGTCTACTTTCAGTTCGTTAAGTCCTCTGGTGAACACGCTCATGTGTTCCTGTCAGCGACCCCATGCGACCTCCAGGGTCGCATGGGGTCAGGGGTCAGTTTGGGTCTGTGGGAAATAAAGAATAAGTGTATTTCTTGGTTTAAATGTTGACCTTTACATGGGTGTTTAAACCAGCTCACTTAGCATCCGGTGGCCTGCACCTTGTTTCTGAGAGAACTGAACTGGGATTTGGACGGATCACTTCTTGTAAACTTGCAAAGTCTTATTTTATTGCTTTCTGTTCAGCTTTCATTTCCCCAAACTTAGTCTCTGTGATTGTTCTTGTTTTCTTCCTTTCCCCTGGGTTTAGAGAGGGGCACCTGGGGACAAAACCTGCTGTCCCCGTCCTCCTCTCGTCCTTAACCCAACATTCACTCCCACATTCTTTTCCTCTGCCTTTCACTTCTGTTTTTCTCTCCATCCAGAGTCCTCAGGATTTGGGGTGTCCAGTGCCGTGCCTGTCTAAGTTGGGGTGCACCTTATTTTTGAGGGGTGGGGGCTTGCGTTTTCGCTTGCGTGTGGGAATGGTGGTTGTGTGAGCAGGGTGGTTAAACAGGCTGGAGGAGGGGAGGGTGTCTCTCTCTGTGGGAGGGGCAGGAGTGGAAGGCAAAGAAGGTGCAGGGGTACATGGAGGTGCGGTGGGTGTTTTGGGCAGTGGGACATGGGTAGGGGAAGTGTTTGCTGATGAATCACAGGCAGACTTATTGTTGACTGGTGTGGGTGGAGGTGCACTGACTGAAGACTTGGCTGATGACTGAGGAGCAGGCGTGTGTGTAGAGGCAGAGACTGGTCTGGACTTTAAAAAGGGAATAGGTGTGGCTACAGGAGTCTTTTTGGGGTTGGCAGCAGTGTTTCCACAGTCCTTTGAAAGTTCACTTTTAGCCACCTTTTTCACCTTCTTGCTCCCTTTGTGTTTTTCTTTGCCACTCTTTCGCTCTCTCCATCCAGCAGAGTCCTTTTCGTCCCCCTTTCCCCTCTGTCCTGCCTCACTCCTCCCTGCCTGACCACCGCCTGCTCTCTCTCTCCCTCTACACCTTTTCCTCTGGGCTTGCTCCAGTCTACACTCGATATGGTACAGATCCTCTGTTGCCATGGTGACACGGTCAATCTGTTGCAGCAGGGCATCAAGAGTAGGAAGCAGCCTCGAGGCTTCAGTCTCTTCCCTCTCCCTCCAACTGGTTCCTCCCACCACCACTCCTGGGCCGAGGCCCAACCCAAGCCCCAAGCTGACCCCCGGGGCTTCTGTCAGGCTGCAGGGGCTGGAGGAGGCCGGACGCCATGAGGCCTCGGAGCCGGCATCGACGCTGTCTGGTGTGGGTGGAGAGTCCGGACCATCTAGTGGTGGCAAGCACAGGGACTTACAGTCGCTGGTGGAGGACGAGCGCGATGGTGGCAGCTCCATGCCTTCAAAACGCACCTTGTGACGAAACTAAGAAGAGGATGAAAGAGAAGATGGAAGATTAGGAGAAAAGTATGGGAACTGATGTATTTCTTTCTAAATAGGACTAGAAACTCCGACGTTAATAGAATGTGTTCTACCATCAATCTTTTCATACTTTGTCCCAATAGAATCTCTAAAACCTTCATTGTGTTTCTTCCCTGAACGCTTGCTGTAGAGATGAAACAGGAAATGTACCTCCTTGGCCCGGCTCAGTCCCATCCACATTTTGAGTCGTCTGAGGAACAGCTCGACCATCTCGTAGTCTTGAAGATCCACAGCCGGACGGTACAGCTCTGCTCGTGCACGGCGGTAGTTCCTCAGTAGCACAGAAGTGACCAACCAAAGCAACACCAGCCGAAATACAGAGAAGCTCGCGTGGAACAGCAGTGAAGACATGGTGCTAGAGGGACCGGTAATCGTCCAGCCGGGACGCCACGATAACAGCCCACCGGCACCCAACAAAGACAGACAGGCGGAGCTCACACTGCCATAGCCGTCCAGTACAGAGTGGAAGAGCTGGAGTCAAGGAGAGAGAGCAGAACAAAGTTTCAAACAGATCACTCCTCAAAGTGCTTCAAAAAATACTGGAAAAATAAATAATAAAAATTGTAGGAAATAAATGAAAAAAAAATAAGAACTGTGAAATCGACAGAAATCCAGGACTAAAAACAGTGTGTTCCAGCAAGAAAGCAAAACACTGATATGTCAGGTACGAAGACAGAAATGCAGGAACACCCTGTCTAATATACGTCACCCACGTCTAATATGGACAAAATTTTGACCTGATGGTGGCGGTATATTGTAAAGATACAGTATTGACCTCTTCAAGCTCCCGGTGAACGCATCTAGCTGAATTTTGGAAAGCTACACTTGGAAAAAGGTCTGTTACAGACGTGGATTGATGGATCAAGGTCACTTTTTGAAACCATTTTTTACACTGTCATGCTTAAAATAGTCATCACTCAGGAGCAAAGTAAGGCATGTGATACTCTGTGGAAAAGAGGAGGTGCTCACAGTGACACAATAGTTCTTTGTTGAACAAATATTCTTTTCTATTTATAATTATCCATCATTTATCATTATTATTTATCAAATCACTATATTGTTACATGCTTTTTAGTTTTCTTTCCTGTGTTATAGTCATAGTTCATGTAACATTATTACTACAACAGTTATGCTTCCATTCTGGCAGGGCTGTCTCAAAAACACACATTATACCTCAGTGGAACAAGCTGGTTAAGTAAAGGTCCAATAAAAGAAAAAAAAAAAAACAAGCTTTTGGGTATTATTGTGTTATCATGTACACAGCGGACACTCTTCCTCTGGTATTATATATTTCAAACTTAGAAACTTGACAAGACGTGGTAAACACTGCATAAATATTATCATATCTTTCAGAAAAGATGTTTGGCAGTCACAACAGTGAGGCTGTTATTGTGGTCTAGTAATAAAGATGAAGCCATGTTATTCAGTCTGTACTAAAGTGAATGCTTATTGGAAATTCCATCTACTGTAAAGAAAGTGAACTGGAGGCATAAGAATCAAACACAGCCTTGCATGAAAGTTAAACAACCACAAGGTTATGTACATAATTGTACAATCAATGTACAAGTTTACAGTATGTTTTGTGTGTGTGTGTGTGTGTGTTTGTGTGTGTGTTTGTGTGTGTGTGTGTGTGTGTGTGTAGGAGAGGCTCAGTGAGAGAAACAGAAGGAACAGACATGAGAAAAAGTCTGACCAGGTGTCCTGTGTGTGAGTAAGCCAGCATCAACAGCAGTAGCGCCAGGGCGACTCCCAGCAGCTCCCAGAACGAGCGCCGGAGAGCTCTGCCAAACACGGCCCACTCTCTGAGAAACCGCAACTGGTGGGATGCCTGCATGATCACACAGAGAGAGAGAGAGAGAGAGAGAGAGAGAGAGAGAGGGACGAGGGACAGAGAGAAAAAAAAATATGTGAGAGAAAATAAAAAATGTATTAATGGTAATAAATGAAAAATTTTATTTTCATAGTCATGACTATCACCTCTAGCTGTAATGATAAAATTTTACACATTGTAAAACATTTATTCAGCAGATGCTTTTGTCAAAAGACTTTAATCCTGCACAGACTCACATTGGGAACAATTAAGGGTTCGGTGTCTTGCTCAAGGACACTTGGACACGTGGACAGGACGAGCAAAGCCTGGGTGTCAAACCACCAACCTTACAGTTTAGCCAAATTAGCTAAATTACTTTATCTGGAGTTAAAACTCAAACTGAGCACACCTGTAATGCTGGTAAAAGTCTCTCAATAATACCCAGTACTCTTTGACTTCCCTCATCTGTGACTCTCTGACAAAGCCCATTGGTTCTACTGAAGACATAAATCTTTAAATAATGTCTCATAAATTTAGGATTTTATTTTCTAAAAAGAAAGCATCATTTGGGTACTGTAGTTTTTAGAATATCTTACTCAAACAAGAGTAAATATTTGCTGGGGACTATTTTCAGCTGTGGATTAATACACATTAGATCCAGCAGTATTTCAAATAAAGTGCAATGCTCACTAATGTGTTTTCAGCAGCTTTTGGACAACAATGGAGCGCTATGGCACAGAGGAATAAGTTCTATCAAGCTGCAGACACACAGATGAAACCTGCTGGCTGGATCAATTCGTTGTTGTTTTTTTTCTTTTCATGGAATTTAGTGACAATAATAAAAATATGAAATATCGACATACATACTTTAAACTGTTATGGGTGTTCTTTCTAGTGATAACTTGTCAAGTACATTGTCATTATTACTGACTGAACTGATGACCAGAATTATTAAACAGAACCAAAGTTGTAATAAACAAGCTCTATCCTTTCATATACTTATAATCAGCCCTCTGTCTTTCTCTCTTACCTTGAGCACCAGTATGAACAACAGCAATGCAGACATGACTGTGTACATTTCACTCTGCCTGGCCAGGGGGTAAAAATCTGTGAAGGCGTCCCGCGGTTGCATCACATACGACGCCCACTGCTGTGCGGCCATGGTGCAGCGGCTCAGGTGCAGCCCGCACACAGACACTGCCAGAGCCAGTTTACAGATGCCCAGGAGTTTCCAGGCTGACAGCAGGTACCTGTAGCCCTCTCTGAGGAAGCCCAAGATCCCCCGCACCAGGAAATACAACACCAAGACGAGGAGGACGATCTGGAAAACAAGGAATCACAAAGTTTCATTGGAGATGTGTTGGCAAAACAATGACGCCAAAGACAGGGGGGAAGGATTCAGTTACACCTAAAGGCTCAATAGTAATAATAGTTATTATTATCGTAATTATTGGGAGTGACAGAGGGGTTGCCAGGGGTTACCGTGAGTAGGAGCTGCAGATCCAGGCCTGTGATTGGCCACAGAGTGATGACAAGGAGGTCAAGACTGGATTGGGCACGCTCAGAAACCGGGAACTCAAACAGGAAGGAGAAGACAGCCAGGAGGTTTGTGTTGATGTTGTAGAGCGAGAACTCCACAAACACAGCACGAGTCCTGGGAACACATGCATAAAGATAAGATCAGGGGCCAAGTCACTTCCTGTTTTGGAACCAACTTTAATATTTTATTTATCTTATTTAAGATGGGTGTTTCCATTACAGGAAGTTTTATTTCAGTTTTGTGGTATGAACAGGATTAGAGGTTTGTTTCTCCCATCAGTTATTATTCTCAGAACAGTTGTTGAAATCGGGCCCACATTCTTAGCACATTCTTTCTGTCTGTTTTCTGTCTTTCATTTCAATGTTTGATGTTTTATCATTTTTCTCGTGCAACTTTTTAATGACTAAGTCATAGGGCCAATTGCACTACAGGGACTTTAAAACTCCATTCCAGATTTATAAAGCCTTGAGTATGCATGGTTCTGTTTTATTCCAATCATTGTGAAATTGTGTGCACATGCACATCAAGTCCCCATCTCTACTCCCTTATTTCTGGCCCCTGGACTGTGGAACAATCTGGTCAATGAAATCAGAGAGCAAACTCCTCTTTTAAATCATGTTTTTAATGATTTTATTGCCTTGACCTATGCATTTAATATCCGGCTGAGCACTATGAAGTTGTTATGCTCAGTTCTGTCTTCTACTTTAATTTAAAATTTCTTAAAACCTAGAAGTTTTTTTTTCCTATTTCCAGATTTGTCCTTCCTTGTTTACTACCTGTAGTCGAGCCAGTGCAGCTGCTGCAGCTGCTGTAAGGAGGAAGAGGCCTCTTCCAGGCTTCTGTTCAGCTGGTGGACCTCGTCAATGCTGTTATACACCCTCGCTTGACCCAAACGCCACACCCTAGAAAGATGAGTGGGAGGATACACAGAAGAGAACATGACACATCAAAGAAAACCAGATGTTAAACAAACACTAAATCTGGCCAAAAAGTTAACTTAACGGCTGCTTTGTTACAGCCAGGTGTTCAATCCCTTTCTTACCAGTTCGCATCGCTAGCACCAGAAGCAGTGAAATTCTCAGCGTCTTTAGTTGGAGAGGTAAACCAGCCCTTTCCCCAAACACTGCCTCCTGCCCTGGCACCACCTGCAAATGGGAGAAATTGTCAACAAGATCAAATTGAGATCAAATTTGCCCAACTTAATCACCCCCCTGAAAAGTTCATTCAAACATGGAAGAGAATGAGTTCAGTAAACAGATGCTCAGAAATAATTGGAGTACCCGTGATGCTACACATTAAACATTTGATGCATTTTACTCAATAGAATTGAAAGAAAAACAAAGACATTTCTCATGTGTATGGTTCAATAAGTTAGAGAGAGTTTCTGTCAGATCAATGAAGCCTCAGTGACCACATTTCAGTCTCACCCCGTGTGTCGCGGATTTGTCGCAGCCTCAGCGTGCCGAGTAACACACTTCCTGTGTCTCGCAAGAGGACAGAGTCATCCACTAGCCGTGGCAACAGGGACTCATTCAGCCACATCAAAACATTATCTCGGCTAAAAGAGAAATCAGGGTATTTGTCACACACATTGCTGTCAAACATACAAAGAAGATCATACAGGACGTTTGTGTGCGCACAGGATGACCATACATTTGACTAGAAGAAACTCTAGTTCTGCTCTTTTCTAAATAAACTAAATTCATGGACACTTTTTGAAAAGTTGTTCTCTCTTGGTTTGAATAAAATAGCACATGTAGGTCGAGTCTCAAAAGCCCACAGGAGAAAACATGGTGCTCAGTCATGGAAGTTGCCAAAAAATCTTTTTTAATGGCCTGACACACTGTTTGTATGTTTACCAAAGAAATTCTGAAAGTATTAAAAGCACACAATTAGAAGGTCACTGAAAAATGAGATGTTAATCTCACAGGAACAAACTAATAGAAGAGGTCCAGGTCAACATTTTAAAAATACACATTTCTATTGGAAACAACACAGTATCTTATGAGGTTTGTGTGTGTGTGTGTGTGTGTGTGTGTGTGTGTGTGTGTGTGTGTGTGTGTGTGTACCTGCTGATGTTGTGATACTCAGGTGTGTGTAGGGCTTGTTGCAGCTGAGTGCGCAGTCTTAGGCTGTGCGTGTCTTTGGACGAGTCAGAGTAGTTGAGAAGTAAAACCACCAACAGGAAAAACATGTAAACCAGGAAATTCTGAAAATGGGAACCAAATATTTTGTTATCACAATAGACATAGAGTTTTAAACGTCTACGACACAGTACAAATATAAAATCAGCCTCCAGCATCATCTATATCTACTGACTCACCTTCAGCATGGTGTGCAGCATGTGGACCTTGCGGGCCTGGTGCCGTGCTTGGGACAGAGCGAAGCCGTGTGGTGGTCTCACCTCAGGGACCCGCTGGACCACTCTCTCCACACGGGGGAACTCCACAAGCACATCCTGATCTTCTGGACGCAGGCGACGCACACACACTGCGTAGTAAACTGCCTCACACAACACCTGTGGGACAGAGGATTGTGTGAAAATAAAAATAGGAAAACCTCAAAATGTTAACAGGACCACACCCAGATGGGAATTTAGTGAAAAGAAATTTTGGGTGTGTGCACTTGCACTCCAGCTTTTCCGGAATAAAGAAAAATAAATAGGAAAAATAGTTTTCAGCCTGATGTCTGTGTTTTGAATCCTTAAAGGTCCCATGTAGTACAAAGTTAGATGTCCGTGTGTAGTTTGATTATAAACCAGGTCTAGGTTCTATATTAATACTGTGAAGTATAAAAGTGCTCAGTCCACAGAGAAATGCACACAGCCTGTATTCAGAAACGAGCCAACAGGACTTCGGTAACTTTGTGATGTCACAAAAAAGACACCCGGCCACCCGGACCCACCATCCAAACCTTGCAGGATTTGGTTGCTCAAAGCTCAAATATTTGGTTCTCAGAGCCTCCTCTCTTGTGATTGGCTCACTGACCTGTTGTAACTAGAGCTCCAGAGAGAAGCCTGAGAGAGGAGATGTAAAACTACACTGAGTTTTTGGTATTTAAAACCACAAATATATCTTCTTATGGATAGCAACACTTCAAATCACCAAATCACAAGTAAAATGTAAAATATGGGAACTTAGTTAATTGTTTCAAAGGTGCCAAAGTGGCAGAATCCTAAATTATTTATATCAGCCTCAACTGGTTGAGGCAACTGATTTTTGGGGCCATTTGGGGTTAGCACAACAAGCTGTAAACATAGCACAATATTATCAACTCATAAAAGCTGTTATGGCAAATGAGTTTGTGTTGCTTATCTACACACAGAAAAATCCTCTTTAATTTAAAGTCATATTTTTGGCCTTCCAATATTCACTCAATTGTAGCTCTGTTTTTGGGCTCCACCAACTCCTGAGGGAAAGACCTGACTCTTTAGCTGTTAATTTCCTCCACTGTGTTCACCAGCTAGTTGCTAACTCTGCCTGCTGTTTGGTGCTGAAACTGGTGAGAGTGAACCAAAACATTAAAGTTACTGACAGTAAAACCAAAATATTGAGCAACATGCAACTTGATGTAAAAGCAGAAAACAGTAAGTGTGTGGAAAACAAGCATCACTGAACATAAACATGTGTGTTCGTGTGTCTACCTTAATTGGCTCCAACAGAAGGCACGAGCACAGGAAACTGGCAAAACAGGAGATGAGCCACATCATGGCCATGCTTTGACTGAACCCCTGGCCTGCCCAAATCGAAACGCCATTCGCCAGAGCGATCCCTGCCCAGCTGCCCCACAAGGCGGCACGCCCACACCAGGGAGGGAACCGTCTGGGACGACACACGTCTGTCACAACTGGAGAGTGGAGAGAAAAGGCCAGGGGAGAGAGGGAACTTTATAAAGAACGGTTTGTGAAAGGAAATACTGAAAAGGAAAAATAAAAAGACCAAAGAGGAAACGAAGGCCCTAGGGATGAAACTAAGACGAATGATCGGCAATAAAAACTAAAATATAAAGGAAGGGACTTCCGAGAGTATACATGTTTCTAATTAACAGTATCGACTATTTAAATATAAGGCATTTGCATTTTAATTATATTGTTTGATACAAGATAAGATTGGAAGGTTTCACGCTTTGAAAGTTAAATAACTAACTAACAAAACAATCAGGTTAAGCTGTATAAATAGTGTCCCAATATCTTTGGACCCCATGCTGAAACAAGTGTGCCTTTTAAATTGATTTCTCTCTGACAACAAAGGACTTTTCTTATTTAACACTGAGGCAACAAAATGAAGATCGTGATGCATATACTCAGGATGTACATTAAAACATAACAATAAGGGCCAAGACACACAGCCGCCAGTACGGAGCTCATCACTGAACAGAGCAGTCTAGGTTTTCTTCCTAACGACCATTACAAGTTTTATCCTTAGAAACTGGGGTTGTTCATGTCCTCCTGTATCACTAATCTGACCAAAGAGTAAACCAGCAGAGTAACAACAGAACGGTTTGCAGATAATTGATCTATGAGGCAAATAACTTTAAGATGACCTTTGGAGTACAATTTGGAGATCTTTTACAATGACTTTGTTGTGGTGATGGTAAATCAGATTTTATGTAACAGGCAGCACAAATAAGTTTTTGTACAATCGACAAAAAGGACCTTGTCATTTTGCTCGACAAAACAATTCTGAACCAATGTAGTAGAAATGCCAACAGAAGGACATAATAGACTTCTCTAACATTTTCTGCTAAGCTATCTTGTCTACTGAGAGAAAAACCAGTTTTGATGGAAATAATACAGACCAGGGTCAGTAAACTTAAGTGAAAGATGAAAGTAAAAATCCATTGATTTTACTCCTAGTGACAAACAAGCTAAAAAGTTACTTATCAAATTTCTTATAACTTAAAATGCACCAGAGGTAGATGTTTTGTAGTTTTTGGACAAAATTTGTCATAATAAATAATATGTCATCTGAAGCAATATTTATAATATGTATAACTATTATTATCTTTGTTAAATGTATTCATTCATCTAAGGTACAATGAAATACAATGAACATTCACAGACTCATTTCTGACATTTATACATTCTCCCAACCCCAACATGGTCCCACATAAAATTTCTAAGCATACAATGAATGAATAAATGAATAAATAAACCTTTCTTTTTCACATGGTGGTTAAGTCAATGATAAAAAAGGAATAGAAGAATATGCAAAATAGCTGCACCGTAAGAGATTTGATTGGATTGATAGAGTGGTTGGTGCTTCATTTGTCCTGTAGTGTCTTTAACTTAATAATATAATTAATCATAGGGCGACAAACAGACTCAAATTTTTAAGATGCCCCCCTCAAGTTGTGCTTGATTTTCTCCAGGTTTAAGAACATCATGAAGTCTTTAGAGGTGAAGGAGCTGACCACTCCACACCAAAACATGTGTCATGTTTGCTGGTCAGTCTAGAAGTTCACATCAACTTAATTCCGGTTTCTGGATCCATTTTTTGTATACTGATTGCCCGATAGTATAATTTCTTAGGTTAGGAAGTGCCAAGCCGTTTGTTTTTTTATTCCACGAAAAAAAGATTTGGGTAAAAAGACAAAAAGGTACAAAAAGCATGAGCAAATTAATTTCAATGCAATTTACCAAGCAGTGGTAATGTGCAAACTATACGACCTTTCCAGGTCCCGTTGAAATTTTTCAATTAAGGAAAGAAAATAGTTTTTGTAAAGGTTTGATAACAGTCAACCAACATTAACACACACATACTTCTGGACATCTTAAAGGGGAACAATAGGTATAAATATTTGCAATCACATTGCTTTAAGTAAGATGTTTGATGCTTGATAAATTACCTTTTCTTCCAAACACATGTGCACACGCGTGCGTGCGCACAAACACACACACACACACACACACACACACACACACACACACACTCACTTTTACACACACCTGTATTTGAGGTGAAAGCAGTTTTTGGTGGGTTCCTTCTGTCAGATTCGAGAGGAAGAGGCTCATGGAGGAGAATCACTTCAGTCTTATCTCCCAAAATGCTCGACCTGACACACAATATAATTAAACATAAGCAGGTCTGTAAATGTTCCTAGTAATGCAGGTAATTCTTTGCATTTCTTGTGTCAGAGGTGAAACTTACAGGTCAGCCATCTCACTTTCATCGGCCTGAGGAAAGAAGTTCTGTTTATCTGCCAGGATGTGTTTGATTAGATCCTCATCTGTGAGTGAAAAGATGTTTATGTACTCAAAGAACTGAGGTTATTGGTACTGGCAGAAAAAAAAAGGCTTCCTACTGTGGTTACCTGAAGAGGTGAAATATTTGTTGCGTTGGTCAGTTCCCTCCTCGTCATCAGGGTTAAAGGTCATGTCAACACCCAAGTGCCTGCTCCCCTGACCCCTTTTCAGCCTTGGCATTCCTGCTCCATGCCCTGCCCCTCCCACCACAGACACGTCACTCAACAGCTCTGACCAATCCCTGTCCTCTGTCTCCTCCTCTGCCATGCCCCAGCTCTCCACACTGAAATACACAGTGAGAGATGTTTATTATGTTGTGTGACTTCAGAAAATTATTCAGGTACTTTAACAGTCTTTTTCCTCTCTGTCTCTCTACCAAACAACAAGTTGTTTTTCAGAGAACAATAATGATGTTGTTATAACACTGGAATCAGTGCTGAGACAATTATGGCGTTGGAGTTTATAGTTGTGACAAGAGCAATTCTCTAAATCAAAAACAATTTCCCCTTTTCTTTTTATTATTCTCACTTCATCTGACAGCTGGCAATTATACTTGGTATTTGTATTCCAATGATGAAGTCATGCATTATCTAAAACAACTGCCTTGGCAACAGAGTAATTCACCTTTTGGTTGATGGAGTGGGTAAATCCACATTGGTTTCTTCTGAGTTGGTCTGAGAAACAGATAGATAGATAGATAGATAGATAGATAGATAGATATAAACAATCACTTTGGCAGGACCATGGGATTCATTTTAATTTAATATGAGTTCCATAATAAACTGAAAAACACATAAAGGCATTTTAAGGAATTGTAAGTCCCTTTCTTTTCTTGTCAGACTGTACCTCGTCATTAAAGAAGAGGAAGGAACTTCCAGCCATGGAGTTTTCCAAGTCATCGATCTCCACAGACTCCTGGTCCACTTGTTGTGGCAGCTGCTCCACAGACACACACTAATGTTCACACACACACACACACACACACACACACACACACACACACACACACACACACACACACACACAAAGAGAAAATATTCAAGTGGCCTCTGGGAAGCACTGAAACCTTGATCATGTTTTAGTTTTGGGGAGATTTGAGTTACCTTGCTGCGGCTCATTCTGAAGAGCGTGAAGACGAGCAGGTAGAGAGGGTAGACAATCAGACAGGTCACCACACCTACTGCCACAGTCTCTCCATTTAATGAAGAAAGCCTTGACACGGCCTGTGGGCTAAAGCACAGGATAGCATTCAAATGTGGGAACTAATCACCAGTTGCAATGTGGAAATTAACAAAGACAGCAGGCAGAGAGGACAAAAACACAAACGACACACATTCCTGTACCTGTATCTCTTATCAACCACGATGCTGTACCACAGTGTGTTGGCCAATAGAAAGAGCTGCAGCAACAAAGTGCAGCAAGTGGCTCTCTGCAGGCGGGTGAAAGGGCTGCGGGGAGGCCTCTCATAGAGTGACAGCCACAGGTGGCTCTCACACAGCGCCCTCTGCAGCTCGCACCGCGCCAGGCGGGGCAGCTGACGGAGCACAGCCTCCTCTGAAAGAAAGGGAAAGAAACAAAAGTGGTACCGGCATCAGACTGGCGTCAACCAACAGCCATATTCATCATGGATGTTTGGATTATAGCTTCTTACCTGATGCCTCCACCTCAATCTCTACACGTCCGTCAGTTCTCTCATTGTCGACTGACAGCCACTCCTCAACCAGGAAGTAGTAGCTGCTTCCTGTGTGCAGGTCTTTCACCAAGACGTACTGCAGCATCCATGCTGGGGACAGACCTGAAGGAGGGTCATGAAACAATGGTTTACTCAAATATCGGCTACTTAAACTCTGTGATTACAGGGCTCTGTTATGTGTGTGTGCATGTGTCTATACCCTTGTTGTCATGCCAAATTTGTATTTTCCAGATGCTGCCCAGGCTGGTGTCTGTGGCAATGTGGAAGATATCAAGTGCGTTGCGTGAGAAGGCTCCTCTGCTGTCAAGATGGCGGTGTCCACTGCGGCTCTCACGTCCGTACAAATTGATTCCCACATGGGCTGTAGTGCCTGAAGGACAGACAGAAACTCACTATATCAACTTTGGATTAACATAGTTTTGGAAATTTTCGTCATTAAATTGCCCCTGAAAAAGTGGGGTCATTCATCTACAAACTCTCTTCTCTACTCTGCCATGTTTCCTATCTTTATAAAAAACTACTTAATTTTAAAATTGAGTATTTTTTTCAAGCAAAGAGCTTAATATTTGATGGTGCCCGCTTTTTAAAAGTGAGAATATGGTGTTTTTTCTTGTCTTACATTATAGTAAACTCTATATCTGTGGGTTTTGTACAAAGTAAGACGTTTGATTACATCACCTTGGGCTCTAGGAAAATGCGATGGACACTTTTCATTGTTTTTTGTTATTTGAATGTTTTAGTGATGCTTTACAAATTAACAGGTTAACCAAGTTATTGAAACAATAATCTGAAGATGAATCGATGAGGCAAGATGAAAATTATCCTTAGTTGAAGCACTATTTCAAAATCATTATTATATATATTTACCCTATTGATTTATTTAATTTAATATAAATGTAACTACATTATAAAACGTCAAAGATGTATTTCTAGATAGATTGTTTTATTCAGATACTACAATTGCTGCTTTTAATCAAAGCTGTCCTATAATTACAGTTGTACAGTGGAACCTTAATATTTACAGTTACACACTTATTAAGCTATAAACAACAACATTTCTCACTTTTTATCATCTTGACATAAGATGAGTAATAGTGACCCTAACTCACCTGCCCCTCGACTCCAGCCAGTCTTAACCTGAACCTCATACTTGAAGAGTCCGTCTTGGCTGCAGAGTGGAACAACACCAGCCCGGCGAAGATCCAGTTGGTCCAACTTGTGCAAGATGGCTGCTGCTACAAGATAGCTTAGTAAGCCCAATACACACACCAACAGCACAACCAGGCTTGGTGCACCAGAACGCTCCTGAAGGAGAAGGGAAACGGTTTAAGTGTGTGTTCATCTGGCGAATATGCACAAAGAAGGCATGTTTTTTTTTTTGTGTGATACTGACTGGCACTTTAAAGCTGATGGCATTGATTGGTACAAACACGCTTCCACCGAAGGCTGTGAGGTGCCTGGTGCGGCAAACAATCCTGCTGGGGTTGGTTTCTGCCAGGGGCACCATGCCATCTGTCCGCCACTGCTTCTCACTCTCACTGAAATACTGACACAGGGAGGCAAACACCGCAACCTCCAGACGAACACCCCCAGGCTGAGAGCCAGGGCTGCAGGGCGTGCTCACGTTGATGTAGTAGTCCAGTGTGGTGTCGTAGGACCTGTGTAACATGGGACAGACGGGACACTGTTTGCTGTAGTCATACAGGACAGGAAACAATATCCAAAACAAACATGCCTCAGGTTTTATGGCCACACTATAGACCTCACCCAGCAAACATGAGTATTAAATTCTAAACTAACATATTTAGTACACATCATATTACAGTGCAGTGAATGAACAAGGGCTCGTACTCTGGTGACAGGAAGAAGGTGTATTCCCTGTGGTCCATATCTTGCCCCCTGGTCATACTAGGTGTGATACGTTTTCTGTCTGTGCAGTTGAACTCGTTTGGCTCTTCATGGGCATGAAGGTAAGCTGTGATGTACGGCTCTTCTTCATCCTCTTCTCTTTTATCCTTCTCTCTGGCAACTGGAGAAAGAAAAGGAAAACTACGATTACCACCAACCAGCCAAGTTGCAGGTAATATGGTCACAATCTCTCCTTCCTGAGTTACAGCATTGAATGAACAATTTTGCTGAACATTAGGATGTCACAGTGAATTTGACCTTTGACCCTTTGGAAATGAAATGACATTACTTCATTTTATCCTATCAGACGTTTGTGTTAAATTGTGTCATAATTAGCGCATGAATTTGTGAGTTATGGCCAAACACATGTCTTGTAAGATCCCAGTGACCTTTGACCTTTGAACATCAACTTCTAATCAGTTCATCCTTGAGTCTAAGTGAATGTATGTGCCAAATCTGAATAAATTCCCTCAAGGTGTTACTGAGATATCGCCTTCACGAGAATGGGATGTACGTATACAGGGATGGACTGTCGCCCTCAGACATAATGATGAATGAGAATACTTAAACTGAGTCAATACAATTACAAATAAAAATATAAAACTGTATACAATTAACATAGTAGATCAATGAGTGCTGTTTAACCTCTTTGTACTTGTTATGTTAATGCATCTATAGATTGTATGTTATCTCCCTATTTGGTCCATATAATAGCTATATGTTGGCAAGCCAGTTCAAAATTCACACTGCTACTCTCTCATGAATAAATACTTAAATACTGAAAAGATTCATAACCACATATCGTACAATATAATAACAGCCGATGTTCTTTCATTTATAAAGAGAGCAAGGGTTGCCAAAACAAAACAGAATAATTCTTTGTTAATCCCTGTGAGAAAATTACACCATCACAGCTGCTTGGATACATGATGAGGGTACAAACCAGAAGGAAGAGGCTGCAAGGGTCCATTGATTTCATAATACAGCCAAGCATAACACTGCTACATTACAGCTTCAAAATACCTTCCTCACTCGGTGTCAACAAAAATTGAACTTCTAAGGTAAGCCAATGAGTATGTTTTGTATTAGATAAGACATTATATTGTTAAGTTGTTCCAGCCGTGTATGCAGTGTGTATGTGATGAACGTCAAGAGCTCACCCTCCAGAGAGGTGAAGTTGAGCTGTACAAACAGCCCTGCCTGTCTGTTAGTATTTCCCATGCTGACCCTAACGATGACGGAGTCACAGTGGCTGATGTTAACGGCTCCAGCTGTGGGCAACCCTCCATTACCAGAACCCTCAACTCCAACATCACTGTTGCCATTGCTAATGGCAACAGTGATGGCCTGACTGTCATCCAGCCCTGAGATTGGGATCTGGGTGCCATTTTCAGTGCGAAACTCCATGGACGCCACCTCGGTAGAGACGTTGTAGTTCTCCACATAGTTGAAGGGGAAGGGGTTGGACTCCACCTTGGGGAAAAAAGAAGAAGAGAGAGAAAATCATAAGAGGAAGTGAAGTGGATAAATTGATATCTGATAGAAACTGAGGGTGAAACAGAAAAAGGTAAGACAAAACAAGTGCACTTCAGGCAGGTCATTTCAGTGTTTGCTCATGAGACTTTAGCAACAGCAGTTTTCTTGCTGCCCAGTTTTTTGACAGACATCCAAAGACAACGAGCATTCTGTACTTGATTGAGTGTTTTCTGTCAGATTAGATGTTTTCTGATGTTACCTGAAACAGTAGCTGCACGATGCCGTTTCCTGCAGCAGCTCTGACAAGATTGGTGTTCAAAGCTCGCGGGATGGAGAAACGCTGACACTCTGGAAAGAGAGAGGGGAAGGTAAGAAGACAAGATTAAACACATGTTCCATCACGGTCCTGTTGTCCAGCTTTCTATAGATAATGAGGTGATGAACATGATCACCTACAGAAACATAACTTTCATCAACTAATGAGACAGTAAGTACACACCTCCACCTGGACTGTTGTCATGGTAGCAGAGCAAGCTATGGGGGTCGGCCAGTTTTCCTGTGGCAGCGATCTCAGCTCCCCTCAGCATCAGTGGCTCCTCATTGAGCACCCGAGCGTGCATCAGGATCATCATGAGGACCGAGGACAGGCTGTAAGCCTTCGCTGCCACTCGCAGAGGGTGTGGCTCTGGTGAAGAGGGTGAGGGGTCTAACAGGGTGCCAACTTGCTCCTCACCAGAGGAGGAAGAGGTGGAGGGGGGTGAGGGGGAATCGACATAGGCTGTCTGAAGGTAAGACTGGGAGGCTGACTGGCTGACCTGATGGATCAGATCACCTGGAGGGAGGGAGAAGATATGAGATGAGGTTAATAGCTGAGATTAGGAAAAGAAGAAAGTGGGGAAAAAGTTACAGTTGCCCAGTTTCCTTCACTGTAGTTTGTTTTTGCCAATAAATCTTCCAGTCTTAGAGTGCAGGAGGCTTTTTTGAGAAACAGAGTTAGTGAGCCAATCACTGACAGATTGATTGTAATTAGATGATTGATTTGGATCAACGATCAACTGTAGATTTTCACTGTTTTCCTAAATATGTGTCCACAAACGTGTTTAGTGGAAATAAATGATAAACTACAGAACACAAAGGTTAACCAAATGATCTTACATCTACAAAACAAGTATCATATATACAGTAATACCATGAGCAAGTATTACAGTTGATCTATGCATCTCTATTTCGGTCTTCAGTTTTTTTCTATATGTTGTCTGGTGATAAGCAACACCAGTGAGAGGGCGTTGCTCTCCACTTGGCAATAAACATACATGAATAAATGAGTAGTTGATAGCTCCTAATTAATGTTACACTTTACTTTCATTCATATTTTGAGACCAACACTGTTCTGACAGATGGAAACACTCATGGATTCACAGCCAATTTTTCTTTCTTACCCATGATGTTCAGGATGTTGTCAGCTATCTCAGTTGGAGTGACAGTGCCCTGCTTGGTGTCAGTCTGCAAAATCTCCAGCATGGACTCCAGCTTGTTCAGAGTGCTGTTCTGACACTCCTCACAAATGAACTCACGACTCACCGCCTGGAAAACACAAACAGAATTGATCATTTCTTTGCTTTCCTTCCTGTTTCCATCTTTTCTAGCTTTCCCTTCAGCTCACTCACCGTGCACTGAGCCAGAGCAGCAGAGGTCTGCTGGATGTCGTTAACAGTCGTCAGGTCCAGAGCCGTCAGAGCTCTGGTAATGTTGCTGCGGACTCTGACTCGGTAACTGCGCTCTTCTCGGGACACCCATGCTGACCCCCTGCTCTGCTCATACTGAAAGGGAGTATAAACAGGTATAAGTATGCTTCATGATACTGTCGATGCATCAATTGATGTTGGGTGATTAGACCTCTCGTACCTCATTTAGGACTGTAATAAGAGCCAGTGATAACTCTCTGACCCTCTGGGAGTCTCCTTGCTCCAGCAGCTTTTTCAGTTTGCTGTCTGTCAGCTCAGACAGCCAATGAGGAAGGCTTCTGTACTCGGGTGGTGGATCTGGCATCACAACTTCCATGGACCTGGACACAAACACACAAAAAATGCACTGCTGCTGAATATTGTGTTTCAAACATAAAAATATTAGATGGCATGACTGAATTATCTCAATAACTGTTGAAATTAACTGTGGACTGTAACTGGACTGGCACAAATTCTTTTGAAGACATACGTATGTGGTTCCCAAATCCAAATGACTTTCATGGTCACCTGACTTTTCTTCTGAAGACATCATGATGTTCACATTTGTGGTTTTCAGTGAAATGTTTTAACATCTATTGGATTGGCTACCTCTCAAGATGAACTGTAATAACTTTGGTCATCCCTTAAATTTTCACGTTAGCACGCTAACTTTCTAAAACTAGAATTACCGCCATTCGCTTGTATGCCTCCGTCTATCAGCCAAGTTACAGGAAATGGTTACAACCTCTCCTTCCTGAGTTAGAGAATTGACTAATGGCCACATCCTTGAGTCCAAGTGGATGTTTGTGCCAAATTCATAGAAATTCCCTCAAGGCGTTACTGAGATATCATGTTCACGAGAATGGGACGTACGGACATCCCAAAAACATAATGCCATATAAAAAGACTACCACCAGGGTAAACATGACACCTGCTAAACATCAGCATGGTCATTGTGATAATTTTGCCATATTAAAATTACTATTTAGCTCAAAGCACTGCTGAGCCTGAGAACTGACCTTCTTTAGCTTGATTTCATGAGGATTTTTGGATCTTGTGCAGCTCCTCTTAAAAGCAGAGAAATAAACTTTTTCCAGTGCTGACATATAAATAAATTGGGCTTTTTAATCCTTTGAGGGCACTGACTGGCTGGTGGGCTAATCATGCTCAATTTACTGTATTTTAAGAGGATAATGCACTGATAATCAATACCGCTTTCCAAGCAATTCCAGTTAGATATATAAAAAAAGACAATCAATATAAGCATAACCTCAGAAATCCTGTCGAGTGGTTTGCTGTTTAACTTGCTGCAGATAGTGCAAACATAAATAATATTGGAGGCTACTCTTGAGCAGCACATTTTTAGTTGCAGCCAAACATTGTTCAAATGCTTAGAATTGCGAAATTAAGCTCCCAGTCAGTCTCTGAAGATACCAAATATATAAGGTTGAATTTAATTGAAATGTGCAGCTGAATAAATGTAGAATATTTCTATTTAATGGAAAAGTGCAACCATTAAAAAAACTGTGATTTTGGCTTTGACTATTTAACTCGCAAATTGATAGAGAATATATATGGTATGTGATACAGTCTGTCAGTGTGAAATAAAATTATTTTAACAACCGTAGACCTACTTGAGGAAAAATAAGGGAAAAATTGTATTATATTAAGGGGTTTTAACCTAGGGCTACCAAATTTAATTACTGTAACAATATTGTTTTAAAATACGGACACACATGCACAGAAACATTTGAGCAGGATCCAACTTTGGGGCCGTATGATATTGTCCAGATATTCCTGTCTTTCACAGGAGCTGCTGATCCCATAATAATATGACAGCTAAGAGTGGCTAAATTCACTGTTCAACACCCTCTGATGCAAGGCACTAAACTGTTGCCATTAGTCGCCAAAGAGCTAAACTTTATTAAGCTCTACGGTGAAATTTTCGGGCCAGAAGTGAGCAACAGAACAAAAACCTCGGAGATGGTGGGGATTTATTGTACCTCTCACAGAAACTTCAGTAATGTGCAGGTTTAGCTGACTGCAGCAGCTTGGGATGTAAACAAAAAAAAGTTGAAGGTCTGAATCTTATTTAATTGGCCACACTTCTCTGTCTAACTGAACTAAATAGCAAAGTAAATTGTAGTTACTTGTTGAGTGCAGTGATGGCAGCTCCCTGATGGTCCTCCACTGTGATGGACACAGCTACACGGTGTCGGGCTGAGCTGAAGCCCGGGGGCAGGAAGGCCGAGTGCTCTGGACTGCTCCCTTTGTACACACAGAATTCCTCGCAGTAGTCTTCTTTGCAGCGCGTCACCAGCAGACTGTAGAGCAGGGGAGTCTCTGAGACGCCCAGATCACTGTAACCTGGAGACAGAAAAGCGAGAAAAACAAAAAGAACAATAGAGAGAAAAAAATGACAATGGTAAAGAGGTGATGAGTAATAGTACATTTGAAAAAAAAGGTAAAACAGACACGTACATACATATTGTGTCGGGCGTATGACAGTGAGGCAAGGCCGGCCCAAGGCATATGCTAACTAAGCGGCTGCTCAGGGCCCCCGTGGCCACTAGGGGGCCCTCAAGAGTTCTTGAAATGACCCACCATATATTTTATTTAACATTAGGACCACCAGCATATTGGCACCCATAGGCGCCACACCGTCATATATAATTACATCGTTTGGGCTCTCAAGCAGTTCTGCTCAAGCAGTGCAAAAAATAGAAACTGTACTTGGCCTCAAAACTGCTTGGTAGTTTTAATATCTATTTATATATATGATGGCTAAAACTGCCAAACACACCTGGCGCACACGCCCACAGCTGCATCTGGAGACACTGCGCACTCTCATGCCAAGAGCCGTTGTTGCTGTTTGCTTTGAGATTTATTGGATTGTTATTTTTTGTTTATTGTATGTTGGTGTTTGTATTTTACAATTGTTGTACCTGGAGATGATGCACAAGTTCTCAGAGACCGTTGTGGCTGGACTGCACAGCAGCCGGCAGCCCTGTTGAGATTTATTAGGCTGTTTTATCCTTATTCATTATCAACAATGAGGGTGATTGTTGCTTACTAGTTATAGCTATTAGCCTATAGGCTTACTATTTACAAGATCAAAATCTAGTTTGTCGTCATTAAATAAAGTTTAGGATGTGGCTGCGTCTGTAGGTATGGGCCAGCAGTCAGGTTGCTAGCAGGAGTCAAAGTATGAATGGAAGTTCTGGCAAATAGCTTTATTTTTTGGAAATTTTAATACTTTATTGTACTATGACGTATTTTGATATACTACACTATGATGTTTTTCACATTTTTATGCATATGTACAGTGGTTAGAACTGTTGCCTTAAACTGAAAAAGTCGTGGGTTGAATCCCAGGCATCCCAGGAATCTCAGGCATGGGGCCTTCTGTGTGGAGTTTGCGTGTTCTCCCTAAGCCTGCATGGGTTTTCTCCGAATACTCCCGCTACCACCCACAATGTACATTAGATTCATTGACATTTGACATTTTAATGCCTCACTATGCTATAATGTTTTTTTTTTTTTTTACATACTTTATGTACATATATGACATAATTGTCCCTATATCAAGAGTGATGTCTCATTTATAAGAGGATATATTACTATGACATATATACAACCTTTGTATATATGAAGATACAAGTTCATAACATATATGAAATACTCTTAGTAAAATGCAACTTTATTAAAACAACATGCTTATAATAATTCTATATGTTCTTATTTGATTTTCTCAATAATTTCTTAATAAATTGAATCATACATTTCTATCTTTTATATTTTCATATAAATGAACATATACCGACAGGATGGATATATATTTATATAACATTTATGTAACATATATATATATATATATATATACTGTATACACACACGATTTTCCTTCATGTGTGTACATATTTCATATATGGAGATTCAACATATGTACATGTATAATATTTGTGTATGGGCATCTCTAAATGTAAATTCTGATCTTATATGTTAATAAACTGTTTGGTTGATGGCATTAAAAAGTCAATCTCTTTGTTTTGGAGTCGTGGTGGGTTTGTTGCATCCCTACCAATGTTGAGACCAAACCTACGCCCTTGGCCAAATTAACTTCTGCTCAGGGCCCCATAAAGGCTTGGGCCGGCTCTGCAGGGAGGTCACACCTTCCTTCTTCCTACCTGAACAGTTGAAGTGAACCCGGTCCAGCAGTGTGCGTACCCTCCAGCCTTCAGCGTCCCCGTCCCCGTCCCCATACTCCACTCCTGCTTCCCCTCCCCCTCTCAGGTGACACTCTCCACCAGCCGGGGGCATATTGTGATGCAGCGTGATAGAGGCAACACCCTCACCATCCAGACTGCCATCGGTCACGTGCAGGGTGAAGATGTAAGAGTCTCCGTGGCGCAGGACACCCTGCCGCAGCACCAGGTTCATGCCGTCACTTCCTGTGGTGGTGGAGGAGGAGTCCAGGACCAGAGTCTCGTTCTGCAGAGTCATGGCACTCCAGCGCTAAGAGACAAAGAGAGAAAGAGATTTGGTAAAATATAATTTGTAATTTCCTCAGAAGCATAAAGTCAAGTAGACAACTTAAAAACTTTCAGTAAAGGTAAGGACAACTTCTTGTTTCTTTTTTTTATTTGTTTTATTGTTTGCCTTACTGTGATTGTTTTAATACACACCAAATATCTGTAGCCAGAACTCAAAGGCAGTGTCAGTTTGATACCTGAATGGTTCCTGTGGTCCAGAAACCAGGTTGTACTGGTCCTAACTTGATTAATCTAACTTGATCAGTGCATTTTTTTGGTTAGCAGGTTATGAAAAAGGGGGAGTTGGGTTGGGAACAAAAGATACATAATGGGTGCTAAGCAGCTTTAAAGGAATAGTTGAGCATTTTGGAAAATACATATATTCACTTTCTTGTTGAGATGAAACGTTGGCTTTTGTCCTGATTAAACAAACAAGATATAACATTTTAATAAGTGAGCTTTAGAAGTGCTGGTAAGTGGATTTTCTTTTCTTTGGACAGAGCCAGGCTGGCTGTTTCCCCCTATTTCCAGTCATTGTGTTGAGATCAGCTAACCAGCTGCTGGTTGTAGCTTCAAATTTAGCATACAGACATGAGTGTATTTTCTAAAATGTGAAACAAAAATTATTATTGGTCCAAAGAGACCTGAAAAGACCTTGCAGCTGTATACAGAGAACTTTGACACATTTGAGTCTTTTGTATACATATTAAGAAGCTTACTTCCCCAAGTAAGAAATATTTCTAAGGTCAGACTTCTTATGTTTTGAATAATGTTGAGAAATGTTTGAGAAAACTTTTATGTTGTCGCGGGTATACTGTATACTGTATATGTACAGCCTCCATTGGCTGTCAGTGGATCTTAGGATTCAATATAAAACGTTTGTTATAACCAGTTTATATGTTCATATTGTAACTTAAAGTCTCATAGGTTGGCTAACCAGTGTCTCATGGATGTTTGAATCCATACAAGTTTTACATGGAATTAAAGAGGCTGAAACTTGATGGAAACTGAACTTGTTTCCAGTTGAGGCTCTTCTTTGACTCCTCTGTTGAAATATATGCATGGTGGACCACTTTCCCATGAAGTGGTCTCAGACTTTTGGATCCCACTGTATGCAAAGCAAACAAGTATGGAAACTTAAGTACAGTTGAATTATTTTAAAAAGTAAGCTAGGTTAGTGTACAGCTGAGTCATAGTCAGTCAGCTGGCATGTGCAAATTGAGGACCAGTGACTCAACTCAAGTGTTTTGTCTTTCAAATCGTTTCCCTGTGTTAGTAAGGACATAACATATTCTCTCTGGCTCCACTTGTACAATGACCTCATTCTCACACCCACACACTGCCTGCATCACAAATCCCAGGGAAAGTCTGAATAAAGGAGGGGGAGGAGAGAAGGTGGAGCAGGAGGAGGAGAGGGAAGAAAAGGATCTGGAAATGTTGACTCCACTGTCACTTCTGTGGTGCAGTGACCTCATTTTGCTGAGACACAGATTTAGTTGGGTTGTGTGCTTGTGCCTTTCTCTATATATGTGTGTGTGTATGTGTGTGTGTGTGTGTGTGTGTGTGTGTGTGTGCTTACCCCACGGTGAAAGCCCTGGCAGTTGGTGCAGGTTCCTCTAAGGTAGACGTACGAGTTCTGGCTGACCTCGTAGATCGACTGGGCCTTACAGGACACACACTCCAGATACACCATGGGAATGTGACCGCTCTGTACAAGCACCTGTCACACATACACATACATGCAATGTGAAACAATGGCATGGGGCACAGTCTCTCCAAACAGAAAGTAATCTTCCCAACCACCTAAAAACAAACAGCAAGCATTCATCTGCTCTATGTGTTGTTGCTTATTAATTAGAACCACTACCACACACTATGTGTCATGCATTGTTATGCTTACTTACACCACATTCGGTGGTTTATCTTTTCTATTCTTCTCTCAGTCTAATTGCCATTTCCTGTTTAATCTGTTATGTTTTGTTTCTTCTCATCTAATAGACTAAAGGCTCACTGTATTTTGCTGGGAGCAGCTTCAATGCCAAGATGTTGAATTGTTAATCAATGAACCAGAGATGTCATCACAAACATTTTGGAGAATAAATAGATGATGGAGAAGGCCGAGAACTGGAGATTTTGAGTGCAATTATTCGTGAAAGAGACTAATTGTTGTAATTACATTGAATAATGTGATTGATTAATATCAAACGAGTAAAAAACGTTCTGCAAAACTTTTTGATATACTCACAACCATCCTAGAGAAATCTCTCCACATATAAGACAGACAGGCAGTATGTGACAATACATGTACATGCTTAATATCAGTGTGCATTTGTAATTAAGCACGACTGAATAGATGTTGAAAATATTTAACATCCTCACTGTGGAATTGATAAAAGCTCACCACATTAATACTGGGACAATCAATAACAACCATGACCACTGCTTGAACTACATCTTCCCCTGTGTTCCACCATGAACAGTTTTTTCCACTCTGATTTTTATCCTGCTTGGTGTGAGTCACAAATAACAGAGCCCTAATATGGACAGCAGAGGTTGACTTCCCGATTTTAGAGTTTTTTGTTGTAGCTGAGGGCAAAGAATGAGTGTAAGGCTGATGACAAATCACTTCTAACATGCTCAACAACACTGCTGACAGTATGATATATGAGCTCTCCTGTAACCCTAACCCAAAACTGACAATCATATACTGTACTCCACAAAAAGTGTCCGAGACCTTTATTTACCTCAACTGCAGAAGGCAAGAGGCCTTTATTTGAGGCTGGCTTTCATCAGAGGCAGGGCTTCATTTCTTATTTGCTGTTTGATAAGTATATTTGTTTTATAATCCCTTCAAATGAAAGAGGGACTCCTTGTGACATCACAGCTTGATTACTATCAATGATGATTTCTTACCTTGAAATTTGTCAGATTGCTTATTAGAATAACTGTTAGAAGCCTGAAGATGTAAAACTACCTCATATTTCACAAGAAAAAAACATCGACTACAGATGAATACCCAAAAGTTAATCACATTTGTGTAGCAGAACATTTTCTTAATTCTTTTTAAGACAATCTATTAGTTTGTGAGCCTAAACATTAATCTAGTGATCTAGTGGAGCGCTTCTGCCCCCCAGGTTGGAAACTACTGACTTAAAGCATGCTTGTATTCATGTGTGGAGGAGCCTATGTACACTTACAGTCTGTGTGGTGGACTCTGGTGCCATGCCGTCCTTGCTGATGGTCAGTTTGAAAGTGTATTCGACACCTGCCTCAAGCTCTGAGCCGGAGATTCCCAGCACTGGACCGCTGGAGCCCAGGCCAAAGTTCAGGCTGGAGCAGTGCTCTGGGCCCTGCAAGCAGAAATTGGAAGGGAGAAATGAGGCCATAATTGTAGCAATTATATCAATATTGATATAACTTCACTATTATCACAACACTGATATTAATACAAGAAAAAGACATACATGTGGCTACATTGTTACTTATGTACTACTACGCACTTATTTGTCATTTCAGTAAAGGCATAAAAAAAGGTTAAGGGGCCACTATGAAATTATGATAATGGGTGTGGTTTGAAGGGGCTGTGGTTGTAAAAGGCGTGGTTTGTAGAGTCTGCAAGGCACGCACAGTAACGTCACTGTTTTACAGTCCAGCATAGGCAAGAGCAGAGTGCGCCTGCAGCAGCCACTTCACTCGGGCTCAGTGGGATACGGTGACAAGGTAGACCCCCAACCTCTGCTAATATAAAGTCTTTATACTTTTACACCGTAATTGTTCCAAACAGAGCGAAATGGTGACTCATTAATCCTATTAGGCTATGCATTAACAACTTTGTGCAGCCTATTCTGTACACTGCCCCAATACCTACTCATTTCACAGTAACTACTCAGGTTGGGCATCTAATCAAACAGCTAGTAGGGGAGTAGACAATCATTGTCCTTTCAATTCAGCACCACATGAAGAGCAAAACAACACAAGTGGTCTCATTTGTTGTACATTGTTTGTGAACATCTGTTCACACAAAACAAACATCTGTGCATCATTCATTCTCAAATTATAGCAATTTATTTATCCGACATAACTTGTGAATTAATGAAGCCAAAATTTGCAAGTGAATGAGTCACCACTTTAGAACATTTGGATGTTAAGGGAGAGCCTAAGATTAAAAATGAAATGTTTATTTTCTCAAAAACGGTACATGGTACAAGACAAATGTTTACTTCCCCTTCACAAATATACTATATACAAACAAATCAAAATGTTTTTATTAATATCTTAATATTCTTTAAATCTTCTTGTTTGTGAAGATGTTATGAAGGTGGATAGTCGTATAATAAAGACTGTCACAACTGATGTCATTTTGTTGGCAGTGCCCAGCTCTCCTTTAGAGAAAAGAGAAAAACATCAACCTTTTGTAACATTGAATATTTTTTTCTTTTTTAACCAACTCTATTGTGTTCGTAATTGTACTTGTATCCAAGGTCAGGACAGTGTAGGACATTTGATAAACTGTGTTTCTGTCTGCTTCTATCTCTTCAACTTTGAGTCCTTCTAAATGAATATACAACTCTGTTTGACTCTTTGTGGTCAAACTTATTGCCCTTCAACATGTCTCAGTACGTTTTCTTCATTAGCAGTTCTCTTTATCAGCAGCTTCGCACAGCTGTGTGTGTGTAATGTTTGCATGTTGTTTACGTTCAAGTGTGTAATTGTCAGGGTGGAGAGCAGAGCGCCAGCTGCGGAATGCTGAGTTTATCTCTAAACAGTTACATAACCCTTTAAATGTCTGTCCGCTTAGATGTGCAGACACACACACACCAAAAATGTCTATTTGGACACACCCATCCCATTGCATTTTATATTGTGGTCTTTTGCTGTACAGGCAAAATGTGTTCCCAATGCGCGCGCGCGCGCACGCACGCACGCACGCACGCACTCAACATTAAAGAGGCACACTCACAAACTGTGCTGAACTGAGTTCTCTTCACAAGCCTCTCAGAAGGCAGTTACAGTACTCAGTCAGGACCAGATGACCATTACGTAATTTTTCCACAATCTCCTTTGCAGAATCAAGTCTGTCCTCCAAACTCTGTCTTATGAATTCACCATTAAAAAGTTTGAAAGTGGAGTTTGGTTTGACAATTCAACACTCTTTTATTTCTATTAGATTCAAGCCAAATACTGAGGAAACAGTGAGAGACTGAGAGAGACAATCCTGTCTAACCACAGGAGCAAAAGCAGAACAGCACAGAGCTCTGTTGTACTCTGCTTCTACTGTACTTGTAGCCATTTAAAGACACCACTTGTTCATTCACTATTCACTAATCTGCTCAGAATATATGGACTTTGTAAAGTAGTAAATTCTACATAATGTATGCTGCATAACATAGCCACATTTTAATGTAATACTTGGTTCTTTTTAGACACCCAATGATAGCATGACCTTCAACAGGTTACCCACTGAAATCAAACCTCTTAAAACAGAATGAAACAATCCACACGCCTGGCGAGGGATTGATTATACGATATATAGTGTAATGTCATGGTTTGTGAGAACAACAGAAACTGCTAATTTAACAAAAAGAAGCAATTTTTCAGTTATAATGTGTGAAATCATCTTTTGCTTCATGCCTGCCCTTACCTTTGAGGTACTTTGACACTCCCAGTTGTAGTGGAGTAGTGACTGGCTGTCTGGGTCCAAGTTAGGGTCGTAGGACTGCTCCGCACTGAGCTGCAGGTCCTGAGTTCTCGACCACACCCTGTAGGTGCCCCCTTCTATAATTGGCATCAGCCTGAAACCGGTTAAAAATTAACATAAAATAGCAGTGCAAATTTCGAATTCAACTTGTCATTTTAATGTCACACTGCATCAAACTGTGCATCACTAGCAGTGTTATTAATTATTTAGAATCCATAAATAAAGGGGGGAAAGTATGTGATCAACAGCTCTACAGGGAAAATGATGTGTTTCTCTACTGACCTGGCAGCCATGACACTCAGCTGCAGACAGGCAGCCTTCCTTAGCGGCACACCTTCATATGACAGAGAAAACACCAAGCTGTAGTTCCCTGTTGCCAGAGACATCTTAGGCAACGATAGCTGCAGCCGCCGCACATCCACCTCAGTTGAAAGGCGAATTACTGGGACAGGCAAAGAGTGAGCGGGCTGAGTCACCACTCCAGAGGGAATCCGGCCATGTTGGTCATTATCACAGGAGGGTGTTGAGAGGATCTGCCAGAGGTACTGAGCTCCATAGCGTACACAGCCTTTCAGATCCACACTGGCCTCCACCAAAGTGGGCTGGGATCGCCAGATGGCCAGGCGGGGGGCTTGAACCACCTGCACCTCCGGTTCCTCACACTCTAATACACTGATGTTTACCTCCACCTGGGCCAAAACCCAGCTCACCAGGTTACTGCAGTTCGCCTAGCAAGGAGAAAAAAAACAAGCTTGTGAAATCACAAAACTGGAAAGCTTTCACATACAGCACCTGTCCGATTAATCTATCTCTTGTTTCAAGGATCAACAAATAGATAATGGATCTACATGGAGTAATGTAATTCAAAGGAACATACTTGGACCCGGTAGTGTCCTGGGTGACTGTACTTATAACCCACAGTTGTGGTGTTGGTGTGAACTGGAGTAGAACCGTCACCAAAGTCCCACAAACACTCCACAGGATTAGACCTGGGTGTGACAGAGGCCATCAGGGTTATGGTCTTATTGATGAAAGTGTCCTGAGGAGCTGCATACAGGACGGCAGCCGTCAGCCGATTCTGCACTAGGATGTGCCTGGTGATGTTCTGACCGTGCAGGTTGTTGAAGGCCTTCAGGTAGATGGTCAATAAACCTGCCTCTTCTGGCATGTAGGACACCTGAGGATGGGTTGATTCATTGACATACATCACCACTTGTGCACCTTAACAGCTGTTTTGTGATATTCAAAGGCTGTAATATTTAAGTGAGCTGACCTCTTTGCCGATACATGATGCCTGATGGAGGTGGTGCAGATCAAAAGTCCACAAGAAACTAACAGGTTTGCCCGTCTGGATGTTGGCCACAAACAATTTCTTCACGCCAACAGGGATTGCTGTGCAGCTTCCCAAGATGGAAAGTCCACGCACCGGCTCCATCACCTTAACCTGGACCTGCCGCCTCTTGGAGCTCACCTGGATTGTCACATTGCAGCACATAAAGAGAAGTGCTCTGTATTAGTTCGACTATATTATCTTCATCTTGTTGACATCAGAGTAAAAAAAAAAGAATAATGTAGTCATGATTTGATTTAAAATATTAAATGTTTGAGTAGAGACGTGATTAACTTGTCTAATTATTCTGATGACATACTGTTTATTTTCGTAGAAAATTGGCTGCCGCCAATTTTCAAACACTCAACATACAGGCTTCATGTGAAATTGGGCTTAAATACGCATTGGAGGGGAGGATGACAACAAACATCAACAATATGCTCAATCATATGTTTCAGAGAACAATTCAATTTTACACATGCTGTACTGACTCAAGGTCTCTCTGTGAGGAGCAGAGTGCAGATAATTAAAGGCACAGACTATGATACCATGAGGGATCTACTGTGTGTGCCAAGAATAGTGTCACTGGATTGTCAGCATAAATGTGTGAACATGCCCATGTTAGGCAGTGATAGCAGACCTTATGTTTTAACACAGAGAGTGGCATGGCGTGGCAAGTAGAAAATTATTTTTCATTGGTAAATGCTCCCACACGCTGTACATGTTTTAACACAAGTGAGTGAAAGCTGAGGAATAGTTAATGTGATAGTCTTGTAGGAATGACTGTTTTTAATGTTTAAAATGTATATTTTTTTCTTCAGTAAAAAAATGACCAGCCAAAGCATCTATATTGTACTCTCTTATTTTGTATATTGTACGTTAATCATTTCCTTTCACTTTACCTGGTTGTGAGCAGTGAGATTCACCATGTAGTTATCCACTCGAGTGAAATTGTGGACATGTGTGAAGATGTGGTCATAAGTATGGTTGGGCTGAAGGGTGACAGTGGCATCTCCACTGATGCTGAGGATAATACAAACGTCCGAGCCAGCTGCCATGGAAATGGTGAACTCCACCTTCTCACCGACTCCTGCAATCTTTGTACTTGCCCTCAGCTCCAACCCCTGAATCTTGTCCTGAACAAAGAACTCCCTGGAGATCGCTTGCACACTGACATCATTGGTGGCATTCAGAGTAACAATGGCTGGCTTTGGCTCCTGGAAAATCAGAGAAGTTTTCCTTCCTGTGTCTGTTCTTCCTTCGAACAGCCACATCCACGTCACATTGGTTCCTGTCAGGACCTCTCCCTGGAGCGAGACACTGACACCTGTTGCCACGTAACTCTGCTCTGTCACATTGGTAGCTGTGAACCTTAGTCCAGAAATTACTTCCTGGACACTGACCATCTCTGACACAATCTCTGAGCTAACTTTATTGAAGACTTCCACAGTTACTAGTTTTTGGCCAGGACTGATGAAGGTGTGGGTGTTCCAGGGCTTGTTCCACGGCAGAACATCCCCATTCACAGACCAGCGGTACTGCAGGTCCGAGCCCTCCATAGTCAAGACTGTCAGGTTAGTTGGAGCATTGACTGCAACTGGGTTGTTGCTGATCTGCAGGTACACGCCTCTGGCTTGTTCCAGGAAGTGGATGGTTCTGTTGACAGACAGCTGGCCCAGGAGGTTGGCAGCCCGGAGAAAGATGTCACATGGACCTGGCGTAGAGAAATTCACCTCCACACTTTTCCCACTTATGTTGAAGCTTGAGCTGACTGGGTCTTGCTCTCTGATGAGGTTCCAGGTAAAAGTCATGTTTGTTCCTTCCTTTAATCCTGCTTGAAGGTGGAGAACGCGGTTTGTAGCAAAGCAGCAACCGTGCACTCCTGTGCCTCCGCCTCCTCCGATGTCCTCTGCTAAAACCTGCAGTCCCTCAAGTTCACGTTGGACAAACAGGAAGATACTCGCTTGTGCTATTCCTACATCGTTCTCCGCTGTCACAATGATGTTGAAAGTGCCAACAGAGCGAAAGGTGTAGAACATGGTGTGGGTCCCTGGTATTGAGGTGCAGCGGTCGCACAAGATCCAAGAGAACCGGACACCATCTCCTTCCTCCATTTGGGCCTCAAAGTGAACCGATGCATTTAGAGGGACATTTATCAAGCTGGCGTTGACAGTCAACCCACGGATTGGTTCGAGCACAGCAACAGGTAAAGTAGTGTGGTTTCTGCTTACTGTGTTGGCTGCTGTCAGTGTGATATTGTAGTTTCCTGAAATGTTGTAGGTGTGGTGCGTATTCTGGCCTGTAAGCACATTTCCATCCCCAAAGTTCCAGGTGTAAGTGACATTGGAGGCCAAGGAAGAAGTTGTGAAAGCATATGGTGCTTTAAGCGTCAGGTTGTTGAACTTAGTGCCATTATGTTGAATAACAATTGGTCCTACTGGCATCAGAACCTCAATCACAACACTGGTATTACTGGTGGAGATGTTATTGAAGACAGTGACTGTCACCATGTAATGACCCGGGTTTTTATACATTGTCTCAATATTCCCAGAACCATGAATGAGCATAAGGTCTTCCTCTCTGCCAAAGTCCCACTGATAGCTGTAGTTAAACTCTGGCTCAGCTCTGACCTGGAACCGGATCTCTTCTCCAACAGCGTAGTGTGATTTCTCAAGGGCAAGGCTGATGTTGGTCAAAGCTGGCTGCACACACACCAAGCTGAGATGGTTGGCCTTGGTGGCTCTGTTGACACCACTGGAGAGAAGCAGGGAGAGGCGGTAGTTCCCAACTGTCCAGTAGGTGTGTGAGACCCTGGGGTTGCCATGGTGTGTCTCGTTGGGGCTTCCGTCCCCAAAGCACCATTCATAGAGATGAGCCGATTCGTTACCGGAAACCCAGGCTAGAAAGTTGACAGGGGTCTGCTCTTGGATACACCCGGACGGCTCCATCCTTATAACTTGGAACACAAACACCTGCACCGTTAGGATTGTCCAACCAACGCTCACAGCGTTCGCAGCAGTCACGTTCACTGTGTAGTTGCCATCTTTGATGTAGCTGTGTGACACATTAGGTTCAGATGTAGAGTAGACAGTGCCATCACCCATGGAGAATGTCCATGTGATGTTATTACCTGAAGCAAGGCGCGCCCACACTGTAGTAGGACTGTGAAGCTCGGTGGGAGAAGAGCTTTCGGCTACTAGTTTTTCAATCTCCTCATATACAAACATCTCAGCACAAGCCTCTGTAGAACTGATGGTGTTGTTTACCGATACACAGATATTAAAGACGCCACTATGTGCATAGGTGTGTGCCACACGGCGACCTTGCAGCGGAGCTGAACCGTCTCCAAAGTGCCAGTCATAGTGAATTCCATAGGGTGAGGGCAGAGGGTGAGCCTCAAAATCGGCTGATTTGCCAGCAAGGAGGAGTCGTGGCTCTGTTTGTATATCAACACGAGTGAGGATGCTGTAGACACTCATGTTGATGCTCTGACTAATGTTGTCATAACGATTGGACACGGACACCAGCGCGGTGTATATTCCTGTACAGAGAGAGGGAAGGAAGAGAGGGCAAGAAAAAGGAGGTAAAATTATTTATATGCCACTGTCTACCCACGCTCTTAAGACATTTTAACATTGCTTAAATTGAAACAAATTGGTTGCCGCTACATTACTCATTGCTACTACTGCTGATAGGTAGATGGGTGAGGGGTTACCTGGCTGAGAGTAGATATAGGTGACATTGTTGCTTAGGAGGACCTGGTTGGACGAGTCTGGGCAGAGGAGGGCGGAGTCGTAGGGAGGCTTGTATTCAAACTCCTTATATCCCCCATCACCAAAAGACCATCTGCAGCGTAACAAAGACAATGTAAAACCATTAGTAGAGGAGCTTCAGAGAAATACATGGAGGTTAGATGAATAGATGCACTGATAACCATTTCCGCCCAGCCACCCACGCACGCACACACGCACGCGCACACACGCACACACACACACACACACACAGTCACTAGGAATCTTCTCTGACGAGGCAATAGAGGGTTTGGACGAGGAGAAGTGGAAACTCAAAACTCAGGAAGCCTCTCTGGACCAAGAATGGTGAGAGTGGAGGAAACTAAGTGAAAGAGTGCACCACAGTTGGGAGGGTGGGAATGCGAAAGAGGGAGGGAGGGAAAAGAGCAAAAGAGAAAGAGTGGAAGAAAAAAGAAAAAAAAAGTACAGGGGAAACAGCCGAGCAGAAGGGAAAATTCTTGTCAGCAATCTGCTTTAACCACACGGTTATAAATCCAAGGCTCTGCATGGTATGACTGCTGCAGTGTTATTATGGCGCACAGGAAGATGAAAACAGAGAAAAGAGCAAAGAGAAAGAGAGACAGATAGAGGAGAAGAAACAAGCAGCCAAACACAAACAGATGCAGCGCTTGTTTTTGTCTTAAAAATAAATAGAATAGGAGACAGAGAGAAAAAGAGGCAGCTTTTTATTATACTTTCTGTTTCAAAAAACACTAGACAAGATATATCTTATTTGCTCAATGCTTCTTTCCATCTGCCCCCCCCCCCCCCCCCCCCCCCGTCTTCATACCGAAAGGTGGCAGCCACAGACATGTCCACGAGCACAGAAGTGGTGAGAGTCTGAGTGGAGCCCTGAGGGACCACATCTGGCACACCCTTCACTGTGAGGTTGGCCATGGGCTGCAGGCGGTCTACCGTCACGTTGAAATGCTCTGTGAGGGTGCTGACATGGTTCATGGCCGTCACCTGAAAGACATGACACACAACCAGTAAGATGGCTGAAGGCAGTGGATAAAAACTTGAAAAAGTGTTGTTGGTGTTCAGGTCTCTTGTTAATTACACACTAACTATTTTGATAATTGATTAATACAATAGAAAAGGTTTGAAAACATCAACTCCGACTCTGGGAACTTTCTCACAGTTTTCTGACATTTTCTAGACCAACAGTTAATTGACAATAATCAGCAGATTGCATAATCAATGATCCAGGAAGGTCTTCAAGAAAACCAAAATGCTAATAACTCTGGTGATTTTAGAGTAATACAGAGAGCGTTGTGTTGACCAATTTTAACATATGACAACTGTGTTACTACAGAATAATCAATTCGGGCTTGTATGTGCAATAGAGTTCTTTCTTTCAGATGTAATTAACAAAATCTAATCTTGTAATTACTTAAATTAAAAATTGTCTGATTACAAATGGAAAACCTTCAAGTTAAACCTTACTGTCCAAATTCTTAGCACAAAACAAAAAGCTGCAGAGTCACAGCTGAAGTTGTTTAATATGCACACAATTTGTCACTGTTTGTGGATGCCCCATTAAAAAGCTGGATATTAAAAACAAACCTGTCACATATAAACCTAATCCAAACAATTAATATTCCTGCATGCAACAGGGGAGACAGTTTGCAAGTACGAAAGCAATTTGACTAATGTTGAATTCACAGCTGAGTTGACAGAAACGCACTGTGAGTTTATAGACTGCGGCATGCTGGTAGATGACGTTGAGAACAGTGTTGTAATAGGTGAAGTAGGGCTTGTCATCCACTGTCCATTTAAATGTGGGACTGGAGCCTTCAAGCACGGATGCTGTGTAGCTCTAAAACACACACAAACATATAAACTTAGATATAAAGACGTGATTAAAAAAAAAAGACATATCAATATCAAATATGAATTCTTAATAGCACAACCTCACACCAAATAAATGTACTTGGGAGCAAACACTTACCACAACTGACTCCATCAGCACCCTGTGTGCAGGGTGTGGCTGCACCACCAGTCTTCTGAGGGGCTCCTCCAGGTGGACGACCATAATCAGGCTGGCCTCTGTCACGTTGTTGTGGGCCTCCAGCTCCACCTGCACCGGACTCCTCTGCTCCTCTACTCCTAGGTTCAGGTCCAGCACTGCATACAGGCTGGGCTCGGCAGCTTTGACCCCAGACCCTGCGCTCGGCCCGGGCCGACAGAGCGACGGGCTGGACGAAAACTCTGATGGACATTCTGACTGGAAGATCACGCTCCGATTACTGCCCCGGCGAGAAGCCTTTGTTACGTAGCGAGACTGGACACAGAGCAGCAGGCGGGTGTCGTTGGGCTGCAGGTACAGGGTGCCATTCTGAGGAAGGGGGTGTAGGATCGTCAAGCCCAGAGGGGGCACTACCCGCAATGGGCATGATGCTGAGGCTGGGTATGATGGCTCAGCAGAAGTCACCTGGATTTGATCAAATTACATTTGGTCATGGTTACGAGGTCAATACAACAGATGTACCAATATAGGACAAATAATTTTACAGACACTTGATGGGTGTTGATTGATTAGTATGTGGTGACAAAAAATATTATGGAGATAAATGGAGATAAATATAAAGATAAATATAAAATATTTATCTCCAAATTATATTAATCTCTATAGACAGATTTAAACATAGAAGATCCTATTACATGTAATTTCATCCAAAGCAAAATTTTAAGTTAATTGCATTTTTACTTTTACAGAAGAATTGATACAGTACATGTTTTACAGTCTTATGTGGCCTCCTCATGTATGTTGATATCTGCCAGATGCATGCTGGGATATGACATGCTGCTTTGATGTCTTACCAGCAGGCTGTAAAGTCCAGGCTGGGATAAACCAGCAGACAGCTGTGCTCCCTGCAGCTGGGTCTCACTGTGTCCCACATAGAGCACTCTGACGGGGCAGACTACTTCCTCCAGCCACCCTCCCTCGCCATCCTCCACCAGTACCTCCATGTCAAGCTCCGGGTCAGGCAGAGGGTCAGCGTCAGGGTCAGCCAAGCTATCTGTTGTCTGTCTTGTGTTGTTGATCCAAAACCACTCCGACTGGTTGAGGGCTAAAACAGGTTGTCGCCACGGTGAGTGTGGGGAGGACTGGCAGCGGAGTAGGGAGGCGGGTCCAGCATCGTGCTGCAGGGCAATGACATCACCACGGGAAACCAGAAGGTCCTCCAGTTGCTCTTGAAGCTGGGAGCAAGAGGGATCGGGAGAGTGTAAGTTACAGGCAAATACAGATGAAAGTCAGGTAGATGAACATAATATTGCACATCACCAACTGTGTGTCTTCTTTATTTAATCAAAACTTAATCTGCGTCTTTTTGTTGCAGTCAAATGGCAGCCCTTGCACAACAGCTGCAGTCCGTTAATTGTTTATCCTATCCGGCTGTAAACACCCTCAAACTAAAGCTGGCCATCATCAAACAGTCATCGGACATTTCTTCTGGGATTTCTGTATTTCCAAAGCAAAAACACTAAAAACTCTGTCCCTGTTTGTGTGGAGGCAAAAAAGTAAATCTCCTCACCACTACATGTGCAGCTGGTCCTGCTGGTAGAGTGAAGACAACCTCATTTTGTAGGGTATAACGGGGCCTCAGCGCCCCAGGGGGCAGGCGGTGAGCGTGGGTGCAGTTAGGACAGGAGGATGGCTGGCAGGGACTAGAGAGGGCCAAGCATCGCAGTTGGAAGGGACACCACTGCTCTGCTCGGGGACAAGAGGGTGGATCACCAGTCCTGGTGTCATTTGGGACACAAACGGCCACTGGAGCGCACACTGGACCTCCACAGCCTGAGACACAAGATGCCTTTTGTTTAAATCATTCATTTTTTATTGAAGTTAGAACATAACACACAACAGAATACAGAACAGACCAAATGTTAACTTTTCCTATTCCCTTGACTCTCTGTTTCTCATTATGCTGCAGAATGACCCTGAATGTCATATTATAATTACTGGATTATTACTGATGCATCACCGTGTAGCAGCATTTTAATATTGTATCTAGTGGAAGTGGAGCTAATTTTATCTCCACCCATTTAATATGTAGATAACTATTATTATTTAATAAGCAGATAACTATTTTATACACTTTTGGGTAGTATGCTCTAGGAAATTGTTTCATGTGTTTTGTAAGTAAAAGTAACTATAGCTGTTGAATAAATATAGTAGAGCAAAAAGCACAATACTTTCCTCTGAAATCTAGTGGAGTAAAAGTATAATAGTATTTTTCTTTTCACCACCTGCTGTAGCCTATTCATATATGCTTATTCCTTATTCTTCTTAATGTATAGTAATAGTTATATTGTAAATAAAATTAGACAAATTGAATTAAAACACAAAGTGATACTTTAAGGAAAAGTACAAAAACACCAGACAAACAAATCTGGATCTAAAGCTGATGCGTCAATGTGGCCACTTTACATCTAACAAGAATTATGGTGCAAAACTGCAGATAAAGGCAATGAATTACTGGATGAAGATTAAATCAAACAAGCAAATCTCTTCAGAACAATGCCAAAAAGTTGTAACTTGGGTAATGTCAGTGTGAAAGATCTGAGTGTGTGTGTTTTGTGTGTTTGTATTCGGAAGATAATTAATGTGCTGGGCTGATATCCACCTTCAAGTGGGGTAGGGCAAACTTGCTTTCTGTATAATTAATAATCCAGATGCATAATCTCATTATCTTTATTGTCTCCTACTGCTGCAGTCACAAAGGTTTACAGAAAACGTGCACCTAGATCTTTAACAAGCTGCTCGCCTCTCTGTGGATTTCTGTTTCTCACATCTTTCACGTGCATCTGCTCTCTGCTCTTCTGTCTGTTGCACATCTTTGCTGCTATGTCTCAGTGGAGATGCAGAAAAAAAAAAACACAGAAAGCATCTCAGTCTTTTGTGCCATGTGCCACGCAGTGTTGCAGTAATGTGTTGTGTATCTGGACAAGGACAGGAAGGAGCTCAGAAGGGAGGTGACCTTGATTGGTCTCATTTCCCTCTTCTGTTTTCCCCCTACTTTCCATTCAAACTCTTCTTTCATGTTCATCTACCTAACAACTTTAGACAAGGCTGGTTGGTGTGTGTGTGTGTGTGTGTGTGTGTGTGTGTGTGTGTGTGTGTGTGTGTGTGTGGGGATGTTTTTGTCTGACAGGAGGTGTGGGTGCAGGTGGCTTATAAGTTTTTTTAACACCTGCTGACACTCATCAGAAATGTGCAGATGTTTTTTTATGCCAAGTCAGTGTTAGAGTGTGTGCGTGTGTGTGTGTGTGTGTGTGTGTGTGTGTGTGTGAGAGAGAGTGTGTTTCTGTGCTTTTGTGTGCGACTCACTGGATAGCAGCAGGTGCAGGCCGGGATAATGACAGTGAGGCCTGTAGGTCTGGAATCGGACGTGGATTTGTGAGCTGAATTCCTGAGTGACGAACTCAAGAGAGGACAGACGACCTGCCTGAACAAAGCTCAGAGATGGGAACAACAGCATCTGAGTCGAGAAAAAAATTCGGGGAAATAGAGAAAACATATAAAGAATTTGACTAAAGAAGGTTTGAGGAAGACAATACGATGTTTAAATGAACAAGCTGAGATTCCTCCTCACCTCTATGCCACTGCTGGGAGGTTGTGGAGCAGAGAGCAGACTGGCTGGGGCACGGAGTAAAGGATTATTGGAGGTAAACACAGCCAGTCCCACCATGTAGATCCCTGCATCTGGAACACGAACTGTAGTGGCAGAATCAGAATTAACTCAAGGTGACAAAGGAGGAGGAAAGATTGAGGGATTTAAAAAGAGGAGAGAAGAAAGAGGCAGCGGAGGCAATTTATATGAAATGATGGAGCAACTGCAGTCGACACAGACTTGAGAAGAGTAGAGAGAGGAAGAAGTGAGAGAGAGAACAACCCTCTGAAGAAACAAGCCAAACAAAGCCAAAGGAAGAACACCTTGGTAGAGCTAGAATGTATCTTCTCATTGCAGACTGACACAAACGCAGAGACAGAATCAAAGAGGGACACGACCAAAGAACCGCAATTAAACCACCAGGCAGGCAGGTAGGCAGTACTCACAATCACACGCACACACACACACACACACACACACACACAAACTACAACTTGCTGCACATCTACAATGAATTTAATGCCATGGCACTGAATTCCTGTTAAGCTTTGAAGGCATCTAGACAGTGCTGGTTTCTCTGACGACTGTTGTACATATTTTGAGAGGAGATCGGCCTCATCAAGGCCCTTCCTATCGAGCAGGCTGATGTCGTCAGTCCGGCTTAACTTCTGCTTGAGCTACGTCAGCACCAAATGAAGTGTTACATCAAATGTTGTTTTAAGTTAACTGCAGAACACGTTCTATTCCAAGATGATAACAAAGTCACTGGCTTTCCATTTTCCTGGCACTGCAGTGGGTTATTTTGCCTGCATCCAGCAATACTTATTCCAACTGAGATTGTTCCCATGTCTTAACATATGTTTAACACCGACTCACCAACATTATGTTGTCCACTTAACATCTAGATGTGGTAAACACTTATTTTGTGTTTGGACATTCAAAATGGCAGCAATTTTACTGCAGCAATCAAACATGATTTGTACTTTTAGTACAACGGTACATATAAATACTTTAAAGAATTAGGCTATGAAGGGTGCTTATTTTCTACAGCTTTCAGAATTGTATGGCCCATGGAAATTTTAATAAATGTAATGTTTTAGTCCTTGACAAGTGCTGTATATTTATACAGATAAAAATTAATTCTGTTCCTTCCTAACCATCTAGTCTGAAAACGTGATCAATCACAGAGACAAATTTGTCTCAGAATATTATTCTGATGTAATCATAGTGCTGAAAATGATGGAGAACGGTCTCTGGATGCTTCTTTCACAAGGAGCAATTTGTATCAATGCCAAGTGTGCTCCAATTATAAATGGTGCTTCAGGGATTCAGTCTTGTGCTTGTGATTAGTTATGAAAAAGGCTGTTTATTTCTATGCTTGTTTGTGCCAGTTAATTTACATAGAACTGATAGTGAAGGCGGCTGAAATCTCAGGTCTTTGCCCCAAACAACTTAGGCACAGAGAGATTTAAGGAACACAGTGTTTGTATTGAATCTGTGCCTCAGTTTTCTTCAGTTTTGAGTGTGGATTTCTAGGTATGTGAACAGCTTTACATTTCGTGTGCATGTGTCAGTGTCACTGTGAATGTATGGAGCTTACCTTGAGGCCTGTACTGGCAGACATAGGCACGCTTGGCATTGCGATGTGGCAGACCCTCCTCTCCCTCTTGTGCCTCTGAGCCGTTTACCCAGTGCAACTTGCCTGAAGAGTTGACATCACTCAAGCCCAGCCACACACCTCGCTCCCTGCGGCAGCAACGGACAGGTAACACACAGATTAAAATGACAACTGCTTGACATTTCGCTTTGTGGCTGCTGAGATCTGGAAAATTGTCTCCTTCACTTGAAACATACAGAGAAAGACACAGAAACAAACATTACCAAATGTAAGAAAAGACAAATTCCACATGAAACTATCTAAGGACATACAAGCAATTCAATGGTAAACAATAATAATAATAATAAAAACATCTTGCATGTCCTTGTGAATATGATCTTCCTGTCAGACAAGGAACAACACTCCACACAAACCTCCTTACACAACACCCAGGCTTGAATCATTTCAACAATCATTTGAATTAGGTCTCAATAAGTGACAATGAAGTTAGTGAATTATGTGCCAGCTTGCCTTCAACAATCGATGATTGCAGGAAAGAGAAAGCATGAAAATGGGATCTGATTGAACCCCAATGGGATGTCACAGAGGCGATGTCAGATATTTAGCATGTCCCTGTGATTGCCAGATTGGGTTCTCACTCCATGAGTCCACTAATGGACTTCCCCCCCTCACCCCCTGCCCCTGCTCCCACTTTTCTTTCTGTCATAAGCTGTTAACTGAAAACAAAATGCCCCCCCCCCACCAAAAGGAAAGTCGCTGTGTGTGCGCAATGATGTACAAACAAATGGCAGAAAATGGAATCAAGTCCATGTCAAAAAATTCACAAGCTATTTATCTGTCTTGTTTTCCTTCTTTCTTTTTTGTCAGACTTTTCTACACTGGCCGACGACTCACATCTGAGAAAACGACATCTAAAAGAGTGGACAAGGGTTAAAAAATACCAGCAGAGGGGGAACAAGAAAAGGGGTCTTTGTAGCAAAAAAAAAAACCCCACAAGGACTGATTAAAAAAAAAGAAGATACTTATATAAGCGAGGGGATGGAGAAACACGAGCAGAGGAGAGATGGGATAAGCTCCATCTGCAGCAGGTGTTTTCTTCCCTCATCCACTTTGAGGGCAGGGTCTCTACCCATTAACACACACACACACACACCATGAACTGTGGACTCCTCCTCCCTGGGTGTTAAAGTTACAATGCAGCTGTGCTTTTACAGATGTGTTTTTTGCAACCTTCTCTGACCTAAACACCAAACACTGGTGGTCTGCAGACCAGCGCAAGGTCAGATACTTTTCTGTTGTAACAAAGCCAAAGCCAAAGCCAGAGTGACGTCCACATATAGTGCATCATACAGATGTGCAGTACAGACAGCAAAGAAACATTAGAGTATTTGTGGAAGTCAAAGCTAATCCCTATGGCTAAGCCTGATGTCACGATCTGTGTGCATGTGAATATGCACTATACTATGTGAGAAAAAAAGCGTTAAAGCATTTTTACACGGTCACAGAATAAACAAAAACAAATGAATAGATGACAAACTCACTTAATCCATGCAGCAAAATTCAAGGTATGAAATTCATAAACAGTGAATAATAAATAATGAAAAGTACTGCCCTTAAAAACAGCCTCATGCCTGAACAACACATGCCTAAACATACAAACAAAAAGAGGCACATTCAATCAAATAAGCCTGAAGGTTCACACAGACATGAAGAGAGAAGCAAGAAAAACACGTTTTACACACATCCCTATCCAAACCATGCACTTTTGAGATTGTCAGTGATTGAAAGTTCAACATCTGTTTTGAGTATTTGTTGTCTGTTTCAGTGTTTCTTTGGCTGTCGCTTCTGCAAACAGACTGCAACATGGTGAGAACTATTAACTTTGTAATGCAAACAGGGATGAAGCATTGTGTCACAGAGCTGGCAGGTTATCTGTTCTGTACCTGCCAACTTTTTGCAGGGCCTGGTCTCTTCTACTGATACCGTATGAATATTGAAGAGCATTAACATGCATAAACATACAACAGTATAGCATAAAATCAGAGGGATGCTGGGGCCCCACTTCTGCTCTCCATACAGGCAGTAAACACTCACTGTGTGACTTTGTGTGCCAGCAGGTTACGCAGTGCATCAATCCTGACTGTTGCCAGATCCCCGCCGCGGTCAGAACACTGTTGTCGAGCGTCGGTCCAGCTCATCTCCCCTGGAACTATCTGGAAACAGTGTGAGGACTCGGCTTGGAACACCCCGTCTTTTGGACAGTGAGGCGAGGCTGGTGGACGACAGACATGAGTCACATGATTTCCCAGATCTTTTGAAGACCCACTTGCAACATCATGGAAAGATGTAATTACTATTTTATTACTAAAAAGATGACCTTCAAAAAACTTGAGCTGACCATCAGCTGCTCAGAGCTCAGAGTGTTGATGTATCTTACCTTTGGCAACTTGGACACCATCCTTTGTGATCTTCCAGTCGACATCCACGTCAACAGAGCCCCAGCTGACAAGTGTGAACTCTAGGCTCTTATTGGCCACAGCGAGAGGTGGACAACGCAGCTCCAGTTTAGGAGGAACTGTCACGATCACTTCTCCGCGTGCAGAGGTCTGAGCATGCATAGAAGTCACAAATATATACGACATAATACTTCAAACATTGAGAAAAATACCTGTTCTTTTATATCGTTGAGAAGAATAAAAAATGATTTCCTATTTTTTCTCTCTCACCTCCTTGTGTCCAGCCCAGGCCATCACACTGACTGGATAATGACCTGGAAGTCCATATTTATGAGCTGCTGTGGTCACCCCTGTTCCTGTAGTGTTGACTCGAGATGAAAGGTCACCAAAGTCCCAGGACAGCGTCACCGGACTGACAGAGGAAGTGGCGGCCAGACTGATGTGGTCATGAACACTGAACACTGGGAGACGCTTCAGTGAGATCGAGAAGTCCACCGCAAACACATCATGAGCCAGAGTCCACCCACATTTCTGTGAATCGAAGGAAACCATGTGAGGAAGAGGAGGTTTTTAAAAGTAAAATAAAATGGTTTTTACTGTTAATTGTTAAGATGTTTGTGGTTTCACTATTATTTTTTATGGTTTTAAATAGAAATGTGGTTTTAATGAAACTTATGAACTTCTCCAATTTAAAATAAACAAATCTTAATTTTCAGTCTGAGTATTGAATAACTTCTCTTGAGTTCCTCTGTAAAGCAATCCTGCAGGAAACTGAATCTGAGGATGTAGAAAAGTCATTCAAGCCACAGAGGGAAGTTGTTGGTAGATTATAGGAAGGCTTAGAGGAAATCCTGAATGATGTGTTTACACACGAAGAAAAAAACCCAGAGAAAGAGGCTACACAAAGGGAGGTCTCCATTACGAGCTGCTCTTTATGATGCAAACACTAAACATCAGAAGCTCTTGCATTGCAATGATTATTATTTGGGTCCACGGTGTGCTTGCTGAGCTACGTACCTTCATAACATGGGGGTTTGTGCATGCAGCAGAACACTGAGATTCACTGATGAAATTGGGCTCAGAGTTTGTGCTGCAGAGACACTCATGCCTTGCCCCCAAACCCCCATAGCGGTGTGATGCAGCAAAACACACACTGTTACACTGTTCACGTGTAAAATTTCCGGGTGTGGAGGAAGAGAAGATAACAAGCTCACTCCGTCCCCCTGCTCCACTGCTGCTGTCCTCAAGACAACCTGCATAGTTTAGACCTGAAGACGAGACGGAGAATTTAAGGGCTTACTTAATATAACTTTAGGCATTCATTATACATACATACATTGTCATCTATAATTCTAACCAGCATCAGACCATCTCTGACAGATGAATGGTTTATTTTTATAATTTCTGAATTTCACAATGATTGCATAATACATTAACATTATTTTTGTCCTTTGATGTGAGTTTTAAACCCAAAAGCAACTAGTAAGTATTAAGCCTGCTTGCTTATCATCAAACATGCACTTGATTGATGTCTTTCTCTCCACGGGCTGAGCCTCTCAGGCATCAGATTATATACTGGCTCAAAAGCAGCTCACATCTTATTGGGACTAATAACTGCGAAAGAGACTTCATTTAGTGCAACAAAGTTCCCACACTATCCTGAATACATAAGTGAATTTTTGTGACTTGGAAAATTTACAAGTGTTAGCGTGTATTTGTTTCATACCACAGGTGAGCAGGCTGACATTCAACAGGGGTTGGTGGCGGAGCTCAGGAGGGTGTTTGCAGAGCATGGCGTCCGGACGCCGAACTCGTACACCTTTCTCCTGGAGCCAGCTGACCAACCGGAACAGCTTACAGTCGCACTCAAAGGGGTTACTGCTCAGGTCACTGGAGGAGGGGACAAGGTGGAAGAATTGACTGGATGAGTAATGGTGTGATATGGCGGCGCTCACAGAAACACGAGGGGCTGAGTCCCACTGACACCACTGTTAATAATACTGTATGTGCCATTAAAACTCACATTACTTTCAGCAACATGTTGGTAAATGGTACTTGAAACAGCTAAACTGGCCACAACAACGTAAACCTAAATAAGATACTGGAGCACATGATTCACTTTAGCAGGTGCAAATAACAGGTATATCAGGTACTTCAAATGATAGTTGAACTGTTAGTCACAACAAAGATGGCAGTCTAAGTGTGATTAGCTTTAATAGATAATTTGTAAGTGCTGAAATTGCATAAAATAGTGTGTGAGATGAAGTAAAGTTACAAATTTCATCTTTTGCATTAAAATAATGCTGCAACATCTTACAAAATGCACTTGTTTGCTGACCAAATTGTGTTAAATGAGAAATATCAGTTAACTAACGGTTAGCACCTGCCAAAAGCTTTAAAAGATCCCTTTCAACAAAAATAAAATTATAGATGTTGTATCTGTTTAGCTAGCACACTAGCCACAATAACGGCAGACATCTGGAGGGCAGGCAGCCGGCGGTAGTTACTTTAAGTAGCATTGCAGCTCCAATGTGTAAAACGGTTAATTAAAGCATTATGTCAATATTGGAAGATAGAAAGTGTAGTTAGATATGGCACCTTTGGCAGAACTAGGCTAGCTCGCTCCCCTCGCTCACAGACTTTTTCCTCAGCAGACATTTTGACCTCTCATGGCAAAAAAAACACAGGTGTTATTAATAACATTAATTTTTGCTCTGCTCCAATGAAGTGTCCCTAAGTCATGACAGTGACAAGTATGTACACTACCGGCCCTCTGAAACTGGCATGACTTGATGGACAACAGTCATTATTAAAAACCTGTGTTTTTCCTGCTGTGATTTATCAAGATGTCAGCCATAAAAAAGGTGTATTCCTTTAAATGATGTAAGAGAAAGAAAGAGCCAGGGGAAGGAGGCATAATGACACAAGGTATGAAAGGAAATTATGGGATAAGAAGAAGCAGCAGCAATGGGAATGACAGATGAAAAGGAGAAAAAAAAATATTGAGGAAACATGGGGAGAAAGGGGGTTAAGTGGTGAATATATGGAACAAGAGATGGAAGCAATAAGATTACATAACATGTCTTACAGCTTGTTACCGAGTTGCCCGTTTAGCTGCGCTCAGCTCCAGACTTTGCACAAGAACAAATCTTTTCTCATCTAAAAGACCTGGTGAGGGATAATTACTACTCACTACCTCCCACTCCAGTCTGAAATAAAGCTTCATTCATCTTGTGTGTAGGCGAGTTAACTGGAAAAATGCTGCTTATTTAAGCATGTGTGATCAGATGTATGTGTTTGTACAAATGCTGTGTGTGTGTGTGTGTGTGTGTGTGTATATAAATAGGTTCCAATTATATTTGATTCATCATTTCATATTTTTATATCTATTGGGGAGAAGAAAGACAAAGAGATACAAGAAGACTAACAGTGAATGGTGATTACTTACATTTGAGTTAAATTGCATAGATTGTCGCATATTCTCTCTTCTATGGTGGTGATTTGGTTTTTGCTCAAATCGCTGATGGAAAAAAAACAGACAAATCACTGTTGACATTAAAACAAAACTTTTTTTAAATGCACTAATTTGTGACAATGACCATGATACATATCATATTTCGGCAAGATCGATGCACTGTGAATTTGTCATTGACTAAAAAAAGCCAATAACTGAATCATTAGATGAATGAATTATCCAACTGTTAATAGATGCAGTTATGCAAAATGACTTTTAGATTTGTGTTTATCAAAGAAATTCATGCATTCTCACGTCCTCTTTACACAAAAATGACTCATATCACTTGCATATACAGCACATTCAGAAAGTGTTCAGACCCCTTTCATTTTCACACATTTTGTTATGTTGCAGTCTTGTGCTAATATTTAAAAAGAATCGTTTTTTCCCCTCATCAATTCACTTAATACCCCAATAACAAATTTAAAACACGACTTTAAAAATTTTGGCAAATGTAAGGAGAAACTAAAATATGACAATGGCATAAATATTCACACCCTTTACTCAGGACTTAGTTGAAACACCTTTGGCAGCGATTACAGCCTCAAGTCATCTTGGGTATGATGCAGCAGGCTTTTCACACCTGGATTTGGGGATTTTCTGCTGTTTTTCTCTGCACATCCTCTCAAACTCAGTCAGGTTTGAATGGGACCGTCAGTGGACAGCAGGTCTCTCCAGTAATGTTCGATTGGGTTCAAGTCAGAGCTCTGACTGGGCCACTCAAAGACACTCAGAGTTGTTCCTAAGCTCCTCTTGTGTTGTCTTGGCTGTGTGGTCAGGGTCATTGTCCTGTAGGAAGATGAATCATTGGCTCAATCTGAAATCCTGAACGCTCTGGATCAAGTTTTCATTCAGGATATCTCTGTACTTTGCTCTGTTCAGCCTTCCCTCAACCCTGATCAGTCTCCCCCACAGCGTGATGCCGCCACCACCATGCTTCACTGATGGGATGGTATTGGGCAGGTGATGAGTTGCCTGGTTTCCTCCATACACGACGCTTAGAACTGAGGCAGAACAGTTCAATCATGGTTTCATCAGACTAAAGGATCTTGTTTCTCACTCCTTTAGGGTTATTTTACAAACTCCAAGCGGCTTTCATGTGTCTTTCACTGAAGTGAGGCATCCGTCTGGCCACTCTGCAATAAAGCCCAGATTGGTGGAGTGCTGCAGTGTTGGTTGTCCTTCTGGAAGTTTGTCTCAGTTTGTGCTCTTGGGAAGAACCTTCAATGCAGCAGAAATGTTTTTGTAAGCTCCCCTAGGTCCATGCCTTAACACAATCCTGTCTCTGAGCTCTGTACGCAGCTCCTCATGGCTTTGTTTTTGCTTTGATATACATAGGGTTAGGGTTAGGGCTAAATTTAAAGTGTCATAGCAAAGTGTCTGTGTACTTATGTCAATGTGATATTTTAGTTTTTCCTTGGTAATACAGTTGGAAAAAAATCTGCAGTTCTGTTTTCACTTTGTCATTATGTGGTATTGAGTGTAGATTGATGAGGAAAAAACTTTTTTTTTCTTTTTTGTCAAAAAAATCCAAGGGGTCTGAACACTTTCTGAACACAAAACACGACTGAATGATTGAATAAAAACATAATTTATATCCCAAAAAATTGAAGTACAGAGTAACAGATAACATTTCAAACGTTTGATGCTTCTACCATTCTGCTCTCCAGCTTTGTTTCCATGCTTCTATTTCTTGTCCTTTACTCCTCACTCCCTCCTCTCCCTTTCCATCTCCACTCATGATCTCCTTCTCCCTCCCTCTCTCCTCCATGCAGTAGGCTACATAATGGGGCCGTTGTGTGGTGGTTTTGGAAGGAACTGATGGAAACCACCAGAGTCCTCTCTCATCTCACACACACACACACACACACACACACACACACACACACACGCACACACACACACACACACACACACACACACACACGCTTAAACACCCATTCAATGGGTGGAAGAAATAAGGTAATGGATGGAGGAAGGGAGGGATGGACAGATGGAGAGAGGGATAGAAGGACGTAGTGGGAGCCTGGAGCAGTAAGCTGTAATTGAACTTAATCGTGCAGTGATTGGTGTGCGTGCATGCATGTGTGGGTATGTGTGTGTGTGTGTTTTCTGTGAATGCTCTCTGGCCTAGCTAGCTTACTCCTGGGATTTCTGCCTACTTAAATCCAGACTAAACCAAGCCGTTCTCTCTCCTGCTTTCTTTTTCATCTTCCTCAGTCTCCCTTACTCTCCTTTCCTCCACTCACAACCTTGACATTGCCAGGTCCTCATCTTCTCAAGACTTTGTACTCACAGGACTGACAGTGGTCCACAGCAGAACACCCCTCTGGGGAGAACATTGATCCTATTCCCTTGAAGATACCTGACACATAGATGATACATAGATGTTCATATGTAGTTAGATGGATTGACAGAGGTGCAGATAGATAGATCGATTGGGTATAAATTAAATTGTATGAACACTCAAACACAGAATGCTTTGTGTACTTACAGCTCTCGGAGGCCGGTGAGACGAACTAACAGGCTGGTATCAAGGGAGGAGATGTGGTTCTTGGAAAGATCTCTGTGGAAACAAACCAAACATATCCATACTTAAAATGAATGCTAGGGCAAGGTGATTGCATACACATACATTGACTTACACACAGTATCATTGAAGGTTAATGTGATTGGGTAAGTGCTGGGAAACGAAATGTAATAATAGCAAAGAAGAGAGAAAGTGAAACATTTAGCTCATGTGAAAAGGGGAGGAGATAAATAAAACCAGACACTCTAAATATGTAAGTGGATGTGCCAAACAACACAATACCAAAGAAGAAACAATGGAGAATTTTCTGGTTAATTCTGCCTTAGCGATGACACATTAACTGCTGTTTTCGGCTAAAAATGTCTTACATCATAACTATTAAAAGGTTTTAGGAAGAACAAAAATAGTTTTGTTCAAAATAGGTGACCCTTGACTTTTTCAGTTCATCCACTCAATGCTTTTGACAAAAGGTTCAGTGAACTTTCCTAACTTATAAAATTGCCTTTTGTTGGATGGCAGCTAGCAGAGAGTGACGTCAACTGTGTGGGGCAAGAGGGGGATGACACTCGCATGGACCCTAAAGCCACCGGGACATGCCAAGTAATGCGTCATTCTTTTACTAAAATTGAATAATGAAAATCACCTGAATCAAACCCCGTGCCCCCAGTTTATGATTCAAGCTTCCTGTTAAACATTAAAAGTCTCCAACACAATGCAGAGATAACCCTGATGATGTCATTTTCTCAAACTTCAGAAAGAAAGCTTCTCCAGAGGCACAGAGGGCAATATGTTATTGTGTCACAGGCTCAGTAGTACTCCCCATGAGGAGCACATGATGTGAAATGATGCCACGCAGCTTTACATCTACTGTTAGAATCAGGACATGTGAGATGGCTACTAATGTGATTAGTAGTTTCATTTGGGAGTTTATGAGTTACTGAGATTAATTTTTTAATCAAACAATACGAAATAAACCCGTGTGTGTCGGGCTGCAAATGAAAGGCAGTAGAGGATGGCTAATGAGAAAACTGTATCGTAAATGTCACTTGGTCAGATTCACATGTTGTTCACACACGTATTGCACTTCAGGAAATCACAGTCATCCTTATTCATTAGTCGTCTGCAAAACAACACATCAAGATGACGGAAGTTTTTGTCTTTCATCCTTCTGCTTTTTCAGTTCTGCTCTTTCACACAGTAGGTATAATCGTTCACATGCACACCTTCACACATTCCTCCTCCTTTCACAGCGACAAGAGGAGAGAAGAAGAGATGAAAGACGAGCAGAACGGTGAGAACCAGATTACAGGGTTTACTTTGCAACTCAACATGATCTCAGGAATTACCCAAATAATCTTCTGTATAACTTTTAGCTACTTTTATAATGCAAACTTTGAGGAGCAAATATGCAGATGAGAGTGAGTAAAAATTTGGGAGTAAAAGTTCAGGACATTTATTGCATGATTGCATAGACACACACAGTTTTCATGTGCAACACTTTCTTTCTTCTTTATTTATGGCCTTCTGATTTTTTAGTAATGCCCTGTAATTCCAATATAGGATTGTTTTGAGTGTTGCTGTAAAATGTCAAAAATACGCAAAAGAACTTGATCAATTGATATCAGCCTGTTTAAGACAAATATCTTTGATAAGGATCCGTTAAATCTGATCAGTAAAGAAATGTGACCAACATATGTACTATGAGTGGGACATTTTACAGTTGAAAAGTAAAGTGTTTATCTCTATATAACAGTTCCTTGTTGCTCTACTTTAATATCAGGCAAGAGTCATGCCATAAAAAACGAAACAGTATCTTTAACAAGCTAATATCGGTCGACATATGAGCTTGACGTATTGGTCCGGCTCTAATGATATGTATACATGCTGCCATACTGTACACTGCATACACAGTGTTAACAGTATGAAGAGTATACAGAAACTAAACAAGAGTTTAGTTGAAGTCAGTGTGAAACCAAAATATAAATGAGTCAGGAAGTGAGAAAAACTGAATTGGTTGAGCTGTGTGGATGAGTTGCCAAGACAAACAAGTAGAGGAGAGGAGGAAGTAGGACAGAGCGGAGCGTTGTTAAGTGGCCTCAGTCTCCTCTGTGAGCCTTCACAGCAAAGCCTCAGCTGCACGTGAGAACGATGAGACAATACGAGAAAAGAAGAAGAAAAAAAAACAAGGAGCCAGATGACAAGAAGCCAGAGGTTGTGAGAGGACAAAAAGCACTGTGCATGTGTGTGTGTGTGCATGTGTGTGTGTTTGTGTGTGTGTTTGTGTGTGTGAGGCAACAAGATAGTGCCTGAAGAACAGCAATAATCTAATATTGAAAAAGTTGTACAACCATGCTGATCCATATCTTTACTTATAGTGTGTGTTCAGTAGAAACTAATTAAAAATCGACAATTTACATCGGGGAAATGTGTATATGAGTTTGAGTGTATGGGAGTACACAATTCAACACACACAATTCTCTCTCCTCTCTCTCTCTCTCTTTCTTTCTTTGTGTGTGAGTGTGTGTGTGTGTGTGTGAACAGAGCAGGACGCCCATTCCCAAAAGGAAACATCTGTACATTCCAGACAAGCTGTGTAAGAAAGATGGAGAGTAAGAGAGAGAGAGAGAGAGAGAGAGAGAGAGAGAGAGAGAGAGACAGAGAGAGAGAGAGTCCTCCTCTGCTAAATCCATCAACAGATGAAACAGGACAGCAGAAAGACGCTCCACCCACGAGCTGATCATTCACACATTAGGGTGACACCTTATGTAATGCTCTCCACATCTATACCAGGTGTGTGTGTGTGTGTGTACTAATCAACTGTATATGAAAACTTTCTTACTGACCAAATCGGCAACACTGCATAGACCAGAGGATATTAAGTTGAGAGAGAGAGAGGAGAGAGCGAGAGAGAGAGGAGAGAGCGAGAGAGAGGGAGAGAAAGAGTGTGTGTACGTGTGTTTAACATGACAATATAATGTGACCTTCACCATGTCTATTACCAACAGGCTCCTGTTCTCTCAGCTACCTCTGGCCACACATGGTTTTACTTACACACACACACACACACACACACACACACACAAAAACACAGAGCACACATATGGTTCTGTTTTACTGACGGTGTGGCCAATGATCTAACCACTCCTTATAAGGCCTGTCTGGTGCCACTTATTCTGAGCCGGAGGATGAGAACACACACACACACACACACACACACACACACACACACACACACACACACACACAGTCCTCATTGACTACTTGGGCAGAGGGAATGACAAAAAATATGAATTGAGGAAAAGATAAATCTGCAGAAATTGCAGGGGAAAAAAAGACAAAGAAAGTCACTCAAGAAGACTGATATCTGTTTGATTTCATCCGTCTCCAATCTCCAAATAAGAACAAAAAAGGAGAGACTTTGGTGACGAAAACTCTGATGTAGTTCTGATTGTATCTGGACAGATTGGTATCTGCTGCATCGTGGTGGTGAGGTGGTCCAAGTCCCTGTAAGTGAAGGCCAGTGCTCCACTAACCCACTAAACACAGACTGCTCTGTGGTCGCTTTCATCCCCCTCAGCAACGCTGCCTGATTCCCTCCTTTCCCCACACACTCAATTTCTTTCCTATTTTTCTCCCTGTTGCTCTGCTGCTTTGTTTATATCCAGAGGCTGGGCAGACCTATAGGAGTCTGACGGGAAGGGGAGAAATGCAAAAGTATAAGAGGAGTTAAAGATGATGGAGTTAGAGGAGAACACAGGTGAGAAAAGGAAGCAGAGGAGAAATTGGGGGGGACCGGGAGTGACTGACACAGGCCAAGACTGGAGAACAATCGCCCTACTGTGGGCTGCCAGCCAGCACCTCATGCCTGAGACAGGGGTGAGGGGGTGGACAAAATCTCAGGAGTAGCTGGGTACTTTCCCTACTGCAAGAAGAGAGGCAGAATGAAATTAGGGGAATGGGGCGAGGAGCTAGGGAGAACGGGGTTGTTGATTGAAGAGATTTGGTCTAAAAAGCCTAACATTTTGCTACACAGTCTGGCTGGCTGGGTCACAAACACTCCTCTCCTCTCCTCTTTAGAACATTCTGTCCATTTTTCCAGCTGCTGCTGCCTGGGTTGTCTGGTGTCCAGCTGGCAAGTGAAGGGCAGCTGTGTGCAGCGGTTTAACACACTTGCTCAAAGAACGACGCACTCACATATACACACTTTTACATGCTGTCAATGCATAAAGGAAAAACAAAAAATCTGTGATGCTGTCATACACTCATTGCTCACTCTTTTTCTGGTAAACTACTTTGCGTGAGTTTCACTTATCTTGAAGTCATAAACTGTGGGCTTAAACCAAAATGGATCTCAGGCCTGAAGCACTTCTGGGGTGTGATTACAAAAAGGAAAAAAACCAACTTGTTATTATTTCAGTGAAGCATAATTTCAGCGAAAACGGAAATCAGTAACTATATTTCATTGACGTTAAACTGGAAGAACTCTTAACATAACTCAAAATCAAATACCAAAGTCAAGTTTGACATTTCTTTCCCACTTGTTTTTATCAATTTACACACAACACAACTGAATGGTAATACCAGGAAAAAAAAACTGGTAAAGATCCCTCACAACTTGGCAGCAAATGGAAACAAATGTTTTGAGTAAACAATGGCGTAGTGGGACCTGCTTCTACTCCTACTTGTCTTGTTTTATTTCTGACGGGGTGGATGCATCATCCGCACATTGCTGCAGTCTACTGAAGGCACTCAACAACAACAAAAGTGTCTCCCAAAAACTGTAACGCAATATAACAAGCACCAGTAAGCTGTCATCAGCTGAGATTTCTCGATCAATATCAACCATCATATTGAAACAGAAGTCACAAAGTGCTTCACAATAAAAGATAAAAGTGAAAATAAGACACACACTGGAAAATAATATTCTGTTAAAAGGAAAACACCAAAAGCTGACTAAAATAATAATAATATACAGTATATATATAGATAGGACAAATAAATAGGACAGGAAAATTGAGCACACAAAAGCACTTTGTAATTAAGTGTGTAGAAAAAAGCCACACATAGGCTACTTATCTAAACCAGCTAATAACAAAATAGAATAATGATGGATATTAACTTCTCTCTGTCATTCTCCTCTTCAAAATCATATGTTCACCTTGTCAAAGCACTGTACAAGCTGCACTCATACTCACCCTATGTTTTGTTTTTAATAAATACTAGTTTGGAGCAGAAAATTATATATGCTTGGTTTTTATGTGTTTGTAATGTTTATACATCTGTCCCATGGTCATTTGAATTGAAAAATAAAAATGTTAGGGAGGGCTGCTATTTGCATTTGATCTTTGGCTGGAGAGATATGTGACATATATATGTGATATGTGAAAAATGATAATGCAAAACAGTGCCAATCGTCCTGAATTTATTTGTCACCTTTGTGCCACAGTAACATGCAATTGGATTGTTAAATGTTGAACGCAATTATCATTAATTTTATGTTACCTTTATACATTAAATTTGACTTCAATGACAAACTGCTGTTTATAATTAGATTTTATATGGCAGAAATCTAGAAATAAGGACAGGCCAAATTTAAAAATACAGCCGCCATCCTACAGCTCTCCCCTCGGGCAAGTGCTTCATACAGCGACACAGCTGCACCCGTGAGCCTTTGGCTATGGTTAGCAGAAGCTAAGCTAAACTATTAGCAACATTCAACATAGCCACTCATGGCCATTGTCCACACGTGGTCCTGACCTTTTTATTCTTTAATTTTTGGGCCGTCAGGTCCATGCTAGCAGCTGCGTGAGGCTGCACTCAGGCCTAGCTGTGAGTTGAGCTAATGTCAGCATGCTAACATGCTCACAAACACAATGCTAATGCTAATGTACACAATGTCGGAAAAACACCTGTTATTCTGATTTAGGCGTATTCATGCACTTTTCCAAGGTGGTTAGCTCTAGTGCTAACCTTGAAGTTAAATCAGCCAAAATGAGCTTCTTTTGTTGTGTTACGTAGTTTTAGCAGTTACAAATAAAAAGTTCCCCAAAAATTTGTTGAATGGATTGTATTGGTGTTAATATTGGGTTTTATTTTGATGTAACTGTCAGCTGTGGTGCATTTGCAGCCATTCTAGCAGCATGTCTATACTTCTTTTCTCCAAGTGAGAGACTCAGCTGCTTGCAAGAACAGTTTAAAACATGTAGGCAGCTAGATGTTTACCATGGTCATGTCTGAAATCACTTCCTAATTCCCATAGTCATTACTCATAAGATATTCAGTAGTTTATAGTAAGGAGTAAATTTAGATTTCAAACACTTATGTATCATCATCATTTTGCAACTTCGCCGACAAGTGTTGCACAAGTTTTCATGACTATAAAATGCGACGAATAGCATTAGGGGAGTATAAGCATAAAGGCCCCAGGCAATCATACTGTGTGTGCAGGGAGTTGTAGAAAACAGCACTATAGTCTAATTTATCTTATGTTTGCTAAAGTGGGAAGCTTAACATAAACTGATGCAATGAACAAGTGAAATAGAAAGGGCAGAGCAAGCAGAGAGCACATTAATGAAGTGTGTCATATAGGAGTTAAATAAGCCTCCAACATCATCGAAACAAGCAGAGCGTCAGCCACCCTGGAAGCACAGAGGTCTGCTGCTGCTGCCGGCAAAATCTGTAGTGAAGATGAGGACTTCTTCAGCTTCAGCTTCCTCCACACCATGAGCTCGGAGACAGCATGCAGCACTTCATCAGTTCACTGTGCTCTCTGCTCGTTCTGCTTGTGTTCCTTGTTGCATCAGTTTCTTCTGCGGCTTTCAGGTTCACTGGCATGAAATAAATGAGACTTTTTTTTGGCCTCCCTCCCTCACAGATCCAGAGACATGGATCCTCTGTAGACTTACAAATGGGAGGATTGAGTTCCATTTTTCTTTTAATTGTGCATCAGAAAATGACAAGGGACATGGACTGCATGTACACTGCCTGTTTAGTATTGGCTGCCAAATGTGCATTCCTTAACTTGAAAACTGAGATGCAAAACAGGCTTTTTGTTATGAATATAAATGGTATCATGACATTGAATGAAAATTTTACATACTTCTGATTTACATGTCATTAGAATTTTGGCAAGGTTGTAATTCCACAGTTTAGAGGCTAACAATCCAGTTTTCCATTTTCAGCCTCAAAAACCCATGTTAACGTTTAGCCCAAGCAGGACAGTGTTATTCTGGAATATCTTTATGTTTGCGACTCTCTGTGCCCAGTGAACAGGCTACACAAACAGACACTGCAAGTTTGTAGTCTTGGCTGTTTATATCTAAATGCAGGGAACAAAATCCAATTATTATTCTCTCCAGTTCTTTCTGTAGATAAAGTAACAACGGGGAGACAACAGATTAATTTGTTTTGTCGTGCTGGAGCAAAAGTCAAATGTTTCCTCTGCCGTGAACACCAGCCATAGTTTGTTTCACTTTGTCTTGCTCTCTCTCACTGCCTAACACAACCCAGTCCAAAGGATACAGTTTTAAATTGGCTGAAGCTCCTGTACAGGGCATTGATTATTTAGAATTTTAACAAGTAAAAAAAATGTCTTGAGCTTATATAATCAAGATTGAATCTCTACAGGTTTCCGCTCTCGTCCTTGAACCTTTTCTATTCTTCTTCATCTTCACATCAAAATACAAAGCAGAGACTAAGGGAGGGTCACATATTGTTCAGCTCTTGGGATTAGTGTAGTCAACTATGCCATCACTGACACGGACCCTTCTCTCATCTGAAATCACTGATCTAATGAATACATTCCTCTCTGTGCAGTTTCAATCAAACCAATTAAACATGGCTGTTGAAAAAATACATTATATTTATCATAAATAATAAAGTAAAGCTGGTCTTACTATGAATTGAAAAGTTAAGAGTTATACTGCAAACATGTGAGAGAATACATCCAGATAAAAGGACAAAAGAAAAATCTACTTCATAATTAGAAATTAAGAGAAATTGAGGAGTCCACTGATCAAAATCAGGCCTGGGAGCATCTGAACGACTTAAATAACAAATGGTAACATTTGGAAAGATCATGTTGAAAAACTAAATGAGCTAATTTTAGCTAACAAGCTCAATCACGAACAGAAATAAATAAAAAAAAACAATCACTTGACAATCCTTGAATCGACAATTAAAGATCCAGAACCCCACTGATTGTATAATCACTATGAAAGTATTAGACAAAAAGCACAAAAAACTAAAATCTTCTAAAGCCTGTGGACCTGACGGCATCAGGACAGAGATGCAAAAACACAGCAGCCCCGAGCTGAGACAGGCCCTGCTTCAGCTGTTCAAGCTCGTTCTTCAGTCAGACTGCGTTCCTGAGATCTGGAGCCGGGGGCTTATTTTCCCAATACATGAGAGTGGAGATAAATTAGACTCTAACATTTGCCGAGGCATTTGTGTGAGCAGTAACCTGTGGAGGGTTTATTGCAGCATTATCCATGCCCGAATGCTGGCGTTCCTTATGTAACGTAATGCCCTGCAGGTCAAATTGGCTTTTTACCAAATCACCGCACTACTGACCATGTTTACACTCTAATCATTACGTACCCCAAAACAACTAAAAATTAAAACTAATGCTTTTGCATGTTTATTGATTTTACTAAAAAGGCTTTTGATTCTCTTTGGTAAGAGGGGTAATATTATAAAAATTCTCCAAAGGGGTGTAGAGGGATTCATTCCTGCTCCATGCTGATGACGTACGGTTCCCGTCACCCTCACAACAAGGACTTCAGCAGCACCTGGATCTCCCGGAGCAGTACTGTCAGAAAAGATGCCCAGATCTCAGGAAACCAAGTATCAATTAAGATTAATCCACCTAGATCACATCCTATATTATGATTACCTGGGGCTCAAAATCTGTACCTCAGGTAACTTTGGTCTGGCAGTGGACTAAAAGCATGTAGAACATTTTATGCTATTAGAAGACTATTTTACAAACTACACATTCCAATTAAAATGTGTCCTAAAGTGTTTGACAGTGTAATCCAACCGATGACCATCTGTGGTAGAGACGTTTGGGGTCTGCTCAGTCATCAGGACCACACAAAATGGGACAAATATCCCATAGAGGCACTGCATGCAGAATACTGCAGGTCCATATTAAACATCCAAATAAAAACACCAACCAGTGCATGAAAAAAAGAATACTTTGGTTACATCTCAAATCGAGCCCTCAAGGCACACTAAGATTTCAGGCACTACAAACCAAAAAGCTGAACCTCTAAAAGAGTCTGAAGACTTATTGATCAAATAACGCCCAATACTGTTCAACCTCAGACCAGCACTGCTTTCCAACCACTTATCTTAGTATACCCGGGGAGGTTTATTAAATTAACAAAAGACGTCTATCTGGAACATTGGATGAATCGAACCGAAACTCAAACTAAACTCAATTCCTACCTGGCCCTAAACCATGAATATAAATAAGAGGGATCACAGAAGTTTTGGATACCAGCAGAGGAAAGAGACGGGTGAGGTAGAGACAAAGATCCACTTCCTCTTAAAATGTGACAAATATAATATTATCAGAGTGGCATACTTAAAGCAATCTGATTTGTTAATTCCAACGTTCACAGAGCCAGATGACAGTGAAAAGCATCCTATTCTGTTAGGGGAGGGACATGCAGCAAACCTAGCTGCACGATATGTGACTGCGTGTCACAACCGAGGGACACATAACTAAAACAACATCACTGAATATGGCATATCTTGACACAGCCTATTACACACACACACACACACACACACACACACACACACAGCTTACTGTTTTCTTTTCTATTTATTAACTACATTTTACTAAATGAATTATATTCTTTTCTTCTCAAGTCATAATCCTAGAATTATCCTTGACACTTTGGCGATATTGTTCACCTGACATGCCAATAAAGTATAATGAACTGAATTGATTAGACTTGACACAGGGGAGTAAGGGTAAGCTTCTTAAAATATACCAGCCAGTCTTTGCAACTGTGAGCACACTTGTTTGTGTTTTCCTCAGGAAGATCCACCAGTCTGCTACGCTTGCCAATCTACTAGATGAATCACTAATGCAGGTCTAATGTAAAAAGCCCTGGACCACTTCATTATCATAAAGCCCTCAGTTCAGAAGACAAACATTAGCTGTACTGAGCCACATACATCATTCACAGCTGTCATCATGAATTACTTTAATTAAGTGGTCATGTTGATGGTATTAAGGGTATTTTACAGCATTTGTGGAGTCGGTCTCAGATTCTCCCTCCCTTTTTCCCAGCACCATCTTACATGCTTTTGAACTTAACACATGTCGCTCTGCTCTATCACAGTATGTTTCTCTATCGCATAACAAGACTCAACCTAGCACACGTGCCTGAATGCACTCAAAGAGTAATATGTAATGTCTATTCTATTCGAGTCTGCATGTGGGTCACACTGTCCCTCTGTACAAATCAAAGGTCCATTTACCTCCACCCAAAAGCTATGTTTTCATTGTCAAACACACACACTCTGGAGGCAGCTGTAAATGGTGGCTGGCTGTAAAAGTAGCTTGACCTCAGTCAGTTTCAGTGGATTGCTTGCAGCATAATTCCTTTCTTCACCGTCCAGTTTTTCCAGAATGCAGCAGAATCCTCAAAGCTCGTACATTTGGCTGTTTCATACATACTGAATGTTGGATGGACTTCAGAGTGGTGGATTATGCTGCAAAACTTATCTTTGTCTTGTTTTAGTTTCTATGGACATTTTTTGCTGTTTTACTTGTCACCACTGAGAGCCACTCTACTGACCGAATTCAAGCTGCTGTTCTCTGTCATGAACAATCGACAAACGTTTTCCATCCACACTGCTTAAGTGTTTAATACTCAAAGAATACATTTTGAGCGGACAATTACTTTATAAAGCATCAGTGTAATTTTTTTTTATTTTTAGCTCTGTTATTTCTATCAAACCTTCTTGGCATATTGCAGAGCATGGACAGCATGATTGATGTGACTGCAAATTTCGTCTATATGTTTTGGGGTAATTAAGTTGTGTCAATTTCTCGCTGTCAAACATAAGCTTAAAATTTATTCCTGCATAGGCTGATTGATGGCACACAGAGAGTAATATAACTACAGGACAGATACAAAAACAGTCAGTTCAATAAACTTGTAATATGACAGACTCTTGAAAAGTGATGCTTTATAGTTAGCGTGATGGAAAAGCAGTGTAGGCAAGTTTCAAGTATGAAGTTTCATTCTTAGTTTTATACAATTTAAAAACAAGACTTTCCTGTGTAGATATGAAAACGAACCCTCATATCTCCAGCATGGTTAAGCCAAGACAACTGGCACATAAATAAAGTCAAAAATAAACACTTGTATTTTATCCTCTGTGTTACCCTATTAGTTTACCAGTCTGTTTATCTGTTTCTTTTTTTGGCTCTTCCATCTGTGAATACAACACATCTGGCAGAGGTCTGGCAGGAAGGATTACAGCTAACTATATGAGTCTCTGAGTATGACACAGCATGTGTATTTTGGTTGGAAGTTGTTAGTTAAAAAAGAGCTGCAGTGCTACAAACTTTAAACAAGAGTGTAAGAATGCTTCAAAGACAAAAGATAACTCTAGTGTAGTTGTGAATGTTGCATCACCTACATGCACGCACACACCAACCAACACAAAAATGAGACCCGTCTTCAGTCTGCCATGTAACCACCGACACCGACAACAAACTTCAGTGAGTTAATAATGAACCAAGACAGTTCTGTAAGCAACACACACACACACACACACACACACACACACACACACACACACACACACACACACACACAGGGAGAGAGAGGAGGAGACGATGGGAGCCGTCTAGTATTCTTCTTCTTCTTCCTGTTTCTTCCCTCCTCTTATTTATGACTTTCTGGAATGTCTGTGCTTCTGTGAGTGATGTCACTAGTAACTATCGCCATGGTAACACAACAAATTCCCCCTCGCATATGGTCCGTACATTCAATCTTTCCTTTCCCACTTCATTAAAGTCAGCGTGTGTGTGTGTGTGTGTGTGTGTGTGTGTGTGTGTGTGTGTGGATGATAACCACCTCTGCAGGAGGAGAAGAGTACAGACAGAGAGTGATCGAGAAAAAGGCAGAAATTCAGATTGAGTCTTGTGTGTCTGACAGCTGTGAAGCCTCATGACCCAGTGTGAAGCCAAAACTGCTTGTTGTAAATAGCAGAAAAGCACATCTCCATGCCTGCAGTGTGTCTCTGTGTGTGTGTGTATATATGCATCCCACTGCCATGGTAACGCCACAAATTCTCCCGAGCAGGGCAGATAGGACCAGAAACTGTGAGACCATGAGTGTGTTTACAGTTCAGGTAAACGGTGTACTGCCCAAGACAGCCACAGTGTTCTACAAAGTCAAGGAAAGTTCATTTTGAAACTAAATACTTACTCCTCTTTGTTACTTGACATGAATAATAACAATGTTCTTTACTACTGGTAAGTTATGTATTTTTCCATTTCCCTAAGTCTAACAGGAACAGGAGCTCTGTTGAACTGTACTTAGGCACAGCATTTCTTTGTCCTAAATGCTAACTTTAGCATGCTAACAGCATGTATGGCAGCAGATGTATGGTTATCTGTATAGCTATGACTTAAATACCGAATCGAATAATAAAAATAATTCCTATCTGCTGTACTGTTGATATGAAATAAAATAAAATCAAACATTTTTCCTTTTTTGAGTTTCCAAATCACATGCAAAGCACCTGTGGGTGACTTTTTGCTGTTATAAAACTTCTGCACTTGTTATGGTGTAATCTGGATTCTTCTCTAGCTGACCTGAGACTTGTGGAAAGTACTGTTTATTTGAATTGTCAAATGATTCAGCAAATAAAACAACTCCACTGTATGTAAGGACATTTGCTTTTATACCCTACTGACAATAGCGACCAATCTTACAAAAGAAGTGAAAAAAAATTGACATTTGAAATACTAAGTGGCCACATTAAGTACAGAGGCAATACATTAAATAAAATGTGGCCAAAGAAATCTGTGCACTGTGCTGTGTCCCACCAGCCACTTGTCTTCCACTGTGAACTCATCTCAGTGTGCGGTACTTTTAAACAGATGTTGACTGAATTTCTTATTGACTTTCTCCGTTGAGCGTCCCAGAACACACAGTGCCGAGAAGATTTGTGTCACAGCAATTTGCATACTAAACAAAAGCTATAGAGACTTTAAAAAACCTGCGTCTATTCCACAAGCATTTCCCATAAGTGACTTCAGAGTTGCATAAACTGTCTGAATGAAGTGTTAAGAGATTTTTATTGTGTGTGTGTGGGTTGGAACGGATGGACTGGTGTGTAATGGGAATGCTTTTCTCCAAAGGCACACTGCAATATGTTAAAATGCTCCACTACCACTGGATGACTTTCTTTTTCAGGGGCAAGTCCATGGCATTTAGATCTGGGGCCAGACAGGGGCACAGACTGAGAGGAGAGGAGCTGGTATTTAACAGAGGATCCAACATTGGTTTTCATTTAAATTTAGTTCTTTTTCCTATAAGGTGACATGTTCTTGCTTCAGTAATAATGCTGTGTCTGTCCTATGAGAAATCAGGGGAGCAATTGAATGCAAAAATGCACTGCCATCAATCCTTCAAATGAAAATCTGTTGCTTTTTACTGAAAGAAAAGTGCAATGATTTTGTCGTTGGCAACGGACTTGACATTAAACAGCAAACAAGCACAAAATCCATCGAGGCCGACAGCATGTTTTCACAGTATTATTTAGAACAATTTTCATTTCAATATACAGTATGTATCTTAGTATGCTGAAGCCTTGATCAAATGTTCTAGTCAAGATTTTCCTAATCAGAACAGTTATTTAGATTGACAGCTGTAATAAATGACACTAAATTCACAACCACCATGAAAACTTAAACTAATTATTTCACTTAGAACAAAAATTCAGAGTCAGAACCATCTGCCTTGCCAAAACAGCTTTCACTGTAGTGGTCTAAATGTCTTTATAAAAACAACAACAAGGTCAAGAATATTCAGCAGTAACTCAGCCATGCCTCATCCTCTTATGCCTCTCTGTCTCTCTCATACAGACAATAGAAGCCATCCCATAGCTTCTGTTTAGCTTCCATCATTTTACCAGAGCTAATGCATCTGAAGAAATGCCACACTAATGCCAGATACACATTTTACAGCACCATGCTGGTTTCCTTTTGTCCATTTATTGCAAAAATAATGACAAAATAAATCTGCATAAAAATGATTCAAATGTCTGTGATATTGACAGCAACACCAGGTTTTCTTGTTTTACAGTGGAGGAACCCCGAAGAAATGGCTTGTTAAACTTCAGGGGAAATGAGCAGTGAAGTTACATTACATGGTAGACCAAGTATTTAACGAGCGAGGTGATTGCTTAAACCATCCTCTATCTGTCAAGGTGAGATGCATTAGGATCTGAATGCCTATGTTTCATTTTATGTGTGCAATAGAGCTGAACCAATTAGTCGATTATTTAAATAAAATATTTTAATAACTAATTGTTTTAAGTAAATTTTTTAAAGTTCCAGCAATTTGCCGCTACTTTTTAAATATATGTATATAATATCTTTGTGTTTTGGAGTGGTGGTCAGCGAAAACAAGCTAAGTTAAACATGTCACTTTGCACTCAGGATAACTGAATACACTATAAAGTAGCCTATTTGCTTCGTCTGCCATCCCCTCAGAATGAAATGAAAGCAATGAATGCAGAACTGATAATGCTGGCCAAGCCATGGACACCCCCTTTGGCCTGTTATTCATTTACATTTTTCCTAGTTGATGATTAAAGGACAGCCCTGTTCTGTGAGCAGTTCGTTAACAACTAATCAAGTTGCGATCCAGGGTTTGTTTAGTCTTCCAAGGTCTCAAATTCACACACAACGGTGCCAATAACAAACTGGAGGGAAGCCAAAGAGACAGGAAAGGAAGATTGAAGTGACCTTTTCAAAGGTTCTAAGCCATGTCTGTAAACATTTTATAGTCATGACAAATCCATTGACATGGATCAACTTTTTATATAATTACCAGTATAAAAAATATTGATGGATGATGTTCCCTCCTCTCATACCAACAACATCAGTTTGACATTATTTACTGCAAGACATGCTGTGAATGCACCTCGTAAAGATTTACGGTAGTCTTGATGATCAGGTAAACTAAGTTCTATGATGAGACAGGGATCAAGGTGACTTCAGGAGGGCTAACTATCTAATACATTACATCTCTGAGTCCTACACTCTCATCTCTCTCTGCCTCAGGCAGTCTGAAGGCCATTACCCAGACAAGTCCATGCAGGTATATGATCTTTTCTTTTTTATTCTTTAAATAATGAGTGGATAGGTAAGAGGCCAAGCACTGCCTGCAGCATTTTAAAATGAATATTGTTAAGTTCTCCACTGGATCTAGGCTGGATGTCTCGCCCTGCCACAGTCAGCCATGAAATCCTAGTTAATTAAAAGCAAAATATCTGATTTTAATTCCATACTTCTGCTCATAGGGTGGGAACAGGAACCAAGAGGCCAAATTAGCGAGTATTGTATATCAACAGCCGGTCACATCTACATATGGCTTCTGCTGGTACAGTAGGACCACAGAGGTTTATCTAGACTGATGCAATTAGGGCTCCAAAAGAGTCGGACATGATTAGAGACAGATCCTGCAACAAGATCTGTCTCTAATTTGGGTCGCACCTACGAGAGCACTTTTCCTCTCTTATGCAAATACCATCACTATAAATGTCAAGCAATATTAAGGAAAGCTGTTGAGATGAGAGGGTAGGTTAACAAATATTCTCAATATGCATGCTGCTTTTAGTTGAGAGGAATTTCAGCTGAAACATGTTTACCCTGCTTCAGAAAACCTCATAAAACAACATTCATATGATAATTAACTCACGTCTCTACAATAAGAAAGTTACAAAATAATGTGCATTGATAGCCGGCCTTGTAAATAGGGTAAATCTTTAAGTTAAATAAAAGAGGGTAGTTAGAGGGGAAACAAATAACTGATAACATATGGCTTCCGTCGGGGCAGAACAGAATGTTCTCGCTGCAGCAGAACCAGAGGCGAAAGACTGATCTGCACTTCAAACACCAGGTTCACTGGTTCTTTGGTGACCAGCTCCCTTTAAACTACCAAACTGAGATACACAAATGCACACACAAACACAAACAGAGTCCCTAGCAGTATGGCCTCTGATGCAGGCCTGGGCCACAAAAAAAGGTAACCTTCAAATAAAGAGAAAATGCTGTTTTTGCATTATGCACATTCAAATTTTGAGGGGTTTTCTTGAAATATTTTTGTTTATTTTATCCATCTTTTTAACAACTAGTCCACAGTGCAGGCTTGGTGTTACGTTTATATAGTTATATAGTAATCCAATCACCACATCTGTCAGTGTTTATGCATTACTAGGACTTATTTGTATCAATTAATCATAATGTTTAATGTCAGAAAATTGTGAAAAAAAACCTAATCACTCCCAGAACCAAAGGGGACACACTCAGTTTGCTGGGTTTGTTCCAACAACCCAGAACACAAGGATGATCAATTTCCAGTTATTTAAAATGGCTTTTTTTTTTTTGCTTCACCAGTGACTCAAATGATTGAATAGTTGCATGGACTTTCTGTAACTGGATCCATCCATACCTCTACTAATTGTTTCAGGTCCATGCATGACAACAACAAAAACAATAGATGGGCTGAGAGCATTCTCTCAATTTTCAAATAGGCCTATAGGGATGTGTTGTAAATAACAACATGGTAAACCAGCCTGTACTCCACCATGAAAACAAATGAAATGACAATTAAGTAAGAAAAAAAAAGAAGAAAAAGTAGAAGAAATTGTTGTGTTTTATATCCTCAGTAGTGTGTGTTGAATCTTTTCCAACCATTAAAACCTAGTTAAACGGAGTTAATGCACTCTCCACTGTACATCCTCTCCTTCCCAACCTGTTTTACTTACAGCACGCTGGTGGCCAGCGGGATGTCTGCCGCCGCTGGGGCCCTCTCCAGCCCGATGTTGGAGCAGTTGACGACGCAGGACGGCTGGGGCCCTGCCAGGGCACAGCTGCAGTTAACGGGACAGGGGCTGCAGCTCCTGCCGCCGTCCCCCTGCGGCCCGGAGCCCCATGCCTCCAGGCAGCAGAGCGCCACAAGCAGACTGGAAAAGAAGCTATACCTCGGTACGCAGACGCCATGTTTTCGCTTGGATAAAGTCTGTCCATTTCCACAAGGCATAGCTCACTCACATCTCATCGCCTCTGATGGTGTAAGTCCTCTCAGTCTGGGAAGGCACAAAATACACAGAAACAACACGCGTCCTTTTTTCACGGCTTTCATGTGAGGAGACAAACACAGAAGAAGGGACGGACTTTTTGACACCGTTATGTCCCCTGTGTTTTCCTCAGTCTTCTGGTCGGATCCCCTTCCTCTGAAAATCTAACGGAGCTTCTCCAGAATCCTTTTCAGGGGAAAAAAAGTTTTGGAGAACTTCCTCTCTCCTCCTCCTTCTACTTCATGCAGTTCCCTGAACCACCGCTGAGACCTGGCACACAGCTTTGTTGCTTTATTAGGGCATTAAATATCCCAAAATTATCCTCTACTGCATTTGCATTAAATATCAAATAGTCCAAACGATAAAAAATTATCGGAAATAAAATTTGTTCTTGTATTAAATAAAAAGTATTAATTCTATTTCTGTTGAAATAAAAACAATTTCAAAAAGGAAAATTAAAAAAAATATCCATATTTAATCAAGTCTACATAATAATATTTGTGGTCTTCTTTCTGTCATCATAGTCGGGGTTGGATTAACCTGCTAGGGGATAAAACACACACATTTATTTAGGAATATATAGGCTACCATTTAAATTTGTCTGGTAAGACAGACAATGATGAGAAAGGCCCATTTCAGTTGATGATCTGCTTTAGTGTTAATGTTCCCAAACACATTTCTAGGTAATAACAAACTGATTACTTTAGAAACTGACATCCAACTGATGGGCTCCTGGGGCCCTGAGGGTCTGGTCCATTAAATCATGGAAATATCAATGCTCAACCAAGATGATAATGGACATGGAAATACAATGAAATATTTTTCACTGGTTATAATGACAAGCTTTGTTGTCATATAAAGACACTGTTGATGTCTTTATATACTATAAGTCTTTCTCTCGCAGGGGCCAGATGAGGGGACATATCCAGGGCTTATATGTATATTTCAACAATTTAGTTCAGCTCTTTCTTCTCAGCTCATCTTCAGAAGTGTCATGGAGAGGTGATGGAGGTTTTTCACTTGGCAGGCCTCTTTTGATGTTTCTCAGAAAGTCTATCTCTGGGCAGCCTGTGTTACTTAAAAGGCTCAGCATGAGGTTGAGCCAAGCGAACACAAAATCCCTTTAAACTCAATTTACATCAAATTAAATCAGTTAAGCACACTAATGCTTTAATTTTGCCAAAGCAGCATGAAGAACCCCGGTTCATACATGTTTGTCTATCTCTGCAGAGGAGAAGCTGTGTGTCGGCTTAGGAAAGCTGTACCCCGTTGCCAAAACCTCCACTATGCATGCACAGGTTCTGAAATTATTTAAAAGGTAAAAAAAAAAAGTATCACAGTACAAAATACAGAAAATGTATAAATTCGCTGAAATAGTAAGAAGCCACTACTCAGGATTCCTTCTCCTTGAGGCAGTGATATGATGCTGTTTGGCCTCCTTCACCCGCAGAAACTTGTCATCTCACTGAGGTGCTGAAATGACACGGCTTTGCTGTGATTTGTTTGTGAAATGACAGCTGCAAAACTTGATATTTTATGGCGTTTTTGGAAAAAAAAAAAGAATATGGTGAACACCCCCTCACCCCTCCATCTCTCTGCGGTATTTCCTGAGGCAGTGCAGGGCACGTGTTAGAGGTGTTTCCTGGGTATTTGATTTGGCCGAGGCCCACCCATCCTCCCTGCAGGCATCTGGAGCTCTGTACAAAGAAAAGAAGAGTTCCACAATGACCCTCAGACTCTCTTATCCTCATCGGCAGCATTTCACAGTTCATATTTGAGAAGCAAAATATGTGCAAGTGGAAGAGCTCAGGCCAAATAACCCAAATGCTTACATTTCAAAACGAATAACAGCCCTGCCAATGATTTCTACAATGATCAAAAATATTACGCAAGAGTACATAACAATGTTAAACTATTGATATATAGTTTTTCTCTTTCGTTTCTCCTTTAAGGTCGTTAAAATCGACTTATTTCACACTGCCGTAGCCTATATATTCTGCATTAGTCTTTGTACTTTGTTCTGTATGTCTTGTGCATAATTTATCTACATTTCTGCAAAACTCAGGTCGGTATATTTCATATATCTTTGTAAACTTTCAGATCTGTACTGCAATTAAAAAATAAAGTTTTATGGCTTTGAACAAAGAAATGTTAAATATTTCAAGAGAATATATATATATAAAAAAAAAAAGACGACAAAGATAGACAAACATCACAGAGAAAATATTCATAATAGCTTAAAAATTCATGTCTCTTGTTCAATATAAAAATCTTAAAATCTGACATCCTAAAATAGCTCTTATTAAAAAAATGAATTTAACATTGGTAATGAGTTTTAGTTTGATGCCAGTAATGATTACCATGAAGTGCACATTTCATTTTGGAACTTGTCTTTTCATTTGGTGGCAGGTGTTTCACACAAATGCTGAATACTTTCTCATCAGACAGTCCTACATTTTAACTTGAGCTCTTGAACCCATGTGAAGCTGAAGTGCAGTCTTGCAGAAAGATACAGAGACACGTTTACACAGGGAACTTTTCAAATATTCTTGTGTTTTTACAGTGAACAGAGACAAGCAGGGAGGGAATTTACAATTAGAGTCTCAAAGGGCTACACACCCACATTATACAAAGACGCACAGGGACTATCACCTGAGTCAAGCAAACAGAAAACCTCAGACTGGTGAGCCATCAGGGCGCTCCCTGAGGAGGAAACGTTAGTTTGCCTTGGTTAATGGATGCATCAGGATGCTAACAATTACATGCTGATGTTTACAAAGCACAGTGAAGGTATAATGTTGACAACGCATGTTCACCGTCTTAGTTTAGTATCATAGGATGCTAACATTTGCTAATCAGCACTAAACACAGGGTACAGCCGAAGCTCATGGGTATGAACCTAACACTATTTTACTACAATTTCCTAATCATTAACAAAGAACTTTCCTAGAAAGAAAAATGTTTGACACAAATTATTGAGAATTAACTGAAAGTAACAAGTGAATTTAAAAATATATATCAATTATTTTCAAGGAAATTAAGGCAACTACTGTAGCTTTGCATTTGGCATTAGAGAAAAAAAAGATTTTGACGTGGTGATGGATGGACAGGACATTGGGTTGACCTGAACACTTCAGCTGACCATACTGGAGCTGTCCCACTGAACCAGTTTGTCCCGATGTATGAAATAGTAGTAGTATTTTGTATTTGTCTGGCTTCGACTGGTCCAGTCTGGTCTGGGTGAAGATAAAATGAGCTTGGCTCTGTTTAGTTATGGGGAGGGTCCTCCAGCCCAGCCAGGAAAACAGCACTTACTAAGGCCTCTGTCTGTGTTATTGTAGGGCTACAGGAAGAAAGGGGGAGATGAGGGGAGAGGAAGGAGAGGGATGAGGAGAGAATGCAGAAGGAGAGAGCGAGGAGGTTCTGGAGAGGGAGACGGGAGCACATAGTAAAGAGGAATGGATGAGAGCTGTTGTCAAAGGCTGAAGGATAGAGAGTTGAGGATGTGGCAGAAATGATCGTAGTGATAGAAACCAGGAGAGGGTAAGAGGAAGAAGACAGGAAATGCATGACAGTAAGATTATACTGGAAACTGAGGAAATGCCTAAAAGTAAAGAGCAGCTTGTTTTCATACTATCTGTCTCCTCTTATTTAAGTAAAATGAATGACTCCTTCTTCCACCACTAATCTTGTGAATTGGATTATTACATTTAGAAAAACCTGCAGCAAAGTAGTAACAGTACAGTAGAAACAAAATACACAGTAGTGACAAAACAGTGGCATGTGGCTGAAATGAGATGCAACATTAATTCTTTGAACAAAGGTAAAACATTCAAGAGGACACTTAATTTAAATAACTTTTGTTTGATCCAACTGGAATAAAGTTAAAGTTAAACATATTATTTATGGATGGCTTAAATGGTATTTTGGCCTTGCAAGCTGTGATTTACATGAGACATACACATAATACATAATATAAAGCATGAAGATCATTTTTTCTTACCTTAATTTTGACACATTGCACCAGACATCATCATTGCAGCCCATGCTCAAGATCCCTGTAGAACTCACAAATTTACCTGCAATTTGTGAGTGACAATCATTTGTCAGTATTAGTAGTGATCATTTGTGAGAAGTATTAGTAGCACTAAAGACAATGCATTAATCTGTGTGTAAGCAGTACTTTAATCACTCTGTGAATTCTGGTGTTTCTAAGTTACTAATAAACCGTCTATAATATCTGTTTTCATGCAATGATACATTCACAATCTAACTTCCATTTTAAAATCAACATGAACCTATACTTATACTTATATATTTTGGAGCTGTCTATGCCACTTTTGGATCGACTGATCCTTCAACATCTATCCAGCTGATCACCGTGAAATCACAGTGATCCAATATCTGTTCAACACATTACATTATCCACAGCTATTCATACGTTCCAGAGATATACTAGTGAGGAAGAAGAAGTACAGCCTCAGCACTTACACCATAGAGTTGAATGACACATTCAACCCCTTATTTGACACAGTATCAACAATAATTACAATTTTTTTTATCTAAAACTGGAATTTTACATTACAGTACAGATGGTTCTGTTTTCAGGGTCACTCAGTGTATGCGATGAATATAGTTTTATTTTACACATAGTAAGGCCTATTACTTTTGCTAACCTGCACTAACCACTAATTGTTATTTCTCAACAGAAAAATCTCAACAAAAAAATATTTGAAGGTTGAAAAGGTGCTATAGTATTGACTGTAATGTAAAACTTTACAGGGCATTTTTTCTCAAAAGTTGGCTGAGAGAATATTGCCAGTTTCTGCTGCACAAACAAAATAGTGAACATGAGGAAAAGAAGAGAAAGCAGTTCTGATTCATTCAGACACTTGGACGTATTGTGTTCCAGACAACAGTGTTCTTCATGTGCCTTACAGTACATCCAATCAGCCAGCACTCATATCCAGCCTTGAGAAATATGGAGACTCAAATAAGAAGAGTCAGCCAGAAATCACTCCGAGAGCACATACTTTCACCAAGACCATCATCTAAAGAGTTATTGTAATGATAGAAAATGATTTAGATAATTGCACCTGGGTCGAAAGCATGCATCAGAATACACATAGCGATAGACAACAATGCTGACATGCCCAATGATGGTAAAAAGAGAAAACACAAATCTTTTTAGTCTAATCAAGGCTGGGTTTGGTAATAAAAGGATAAAGGAGGAACTATCAGCAGCTTATTTTTGGTTTTGAGTTTTAAGAAAAGAGAGAAGCAGCGAGGCAGTTTATTTTTTTAGTAAGTGGCACAGTGGTTTCTCTGTGACATTAATTAACACCAAAGACCAAATATAGCTCTTACCCTCTCTCTGTGCTCCTTGTCACACTGAGTTGTGTTTAAATGAGGACACACTTCTTTGCTCTGCCAGGAACCTGCATGTATAGCCCTCTCAACTTGCCTGCTGTGGTCCCTTTTTTCTTTTCTTTTTTTTTTCTTACCTGTCTCCTTAAACAGCACACAGCTCTCTTTAACTAGGTGCTCAGTTGCTAATCCCTCACACAGCCACGCCATTGAATGTCAGCTCATCTACAGATGCAGGTTTGGCTGTGGATCAGGTGTTTGAGCAGGTTGGACATTATTTGCAGGGTTAGAGGTTTAATCCCCAGTTATTCCTGTTGAAGTGTGCTTATGCAAAGACACTGTGTGTGTGAGTATATGAGGAAGTAAATGTAAGTCACAGTCCAGGATTCTGTGACATGCTGAAAGTCTGACAGTAGTTTTTAAGAAAGGGAAGGTAGAGAATAATATTTGCTCATCATCCGGTTTCAGTGATACTGCAGAAATACAGATGTTTCAATACTTAGTGAGCCTCTTGTGGCAAGAACATTGAATTGCACTCCTTTTTCTGAAAACTGCTTGATACTTTACTTTAGATAGCATTAATAGTATTGATGACTTTTGTAATAGTTTGATGAAGTTTATACAAATAGCCTATACCCACATGATACAACAGTCCTCAAAGGAATAAATAATACAGATTTTCACGCAAAATAACATCAGGTTTGCATATAAATAAAACATATGAGCAGCATCAGGTTTAAGACCATGTTTATACTTCATCTTGCCTCCTTTTCCAGGCATTTGAGATACAGTTAGCTAAACATCGACATTAAACAACCATTACATTTGCAGCCATCTCTACTCATTATATTTATATACTTAAAGTGTCTGTAATTGATATTGTTACAATAAAAATGTATCAAATAACAATGTGAAAAGGGTCAGTCATACTAATGACACTATAATTGTCACCTGACCCAACAGCGCTCAATGGTCTTAAGGAGCTTCATAGAGTTGCAGCTGATTGATTAGCCATTTGGCTGCAACGTCACTGTTTAGGTTCACTCTGCTCTCATAGTGTTTCCTGCTGCAGCATGCAGCTGTTTTCAGTGAAAAAGCTCTATAACCTACAGTATAGTACCTGCTCTGCACCAAACTGCAGGTAGACACTGTTAGAGACTAGCTGGTGACTATAGTGGAGCATGTATCAGCTAAAAAGCCAGGTATTTTCCTCAGGGGTTGAAGGAGACCAAAAGCAGAGCCAAAAGAGTTAAAAGAGTCTAGCTTATCTTAGCCTAGGCTTGAAACAGCTAAGCTTGGCTCTGTCCAAAGGTAACACAACCCACTTGCACCTCTTAAGCACACTAATTAACATGTTATATCTTGTTTCTTTAAACCGCACATAAGGGTGAAAACAACAAGCTGAGGGATTATGTATCTACTTCTTTGGCTGGATGCAGCGACTTCATGGAGACTTGTTGTCACGGCGAGGTTGCCATGCAAACGGCAGAGACTCTATAGTGTCAAATTATTCCTTTAGGAGTTACTAGAGTTTTAAAACATTTCCCATAGCATACACAATGTAGTGGAAATGGGACTCACTTTCCTGTTCTCACGGATCACACAGCTCACAAAGTCTTTTTCAGCAGATTGATTCATAAATCTCGTCATCTCAAATTTTGGAAGACAAGTACAAACTCCTTTCTTGATTACCATTAATCAATAGGCTATAATTCCCATCAGGATTTTCCTAAATCTGTAAGGGCTAAATCTAATAACTGCTGTCATTAACTGTCAATTAACTTCAGTTAATTAGGCTCTTAGCAAAAATAAGATGGTTGCTTTTATTTCTCTAATATTTCTCTTTTATGTTAATATTTTGAGTAGAATAGTATAGAGCTCCTTGTCTTCTTGTATTGTAATTCATGCTTTGTTTTCTGGGCAGCCATGTTTTCCTGTTTTCCACTTATCTCTCTCACATACACACTGCCCACAGGACAATAATGTCCTTTGACAGGTTGGTAAGGTCAACCCTCGGGCTGCGTGATAGCTTCACTCCAGGGCATTGCTGTGGAGATGGGCATAAACTCTTTCCTTTTTACCCAACCTGATATTAACTAAAGGCTGCTTGTGTGTGTGTGTGTGTGTTTGTGTGTGTGTGTTGTAGTGGGGGTGTGGGGTGGGGTGGGGTTGGTGGGGGGTAGGGTCCTCCTCTTCCTGCAACTACATTCCCTGCAGAGAAGGAAGAAATACATAGAAAAGGATGTAACATGGAAGACTATGAAACAGTGGAAGTCAGGGATAAATGTAATGGTTACAGAAGCACATAAACATTATGATGTATCTACTTTGTCTGCTACTACTATACTGTTGTGTGTATGTGTGTGAAATCCTTTTGAGAAATGACTCATCAATGAATCATCTTACGCAGATAAACACTTCTCATGCCGACACACATGACGTGCACACAAATGAGAATGATCTTTAGGATGTAGATTCTATGTTGTGGAAAGAGTGATGTGAATGTTACACTTCGTCCCCATGATCTGAATTATGTGACAATATCATAAACAGGTGGACAAAGTACACAGCTCTATTACTGGAATCAGAGTATAGACCCATCTGGTCGAATATTACTGCAATACAAGTGAAAGTTGTTCAGTCAGATTTTTACTTGAGTTAAAGAAATAATGAAGTATTCAAAAGTAAAATTTTTTTATGTCAACACATTGTTGTATTGATCCACATTTACAGAAACTAATGACTCTGAAACAGCCTACTGACTGACTGACTGTAGAACCTGTAGAATAAAAAGCTTAGAGAATATGATTCAAAACCTGTGGAAATGTCCATTGTTTTTAGGCAGTGATGAAGTTTGGTTGTAGTAAACACAGGTTTCCAAGTCAAGAGTACTTGTAGAGTACTTGTACTTGTACTTGAAATTTCATGGAGTTGAAAGTACATTATTTGTCTTTCAGTATAGAGAAGTAAAAGTCATACGTTTCCAAAAAAATAATACTCAAATAAAGTACAGATACTATTGCACTAAGTAAATATACTTTGTTACTGTTCACCCATGTAAGCAGGACATAATGTATTATTTTCAATGTAATGTACAAAATTGCTTAATATAAGTTGAGGATTTAACATGTCTGTCTGCTTCTGTGTCTGTGCTTGGAAGGCGATTTACAGGAGAGACTGTGTGAATGTGCTAGAAATCTTATTCTCTATTCATGAGGCATCATTCAAAGCAATTCAACCTTGCATCAGCTGGACACTGCGTGTCACTGCGGGGCACATATTACAGCTCAAAACTAACAACTCGAGCTTTGTGCAGTTAAACAAAGTTCATTTCAATTCAAATCTTTTCATTCATGAGGACCTTCTGTAACTCCACAAGCACAAACATATACTTACATATATATACAACTGTATTATCAGCAAACCAGCTGACAATTAAAAGTCATAATGGATAGACAGGATTATGTTTATTTGCAGTATCAGTTGGTTTGTGTGTTTTTCTTGTTTCACTTTTCTTGTGATTTTTGCCAGTTATTTACTTCTTTTTTTTTTTTTTTTAACACGAAGAATCGGCAATCTAAAGGGGATTCAAATACTAAATAAGAGAGCAACAATGTTGATTCCTTTAGCGCTTACCCTAATAGCTTTCTCAAAGGACTTCAAATGCCCTCATCTCAGGATATCTGCCTCTCATGAAGGCGAAGACAACTCTAAACAAAGTAGCTGAGGGTTAGCCTTTTTACCAACCTTACATGGACTCTGCCCCTCTGTATCCTTCCCACTCAGACTTTCCCACGCATTCCCTGTAAACTTGATTTCAGCTTGTCATGATCTGCCCCTCTGTGTGCCTTCCTATCTGGACTCTGAAATTACTTAAGCTTATGTGTCCATGGTTATTTTACTTCCTGCCCTTGTGTTTTCCCACCTTTGTGATTGCCAGTCACTTGTTGTTTGTTCCTTTTTGTTTGTGTACCTGCCTTGCAAGTCATCTTCCTGGTTAGCCACCATCTACCTGTAAGCCTGTTTTTTCATTGCTAAAGCATCTTCACTGCATCAGCCTGCCTTTTGTGTGACAGCATTTGGGTCCTTTCCCCTGTCTTCAGTCGTGACAAACATACCATTGTCAAGGATAAGATGCTCATAATAAGGTTCAAGTACTTACTGCTGGATTACCTTTGCTTTCACTTGAAGGCCAAAGTCTGTAAGTCTGTCCATGGACTTTGCAACTTGACATAATAGACTAGAGCCAACCCTCGACACAGCCAGCAGGGGTAAACAGTATTTTCTGGAGACCAGTGACAACCAAGGATACAAAAAAATTAGAATTTGCAACATTCGCAGGCTTAGACTGTTTACCTCATCTTCCTCTCCACCTCTCCGCTTCCTTCTTTCTTCCTTTTATTTCTTTAAACCAGTGATGTGGTCACGTGGTCTGTCCTGGAAGGTCCCTGCAGCCTTCCTGAGGGCCAATTTCTAGATAACTATATCACTATCTAGGAAATAAAGCAAGAGCTGCCCTCATCTACCTGCCATAACCCTCTTATTTCTCAGGTCAGGGTGGGGTATGAGTAAAGGTCAGAACACATTAAACTGGGGTGTTTTGATAATCAACTTCAATGTCCTACAGCCAGCAATCCTTTGTTCTATGTCATTTCCTCTATTTCTCCCTATTGTGCTGTCTAATAAATGCAAAATGCATAAATATACACATTGACTTGATGATATGCTCCTAATAATACAACAGTTAACACCCTCCACACAATAGAATTTTGAAAATTACTACTACAGCAGCTACCTTATGGTATATGTGGTTGTCTGTATTTAGATGACAACATTCATTCACACAAAGACTGCAGGCATGTGTCTTGTTTAGGCAAATAGCAATGACGAATCATAGTTAAGCAGGGAAGAGATGTATAATGTAGATGTGAAGGTAAAAAGTCACAGGAATGATTTTATATCGATGTTTGTGCAGAGAAATGTCTGACTTGAATAATATTGTACATAAGCAGCCAGTTTTGTCTGGATATGTGAGCAGCTACAGTGGAACATCCACTTATATTCAGGTTTATCCAAGCTCATCCAAGTGCATAATTGTGCTGGATAAGCTGCGGTTTACATCTGATTTACCTGTCACACACATAATTAAAGGTATTTAACCATGAGCAGTGTTATGGAGCAATGTTTTGTGGAGTGGGTCCCCCTGTTTTTTTTTTTGTTTTTTTTAATATAGTCCACATGTGCGTGGAGGTTTGTACATGCTCCACTGAATGTAAACATAAGTTTTTGTTTGTTTACAGGAAAACTCTGGAGAGGTGATGAGGTTATGGGGCATTTGCCACATTCATAACACTTTTGTTGATCCTAACCTTAACAGCTGACGTCAAAGCCAGCTTTTTCATCCAGACCAGCAGCCGCAGATTGAAATGTTCTCAAAAGAATAGGCTCTCAATCTGTTGACCCTTACGAATATAGCTGCCCTTGAACATACAAACATGTACACAAACCTGTAGCGCAGCTCTGTTACATTCTGATAACATCTCTTGTTTTTTTTTCTGAAACTGAAGCAATTTTGTTATCGTGTTTCATCTCAGTGGTGAAGATAGTCAGGGGAGTTCATTTTTTCCCTGTATTTATTTTGAGATTTTCTCACGAATGTGCTTGAATAAAACATGTGTAAGCCTCTACCCATATTTCCATAATTACATTCCTATGCTGAGATGTGTTTGTCAAAACCAATGATTTTCCACAGCCACTGGCCATCTGTTTATAGTATTGATTGCTCTCTTTATTAACATAAGTACTGTGTTTATTTTTCCTATTGAACAATTTTTCTGATTCTTTCTTGGTTCTACTTATATCTCTCTACTGCCTGCAAGTATACTGAATATATACTGCATGATGTGTAATGTTAAACAACCCTTGACCAAAGCCTTTCAGGGGGACAGATGTGAAATGGAGCTCTTGACTCATATTCGTGGCATCCACTCTTCTGAAAAGCTCTCCATCTAGCTTTCTGTGAAACATATGCATCCCCTTTGATAATGCTTCTAATAGAATTAATGAATTTCACCTGTTTCCTTTTAGTTGATTCACTCCATACAACACATAAAGTATGGGATATCACACCCTGCGTAGCCTTACTGATGTTGCCTCTATTCTCGCCTTAAGGCAGATGACCTGTGACCGATTATGAGAGGCCGCACATATAGACTGATCAGCAAAAACATTTAAACATGAACTGGTTTTGATTCTTTCTGAACCATCAGTAAATTGAATGTTGTTTCAATTATCATGGCTTAAAGCTAAAAGCTCTTTCATGGCTTGACAAAGTAAAAGAAACACACCAATCACTCACAACATTACAACCAGTTACCTGTTGTGGCTGATCAGTATACATCCGTCAACAAGGTCACCCCTCAGTTCTTGTGCTCTTCACCTCCCTAAGAACACGTCCACCGAGTTGGGCTAGCAAGCTACAGCTCGTTAGCTCCATGTGTTCAGTCCATGTGTGGCCAGCCTGAATTAAACTTAATGGCCCTTGTTATTGTTAGCCACTGCTGCTTCAACTGATGAGTGTGGCTGTCCGGGGAGTGCTAAATTTGAGTTTTTGTTTTGTTTCAGAATGAGCACCAAGCCTAAGCACCCGAAGAAGAAGTCTTCTGTCTACCCATGTCCTTAGGAATGTGGCCTCTCTTTGCACAACAAGGACCAGCATAGGGCATGTCCCGTCTGTCTGGGCATTGTCCACACCAGGAGTGTTGACCAAACCCAAGGCCTGTGTGTGTTGTCACCAGCTACGGCGTTCAACATTGGAAAGGTGGGTAATGTTTGTGGAGAAAGCGGTGGGACAGTCTACTGCTGTACGATATGACTCCCTCCTCTCTGGTTTGAGGGACCTGGCTTTGTCTGAGTTGGGGAGTTTTCAATCAAAGTTCCCACTGGTAACTCGGCTGACCACATGGAGTATGTTGAGGGGTTAGCTAACTTTGAGTCTGAGGCCTTTGAGAGCACTAGCCAGCCTCAGCTTGAGCTGGCCACTCCACCTCCAAGCCTCCAAAAGGATTCAATGCCTAGGATGAAGAAAACACACTCGTAATTGTAGGACTGAGCAGCAGCAGGGATTATATAGTGGTTCACCTCCTTCAATGTTGTGCATGTGCTCCCTCTCAGTGGGTGAATAGAACCATTGCTATGGGTTACGGGTTACAGTTCTAGTGTAAGTGAATGAATTCTCCTTCAAATCATTCACCTCATAACGCTGAGGTCAAGGAAAAGTGGTTAGCAATTTATTCAACCGTTGCACATTCAAGCAGTGAACTTTCAGAATAGATGCGACCCTAGAGTCAGCTGCATTTCTCCGCTCCTTTGCTCAATTTTAATTGAGACACAGGCCATGTTTCTGGATGACTTTACAGCTAATAGGTATGATGTCTTCTATGATTGATGTAGTGCCGCTCAGGCTGTTACAGAAGTGAACCTTTGGTATCACCAGCTGTGTGTTGTGTCACTTCCAGAGGGGGCTGACAATAAACCCTTCCTGCACGTTAGCTCTCTTCCCTTAGAGGGAACCCTGTTTGCTATGTAAGGATCTTGACATTTGCACAATGCAAGCTTCACATCAACTACCTGGAGCTGCTAGCAACTTTCTTTTCTCTGAAGCAATTCTGTCTGGTTCTGACAGGCCAGTGTTTTCTAGGAGTGGATACACTAGTGTTTGTAGTAGTAATGGCCCAACAATCCAGAGTGCAAGGGCGTTATCCACTCGAGGCCTATAAATGGCGGGCGTTTCAGCAGTGGTGTCAAGACTAAAATGTACTCCCATTTCAATGCTCTATTGTTGATGTTTTTATGTTTCTTCACGAGCTGCTGGATAAGGGTCTCTCCTTTTCCATGATTAAGATTTCACTTTATTGCCATTCGTTTTTTTAAATGGGGTCCATCAGCTGAGGACCCTAGTTAAATCCACTGTCCCTTCATAGGATTTTGCTTTGGTTCTTGAGGCTTTATGTGGTCCCCTATTGAGCCTATTGAATCTGTGGATATGAAATGTACAAGAATGCACTGCTTTTCGCTTTGATAAGGGAACAAATTGTTAGGACCATAACTTCTGTTCCCTGAAGGTGAGGAACCAGGTGCAACACTTGATCACCCTGCTGCGAAGCTGGGCTCGGTGAAGAGTGGCTGTGGCACTGAGGGATGACCATGTTGATGGATGTATATATGTGCAGGTGGGGCCTCACATTCACTGTCACAGGTCATCTGCCTTAAGGCATGAATAGAGGTGTCAGTCAGGCCACGCAGGGCGTGAAGAACTACACTTAGGGGTTTGCACTACATCTGAGACATCAGTTATGACAGTCTCAAGAACATGGTACCAGTACTTGATGTTGCCTTGTAATGTGTTGGCTGTCATGGAGCTAAAGAGATGAATACTTCCTACCCTTTCATCTGTCTGGCTCAGACAGTGGAAAATGTATTGCATTTGAGAAACATAAAACAACACATTGAGAAGAAATTACTCTTTTTTGTGAAAGTGTGTGTTTATGTTTGCTTAATGCTCCTCTGAAGCAGTCTTGACTATTAACCTGTATGTACAGCAATTTGAGATGAGTTCATAGACTGACATTTAAAATAATACTGCCTGATGTATGCAGCTCTGCATATTTTGCATTTTTCACAGGCTATAGTATTCTCAGTGTCTTACAGTATTTCAGATAATATATATATATATATATATATATATATATATATATATTGTTCCTGTCTAAGTGTGTTTATGCTGAGTGTGAAGCTCATATGAGATTGTGGGATTGAGTGGAATTATTGTAGATGCTCTGTCTGTTTCCATCACACTCATCCACCAGACATTTTCTGTGGGATACTGAGGTTTACCTTGTGGTCTATCCTCAGATGCCTTGCCTGCATATACGACTGATTGAAAGTGAACACACAGATAAGAACTTAAGGACTCAAGGACACACTGGTGATGCTTTGTGAGATTTATGGCGATTTTCCGTGATAACGACACCTGCTGTCTGCTCCTTCTCCTATGGACTTATTACGCTTTACTTTAAAACAGTCTTGGTGTTAGCAGGTAGCCTGTTCCTGTCCTGTTATTTTAGCCCATAGACTGTATATAAAAATGGTTGTAGACTCCAGGTCTTAAAAGTAAAGCCAATGCGGAATTATGTTAAATCTGCATCCTATCTAGTGACCATCACGGGGCGACTCCATTGGTTGCAAAAAGAAGTCTGATTGTATCATAGACTGGTTTAGCCCTACCCCTGGTGGTGGTGATGTGTAGCACAAAACACCTGATAAAATCCCTCTCAACACCGCCACGAGTGCAGGGAACCAAAATCTTCTATTAAAAACAGAAAATATCTCATTCCAAAAAATACATACTCTACTAGCAGCTCTACAGATTGCCCAATTACTGAAAACGCCAACCCCAACAAGACCCTCAAATTTGGTATTATAAATATCAGATAATGAATATAAATGATATTATTGTTCAGCATAATCTGGATATGATTGGTTTAAGTGAAACTTGACTTAAACCAAATGTTTTCTTACCATTGAGTGAAACTTCCCTACCTGAGTATGTCAATGCCCATGTTGCTTGGCCTACTAGACAAAGTGGGGGTGATGCCTTAATCTACAAGTCTATATTACTTTTAACTCTTTTGAGGCTCGTGCACTAAACCATCTCCATCAGCTATAAATTGCTTTGTCTAGGACAACAGACTCTGACCATCTCAACTTGTGGTACTCTACAGACCACGTGACCCCTTATTCACAATTTATAGAAGAATTAAGAAGGGAGTGCAAATGTCTTCTAGCTCCAATGGCATGAGTGTGTTTTGAATTACAAGCACTCAATCTCCACTACTAGAGCAGCATATTTCTCTCGCTTAATCAGTAACAATATGCATAATCCTATATTCCTTTAGGCAAACATATTAGAAAGCAGCTGTCTCTTCCTTTACTTCCTACTTTTAGACTTGTTCTGCAGTAAAATATATGAGATTAGATACAAAATTAGTTCCTCAACTCCAGCATTTTCTGCAGAATCATTTGAGCATCGTGCTGAATCCCAGATAATCTCTGTTTTAACAAATTCTGTGACTATATATCTGGAATCATTGTCTAAGATGGTGTGAGCTTTTTAACCTGCCTCTTCGAACCTCTAGCTAAACTTTCCAAAGGATTCTGGCCAGTTATGGGACCTACAATCCTAAATATTCTTCATTTGTCACTTGCGTCTGGCATTGTGGCCACTAGTTAAAAAACGTTTGTGGTTAAACTGCTACTTGAGACACCACACTTTGATCCAGGGTCTCTTCAGAACTGTCGACCAGTCTCTAACCTTTCATTCTTTTCAGTGCTGGAAACAGTTGTGTCTAAGCAGCTGTCAGCACACATATCTAACAGTAGTCTTTTTGAACCTTTTCAGTCTGCTGACGCCGCTGAAACTGCAGTTGCCAAAGTGGTAAATTATCATTTGCTCACTACGGATTCAGATTCTACCTGTGTACTCTTACTCAATCTCAGCTGCAGCTTTTTATACGATAGATTACTGCATAGTCCTTGACCAATTGTAAAACCAATTTGGTGTCACTTTTCAATCTATATATTTCACTTCTTGGCCAAATTATACATAGTCATGTAATTAATTTCCACTGCTACACTGATGATACTCAGCTGTATCTTACTGTCAAAGCTGGTGACCCTTCTCAAGGGTGACCCTGATCAAATTAATCATTTGTCTACTGGCAAAAGCTAAAGGTCAAAAAATGTCCTGCTCCGAATTTCCGATAAAACTGAGATGCTGGTTATTGGCTTGGCCCGACACAGACGCACAGTAAATTCGACAACTATGTAATTTCCCAGAATATGACAGCCAAGAACCACGATGTTACGTTTGATCCTTCCCTCATCTTTCATCAGCACATTAAGGAAATCACTGAGACCGTCTAATTCTGTTTTTTCTCTCTGTCTATTGCAGATGCTGAGACTCCAATCTATATCTTTGTGTCATCCAGAATGGATTATTGTAACATTTTGTTTTCAGGCCTGCCAGATAGTAGAACTAAATCGTTCGGAGGGCTACAGCTAGAAGTTTAACTAAATCCAGAATATTTGACCACATTACACAGATTTTACATTCCCTTCATTGGCTCCCTTTCCAACCTGTCTGATCTCCTTAAACTTTATATTCCATCCTATGCTCTTTGCTCTCAGAGTGCAGGGGCCCTGTCTGTCCCTGGACTTAAAAAGATGTCAGCAGGCTGCAGAGCCTTTTCCTATCGTGCCCCCTCCCTCTGGAACAACCTCCCTGCTGACATCAGACTTTCTGACTGCATTTAAATCCAAACTTAAAACTCTTGATTATTCCATTAAACCTAGGACTTCCATCATAGTCGATGGTGTCCTGCTGATGAAGTTTCTGTAAACTTTCAGAAACCACTGCATCTCTCTAACCCACTGTATATTCCCTTGAACATAGGAGCCCCCCCCCGTCCTCTCTTTTCACTCAGGCTCTCTGTTCTGGATCATCGGCCGTTCTGTTACCTCACTCCCTCATTCCCTGGCTTCTCCCTCTCTCTGTGTTTGTTTCCTTTTCCTAGACGTGTGAATGACGTGCTTGGTTTCACATCTTGCATGTTTATATAGTCCTTTTTCTAGTTCTTCACGGTTGAGGAGGTTGTGTGTCTCAGGTCTTATCTATTGGTGGCACCTGGAAGCTGCTCCTCCCAGAACATTTTCTTCATTAATGCTTACAGTATTTGGTGCTCTATTCTGTGTATACAACATCTATTGCATGTCCATCCTGAAAGAGGAATTCCTCCTCTGTTGCTCCTCATGAAGTTTCTTCCATATTTTTCCTTGTCCGGGTGTAAAGACAGAGGGTGTTGTAATGCTGTACAGATTTTTAAGCCCATTGAGTAAAATTGTGGTTTGTGATTTATAAATAAAATTTGACTTGAATTCATGAAGTTGTAACGGACTCTGATGTGTAATACTAGCCAGTGTTAGCATGTGATACTAAACAGACACACCTTGCATAGCTGATAGAGCGGATTTCACCTGTGTGAGCACAAAATATATGGACAAGAACATTCTTAGTGAGAATGGCCTTCTGTCTGTGGCACCTTCATCTTAATCAGGGTGACACTGAGCAGTATGTGGTGAATTGACAGATGGTCTGTATCACACAGGCTGTAATAGCAGGCGCATACCCTTCAATATGATATTAACATAACATAACAATATTTTTGCACTTTAGTTTTAAACCAGAACCACTATTGCAAAAAAAACTATGATTCGAACATGACCATGGAAATATATTGTCACCGTTAGATTTCTGTATTGCTGCAAAAATAATACAAAGAACCTTAAATCATCAATCAGAAACAGCCAAGGCTACTGTATGAGGAAGAAATACTCACACATTTTACTATAATAAAAGCAGTAATACCCCAATAGAAAAATGTTCCAAGTAAAAGTTTTGCATTCAAAATCTTACGTACGAAAAAATATATGCGTAAAACTTGGCAGAATCCCCCCTTTCAGTGTGTCACATTTTATAATTAATAGTATTACATTAGCACTGGCACATTAACATGTAAGCAAGCAGCCTTTTTTTGTTTTGGATGGTTGAGGCAGATCTAGTTAAATAGCACTACATCATGATTTAGACACTGTTCACATATTTATGTATCTCAATCTGCATAGCTGTCAGATAATTGTTGGTGTAAGTTTTCCTCTACAATCTAGTGGAGTAGAAGTATATAATAGCATGAAATGAAAATACTCAAGTACTTTACTTAAGTAGCCTAAGCACCTTAAAATTGTCCTAAAATTATACAACAACAGTAAATCTGTTCTCTTCTGTACTGAATTCACCCATGATCAGACTGAAGATCCCTCGGTTCCTTGTGTCTGCTGTGTCTCATGAAGGAGTGTTATACTCTCTCTCTTTCTCTTGCTCGCCCTCCCTCTCTATCTCTTAACAAATCATATCAAAGAAACAGCAGAGCTGCCGACACACTCTGCTCAGCACCACGGACAGCGATCGATCGGAAAATCGGACACAAGCTATCCATCGATATTGCTTTATTGGAAAATCAGAGGACTGAATTAACACCAGAAGTTTGGTTTGGGGGATCTGCTCATTTGAATTTGAATTCACGCAGACTTGGACTTTTTTCACTGCTCGCCAAAGTAAGTCTGCTCTTGATAAATCACGAGTGTACTAAATGGGTGGTTTAAAAATGTGTCGTTGCATTCGGAGTGCATTACGTTATGGCACCACATAACCTACTTAAAGGTTATAGCACATAATCAGTCATTATTACAGAGATTATAGTCAAGTAGATCTGCCGTGCGTAAAAGCAGTGGCGCTGTTCCAATCGACTCTCCCTCGGCGCACGACGGTTGACTTGTAGGCGATGTGTTTGCGGTGTCAGGCAGAAGGAGAAGGCAAATAATTTAGGGCTGTGCCAAACCCAGAGACACCGGAGAGGTGACAACCACAATACTAAAGCTCAGTACTGCGTACTGCGTAAATACTGATACGACTCCTTGCGAAAACTGCTTCAATGTTATGTTAGAATGTAGGATGAATGGCTTCACAACTTTCCTCTTTGGAGTTGGTGCACACAATCAAACTTAAATTTGAGACAAACTAAACTGTAAATCAGACACGTTAAACCACTTTTCGTCATTTTAACCGATATCCTATAGTGTGGTGGCTGCTGACTCTCTCCTCTTCCTGATCTGTTCCAAAGAAAGCATGGAAACCAACAGGGTAGAAGAGAATACTTTTTTCTAAATCCTTGGAAACAGGGGGAAACAAAATTACTTCTGGATTGTGTGGCACGATCTTCCCTATTCATTTCTGAAAACTATAATGGAGCCTCTAGACCAGACCCAATGGATTCCCCTCTCATCAGACCTCGATTCCTCCTCTGCAGCAACTCCCTCATCCTTCCTCTTTTCTTACCCCCGCCTCTTCAACATCTCCTCCAACCTGTCCACTCAGAGTGTCCCCTTTCAGGGCAGCAGCACTCTGGTGACAGCGGTCATCTCCCTCACGGTCTTCATGGTGGGTCTCACCGGCAACACTCTGGCCATCTACGTGGTGCTGCGCTACGCCAAGATGAAGACTGTCACCAACATCTACATCCTGAACCTGGCTGTGGCTGATGAGCTCTACATCATCGGGCTCCCCTTCCTCACCACACAGAATGTGCTCTCCTATTGGCCCTTTGGCTCTTTCCTGTGCCGCGTGGTCATGACTGCAGACTCTATGAACCAGTTTACGTCTATTTTCTGTCTGACGGTCATGTCCATCGATCGTTACCTGGCTGTGGTTCATCCCATCCGCAGCACCAAGTGGAGACACCCCCGCGTGGCCAAGGTGGTGAGCGCAGCTGTGTGGGCCGTGTCCTTTGTGGTGGTCCTGCCGGTGGTCATCTTCTCTGATGTCCAGGTAGAAAACCCAGTCCTGGTTAACGTTATGTCTTTGAAGGCCTATGTCCCAGTGCCAGAGGTCAAAACGTTAGATAGGACCACAAGACACAGCGAGGTGACCCCTGCAGGTCCCTCTTAAATTTACATTTAATAAGGCCACAGTGGTGGTTCTGCATTTTAATTCATTAATGACAAATTGTCTGTATCAGTACCTACATTCATTCATTATGTCATTATATCATTTCAAAATTACATTTTTTTTAAACAGGCTTTATTATGATGAAAAAGTGCATCTTTGCCAAAACAGGTCATAAAGTAAACAAGATAAGAACTAACAACAAAAAAGATAATACATCATGTCACAAAATGAGGACATGAAGACCCACCACTCAGCTGTATGCTAAACATGAAGCTAAAGCCAGTGAGCTTATCTTAGCACAAAGATCCATAAACAGGATAGCCTGGCTGTGTTCGAAAATCATTTAGTGTTTTAAAAACCTGTCCTTACAATTGTTAGTGTAGCCAATAGTGATTTATACAGTAACCTGCTAAATGGCATAATACCACAACAAACAACCAAATTCTTGCCAAAAACAATCAGGAATGATGTTGCCGGATGAAGGCACGAGACCGAAGTGTCAGACTCTTCTCTTTAGAACTCTTAAGCTGCTCTAATCAATATTTTTGTTATTACCAATGGATAAATCATGACTAATGCGAAAGCGCTCACTTCTAGTGTCAAACCTACTCTGCAGTAACCCTTGATTTACCTTCTTTCAGCTGACTGTTTTGGATGTTCACTGTCACTGTTCTCAAAACCTATTGTCCAGTAACAGCAGGGAGCTGTTTTCAGTGGAAAAGCTCTAATAGACTCACCGTACGCTAGTTGCCCAACACCAAACAACAAATAGACAAAGCTCACGACTAGCTGTTGAACATAATGGACCATTTAGCAGCAGCTGTTTCTCTGAGAAGTTGGTGGAAACCAAAAGCAGAACTAAGAGGAGAGTGAATTGGACTTAGATTTGTTGGGTGGCCAGAAACACAACTCCAAATTAATATTAATCTTGCTCTGTGCCTGCTGGATGTGTGTGTGTTGGGTTTACAGCTTGTTGTGCTGTCCAAAAGTGGCCAAGCAAATAAATGAAAAATAATGCAGGTTTCAAACTTGAGAAGAATGTGTCTAGATGGAAAGAATGCCTTTTTCCTCTCTATAGTATTTCTTGGTATTTACGGAACTTGAAAGGCTGTGATGGAAAAAACAGGCAAGTTGTTGCTGAGATGCTAGACATGCGAACTGAGTTAAAACACGCTGTTCAGTGTCTTTTGTTCAGAAGTTTAGCAGAGGCTTTTATATGTGCATGGAAAGAAAAGTATTGCAGAAATTTCTCTTAACGGCAGCAAAGATTTTGAATAGAAAAAAGGTAATAGGAAAATTCAACTTCTGACAAATGCGGCAGTTTTGTTGGTGAAGGACATTGGTTTGATAACAACAGGAGGCAAGGCAGCTGGGTTAAAGCTAATTGTCGGTTTGACACAAACTAAACACATTAATGTCTGGAAATGTCTTCCACAATGCAAAACACGCTTCTTAAAAACCCCAAGAAGCAGATAATGTCATTTGCATTTCTCCAAACATCCTCTCTGCATAATTTATGGGCTTTGCAATTAAACTCTTCAAAGTGCAATGTTTACCTCTTGTATTCTACTCACTGTCAGACTGAGCAGATGACGATTGGATTTTTAATTTGCTGTGGTTTCCTTTAATATTTAAATTTCAATCAGTTTATTTCCTCTCTCTTTAGGAAACATTCAACTCCTGCAACATGATCTGGCCAGAGCCGAATGACGTGTGGTCGACAGCCTTCATCCTCTACACTGCCACGGTGGGCTTCTTTGGACCGCTGCTCATCATTTGCCTCTGCTACCTACTTATCGTCATCAAGGTGTGTAAGTGTGTATATGAAGCTGATTAAAAAAGCTCATGTATAAATTCATACTGTAATCTGCTTCCTCATCATGATAATTTCCATCATCCTAAACACCCTCTCCCTCATTTTCATCATCATCATCATTATCACTCTCATATTCATCCCCCTTACCATCATCATAATCAAACTATCATTGGTGTTTTCCCTGCAGGTGAAGTCCTCGGGGGCGCGGGCGGGCTTCACCAAGCGTCGCCGTTCGGAGCGTAAGGTGACGCGGATGGTGGTGGTGATCGTGGTGGTGTTTGTGCTCTGCTGGCTGCCGTTCTTCATCATCAACATGGTCAACCTGGTTGTCATCATCCCAGAGTCCAGCGTCACTGCCGGCATCTACTTCTTTGCTGTCATCCTGTCCTACGCCAACTCCTGCGCCAACCCGGTGCTCTACGGCTTCCTGTCAGACAACTTCAAACAGAGTTTCAGAAAAGTAGGTTGAATGTTGTCTGGCTATCAACTCTGTGTACAGGCAAGGCCTAAAGAAATAATTACACATTTTCAGAAATACAAGTATTTGCTTTAATCCAAGGGTTACATGAACAGATTAAAACCACTCCCACGTCTCGTCATGTGTTCAGTATGAAGCTTACAGCCAGTTAGCCTAGCTTAGCATAAAGACTGGAAACAAGGGGGAACAGCTAGCCTGACTCTGCCTGAAGGCACAGAAGTACTTGTTTAAACCTTACAAATACGTAAGTGCAAAAAACAGCAAGTTGTGGTTCTACATCGTGTGCCAGGCTGTTTCTTGGCTGCAAGCAGTGACTTAACTGAAGGTGAAGGCAAAATGTCAAAGTAAACTGCATTAGTTTGAAACACTCTCCTCTGTACTGGAAGAAGGGCATACAGTTTAGACATGGTTGCCTCTTCCATGCTTGACAGTACATTATGACATCTTAAGAACAGAATATATGCATATATTTTGAGTTTTCAGACATCTTTAAACATTATAGACAGGTGATAAATTAATGGGAAAACCAACATAAAGTGTCTTAGTAAGGTGTTGGGCCACCCTGTGCCACCAGAACAGTTTCAATGCACCTTGGCATTGATTCTACAAGACCCTGAACTCTACTGGAGGGATAAACCATTTTTCCAAAAGATATTCCCTCATTATTGTTTTGATGATGGTGAGCGCTGTCTCAAGGTCCTAAATCTCCCATAGGTGTTCAACTGGGTTGAGATCTGGTGACTTTTAAGTTCACAGCATATGATTCACATGTTTTTCAGACTCCTCATTGTCTCCTATAGATGGGGGAAGTTTTCCCTTTAATTTGACACCCGTCTGTATCTATATACAATATAGATATATTTATATTTTTTTTCTACTACAAGTCAGAGGGTTGCAGAGCATCTACATATAGGACAAATGAACAGATGGTGAAATACTTCCTCTGGCAACTAGGTTCCAGTTGAGAGCAGCTGATTGAGTTTGTAAGCTCATGACTCATGTCAAAGTGTGAAAACATTTAATTTCTGCCTAGGTTCTGACTGATCACTTGATCAATAATACATCTGACAATGAGTGGTAGTGAGTAAACATGATCTACATCGCAAAAACCTCATACTTAATTTAAAAGTTAGTAAAGTTAAAGGGAGGTTTGGTTTGGGTTAATTTACTTAATTCTTACTTACTTACCTCACAAACTAAAAGATGTGTTTTTTTTCTGCAAGCATATCTATCAGTTTTCTTTTGCTCTGCTCAAATATTATAATCAGGGTCCCAAATGCCATTCCTACACTTATTACTTACAAAGCTTTGTGACTTTTTATGCATTCCAACTTTCCGAAACTGACAATCTGACATTCACACCCACTCCTCACAGCAGTTGGCCGCTCTGCAGAGTTGGTGGAGTTTCGTTTGGTTTCTCTCAAGCTCGTTTTTGTAACAACTTTTTCTGTCACTTTTCATGCGAACAACTATGTGCAAAACTATGAATTCCTTTCACGTGACTTCCACAAGACTATCTTGAACTGTATGCTGTTATCCCTTTATTTAAATGATTATCACATTTCCCTCCTCGCTATTATGACATGGCTTTTCACTCAGCCTTCTGGTGTGCCTTCCGATGTGGTCAGAGGACACGTCGCACAATCGAGTTCTTTTGAATCAAACCCCGAGCTTAAGTAGTAACCGCCTCAAATTTAAATAATCGGAATAGCACGGCTCACTTACTAAATTATCTTGCCTTGTTGTTTATTAGCCACAGTCGGCCTCTTTTTATTTTAGGTTAACTTAAAGCCACGATGTGTAGGATCTGAAAAGTCTTTACTTTGGCGTCATCTGGTGATCGTATCAAGTATTACAGTGTGGCAGACAATGCTCCACTTCTACACGAGTCGAGTCAGTAGCTACTGTTGCTTCCTGGAGATTTCTGATGTAGCTTGAAAGCATCCACAGATAGTTGTTGTTGTGGTTCTGCAGGTGCTGTGTGTGAAGAGTATGAGGTGCAAGGCCAATGGTGTAGATGATGGTGACCCCAGTGCCCCACGTACTGAGAAAACCACAGCACACGACCTTGTCCTGCTCTCCCCTCGAAACAAAGTCTACCATGATCCCCAGAGCAGCCAGGTACTCTGTCTTTATGTGTGTGTTGTTGTTGTTTTTTGGGGCAAAAATGGGAAATGAAGTGACAAGGAAAAACAAAATCATTACAGAAAAAAATGGTGTGACATCACCATGGTGTGATGAGACACACGCACGCACGCACGCACGCACGCACGCACGCACGCACGCACGCACGCACACACACACACACACACACACACACACTCCAACTCTCTGCATCACCAATGAGTCCGATGCATCAGCTTTCGCAGCCGAACACATCTGAATTAATCAACAGGCAGGTGTGTGTGTGTGTGTGTGTGTGTGTGTGTGTGTGTGTGTGTGTAGGTGTGTGTGTAGCAGCTAATTGAAGAAGGATGGTAGATTAATGCTGCTGTGGAGGCAATGATTAGGAAAAACTCTGAATGCGGGAGTGCAAGATTATGAGATTATTAGTTCTGTGTGAGTTTGTGTGTGTGTGTGTGTGTGTGTGTGTGTGTGTGTGTGTGTGTGTCTGTGTCTGCGTTAGAAACAGGAGGGTGGTCAGGGAATGAAAAAGCTTTGACTCAGTCTTTGCAGCATGGGGGCTTCATAGTGTCCAATTAGATAACTTGTACAAAAGCAGCGAGGTGCATTAGACTGACAGAGCAGCTCTGATGAGACTCTCCCACGGCCCCTTCAGCTGGATCAAGGTTATCCAAACTATCAAAACTTCCTCGGTAAGTCACAGAGAATATGTTAGAGTCCAAATGCTCAATTATTCATGTATGGATCTGCTGGTTATTCTCAGAATTTATGTAAGTTCAAGTCATATCTCTTCATCTTCATGTGAAGAGAAATGCAATGAGAGGCAAATTACTATTAACTCGCATTTGTATTTTAAACCTGGGTTTTAACAGCAAGTGCATTTAATTGTACAGGTCAGAGAATTGTAAATTATTTACTGAAAAGGTAAATAGTAAGTCTGGTATCAGTGAAATAAAATTACACTGGATTACATTCATTCGTACTTTTAACCTCGCCTCTCTCTTGCTTCAATATATTGCTTTTGATGCTTCCTCCCTCTGCTCTCCTATGATTCTGGCTCTCTTCTTCCTCTATGAAGATTTCTCCTCAGGCTCCAGACTCGCCTGCCTCGCACACAGCAGCAGACCTGCACCGCTTCAGCCCTACCTATCAATCTCCCTCCACTTGTCCAGGGATCGGATCCACCACTACCACGATAACCTCCACAGCAGCCTCCGTGGTAACCAACATTGTAACCCCTGCTGAACCTCCCACCACCACTGCCCTGACTACGCCCGCCTCATCAGCCACCATAGCTCCACAGGAACACTAGCCAATAAACTCTGGATGTCAGGTGTTTTAGGAAATGAAAAGAGGAGCTGAGGAGGAAAAAAAACGTGATGATGTGAGACTATAGAGGAGGGAACACAGTTGGATTAGCTGATGAAAAATGGAAAACACTGATGCTTCTCAGCAGTAACAATGTAAAAATGCATATATCGGGCTATTTCCTGATACAAACATGCACACTCATTCTAAATGCATTGCAGCATTGATGGGCCATATCAGTGAAACAACCTGATGAATATTTTTCATGCCTCGATGTATGAATTACCTGTATGAATCACCAAGCCCTGGGTTTCTCTCCATCCAGCCATCTGACATAAGTGCCTTTTCAGCCACTCTCAGCAATCACCACGACTCCTAAAGACACACAAACATTCACACCTTACTTCTCTCACTTCCTGTTAGTGTGTCAGATAACATGTAAGAATGTATTAACTTTAAGGAACCAAAAATGCCATCAAGGACATATTTAAAGCCAGCGGAGAAGACTTCCCGCAGGTACCTGATATCTTTATATTGGTAAACTGGGCATTACAGGGTTCTTTTATTATAGACATACATGATTCAGGCTGGAAAGATGAAGGTATTTTTAGATAAAAATCTTGGCCTACTACAGCTTGAATGAAACTGCTAAACAGCACAATGCACTAATTCAGTATCAAGTTTTTTTCTGTGTTAAAAGTGCATTTTTCTGTTTCAAGCTCCCACTCACTGCTGTTCACTTTACTCAAATGGGCGTATTGTGATCAATGAACTTGACATCTGTACCGCTTTGTGGGTTCTTGTTTGTATTTGGTAAAAAATAGCTTGCTTGCTGTTTGTCAGCTTCTCAGTCACAGGAAATGTGACTCTGCGCCTGCTCAGTGACCTTCTGCAAACATGTAGCCAGCTCTGAAAACAAAACCTCTGACCTCTTTGTATATACGCCTCTTACTTTGTGTCTTTATAAACTTGTGTGTCATGTAGGTGTGTGTGTGTGTACATGTACATTTGTGGCATATGTACAGAATATGTGTATATGTTTTTCTCTGCAGAAGCCGTGATGCTGCTAAATCCAGGGTTTACAGCAGCACGTATTGTTGCAAGTGTTACTGTATGAGCGGCATGTTTATTGTATAGTAGATGCTATTTCTGATCAGACTGGCAGCACATTATCAGCTCTCACAGCCTCTGTTAGTTTTGGCCTTTGAACTGCTTGTATTGCAACCGTGTCAGCCCTTGAGATTTTATTATCAAAGATCCTGTGTTGTGACAGGATGGAGAGGATTATACCACAGGCACAGAAAATACTTGTTTCTGAATGTTTGGGAGGTACCTTTAAAATCATATAACAGGACACCTCAGATATATTTCTGGTCAGTCATACTGAGCAACACAGGCAACTATAGAAACAGTATTTCTGCTTTATGCTACGTCACCTTTTAACACTGACAAGTGAAACAGACCTAAACAAAGACTAAAAACTATAAACCCACATTAAATTCATGGCAATCTGAGCACAGCTTCTCCTTTTGTGGTACAGTGAGTGACGGAGCAGAAAAACACATTCGTATGTTATTTTTGTATTTTAGTGAACCTAAAGCATTTCAGTAGTAACGCTTATGTTTCTATTTTCTGGTCTCCATATTCTCACCACACAACCAGTCCCTTTATAAAACCAGTCATTGTGATTAAGGCTATTCAGTAAAAGCTAATTAGAATCAAACAATGTGTTTATTGTAGTAGAACATACTGTAATAAAGTGAGTATGAGTTCAGGTTATACTTTTTTCAGCCACTTGTCATATGTGTAGAGAAAGAAAAACTCATCAGCGGCACGAGGAAGCTGACCAGGTGAATATAATGAGTGGAGGCGATGTCAGCGAAACGAATGGAAGCTGTCAAGAAAAAAAAAAACAAGGCTTTTAATAATAAAGGCTTTTTCGTGCAAATACAGAGACTATGTTGTATACTTTACTAGATTATTTATAGTTGTTCAGATGCTTCAGTGCTGTATGTTTGTTGGGTTATATTGGAATAAAATGGTGTGATCATAAACCAAACATTTCTGCTTGCTGTTGTCACACAAACACACCCCGACAGCCGCGAACTGTCACTGTCATTCTGTAGAAATTTATAGAAACATGAGCAGTCTGCACTTTTAAGCAGGCTGAGCGACAGACAGTGCCAGCTCTGTATCCTCTGTGAGGAACGCTTCCTCCGAGCTGCGGTCAGACGATGATATAACCATGATGATATAACCTCATTTCTTTAACTCACATGTCAACAGTCCTGTCATGTCTCGCTATATGAAGCAATTTACATGCATAGCAGCCAGTCACATTACTAGACAGGGATTCAGGTGTGTGACGCAAACAATGAGAAGTAAAACTATTGATTGACTGATTCACACATACATAAGTGCGTACAGATAATAGCTACAGTTATAAACAAAGACAAAAACAGACTCAATTAAACTCTCCCATAATTGTTGGAAAAATCCCTCCAAAACCATTTTATGTTTAAACGCCCTGAAAAAATAATTTCTCAATTAGCTTGTTAGTGGGGGTCCCGCATGAACACCATTTTCCTGCCAAAGTTATGACACTTTCTTACGTATATTAATTGAGAGATTTCTGTATTGTATAGTGTGTGTTTTTTTTTCTCTCTCTCCTCTTGTCATGTTGGTTTGAAGTGTGCAGGGCTTAGTATGAAAGCGGTGATGTCATCTACTTACAGTTACCAATCAGGATTTAGCAACACATGATTTGATGACAGTTGGAGGGTTGGTGTGTCCTTATGTTGTCAATGAAATCTTATCAAACCACCACACCTGCACAGTCCTGATGAAAAAGATTAACTGAGTGTTTGTGTGGTCAACTCTAAATAATAACTTCAGTTCCGACTGCTGTTGATTTAGTCATGATTATCCAACAGACGAAGTTCTCAGGGGCTAAGCAGCACGGGAGTGTATGTAGCTCCCAAATATCACATTGTGTTTAGAGCTTCATAACTCCGCCATGGTTTGAGCTAGAGACGTGCCGCTTTTTTTCAACTTAATCTAGAAAATCAACGCTTTCCATGTGAGTCACTTCGGTCTACAAACTGCTACGAAAAGTTACGAAAGATAGTCTTACCGTTTGCCTGAGGCATTGCCGATTTCTTTCTCTAAGTTTATGATCGATTCTCATCCGCCATCTTTGCTAGTGACGTCTAGAGGTATGTCACTGAATTTGACACTCCTATTGGCTCCGGTGGGTGCTGTCACAGCCAATCAGCGTCTGATTCAGAGGCTTGGCTGTCAGCTGCTTGTATACCCAAACTAATTGAAAGCAATATACTCTGAGCTCAAAGTGAGGAGAAGTTGGTGTAAGTTTATTGTAGAGACAAAAAAAAAGACAGAAAGATATGGCCAGCAAGAGTCACCTGATCCAGCCTGCTGCCCAGCTTACATTGCAACCTTACCTGATGCCTGTCCCTGCAGGTGGTGGGCCCAAAGGAAGGTGGCTCCATGTCATTTCTTTGGGCTGTGACCCCACTGCACTGCATGGGCCAAGGCCCAATCACCAGATGCACACCAGCAGGCTCCCCTCCCAGGTCTGGCTCCAGGAGGATGCCCCAGTTTCCCTTATCTGGGATAGATGACACCGTCTTGAAAATTGCCTTCCATCTGGTCGCTATTTGGCCTCTCCCCTGCAACCAATTTTCCTTTACCAGTCGATCTTCGTTCTGACCCTTGCCTATGGTCATGAGCTTTGGGTAGTGACCAAAGGAACAAGATCAAAGATACAAAATTTTGAAATGAGCTAACTCTGCAGGGCGGCTAGGCTCATATAGAGCCAAATCTCAACCTAGGTTATCAGGAAGAACCCATTGAAAGCTGGAGGAGGGAGATAGAGGGGGAGAGTGACATACCACAATCCAAGTTGCATATAGGAATGTATAATAATAATGATAACAATAAGGATAATAATAGTTGTAGTAGCAGGTGTTGAGCAGGATCAGGGGGTGGTATGCTTGCAGTCACAGATCCAGACTCTAGCTCCGGAGGCAGAAATACCTGCATAAAGTGACAGGAGGAGAGAGCGGAGGGATGAGAAAGCACAAAACTACAGAGAGAGAAAATTGGTATGTGTTGCACCCACATTTTAACTTTAGTCATCAATAATTTAACTCAGAGGAGAGAAACGGCAGAAATCATATCCTTATACTGTGTCATTATCTGACTCTGTGTGTCCTTGTGTGTGTCTTCTTTCCCAGAAAGGTCTTTAGAGACGGCCCATCTCTGTAATGACCACGGACTGGATGTCAGGTTGACTCTCCCTCATTGCTTATGTAGCCTCACACACACTAACACAGGCAATGTACACACTGTTAATAGTATAATGTAATAAATGATACATTATTTCATGAAATAATTCATAGCATTTCATCCTCTTAAGACTGACATCATAGACGTGCATGCGTGTACTTTCTGAGCAGAACATGGTTTTTTATCTTTGTACGGGTCCTTATCTTAAACACACAGCTTTGAGGAGAAAGAGATGTAGGGAAAGCATGCAGCGGGCCACTGTCTTTATTCATAAACCTATATTTTGTGCATCATCAAGCAGATGCATGAAGTACCTATGCTGGGAAGGTTTCCATCTTGGTTAATTAGTCTGCATACATTTACATGAAATTTGGTGGACACACTGGCCCTTGACCATGGAATAATTCATAAGATTGTGGTGGTCACCTCGGCCCAGCAAGGGACATGTAGTGAGAAGTGATGCAGAATGTCTTTCATGACTTTGTGTTTGTTTCATATACAGTATGTCTTTGTGGTCTTGAATCAATGAGTGAGCTTCTGGCGACAGAATATTAACCCATGGACAGATTATGAGACAATGGTGACGCTGGGAAAAATGAAAAAGGCCATCACACTCCTCCTGCACAGTTCCAGAGGTCACACGTTATTTACCTTCAGGGAGTTTACACAGTTTTTTGAACATTTCACTAATCTTTCTAAAACATTGTAATGTTCAACAACATATATACAAACATTCAGTAAATAATTATTCAACCATTTCATTCATCTCTGTTGAACATTTAAATGCTTTACTAATGTTCAACATTGCATATGCAAATATTCAACCAACAGTTAATGAACCATTTCATGGTTAGGGTGAGGGTTAGCGAAACCGTTCAGTCATTTGAAATACTCTACAAGCCTCTCTGTAGGCAGACTACCAAATAAAGTGTTACTGAGCCAAATCCCCAGAACCGAAAGAGTAGTTTTGTGTTGTTTAGATGCTTTTTGTGTTGGTTTTGCGTCTCTGTTTAATACTCTTGCCTCTGTTTGTAGTCGATCTATGTCTCTTGTTATCGTTTTGCGTCTCTTTGTGGTTTAATTTTGCCCCTTTCTGGTATTGCATTTGTGGTTGATTTGCATCTTTTTGTTGTCAGTTGTCATTTAATTAACTTCCCAGCAAGTGATGATAACACTCACTTCAAACAAAGGCTGTGATTCCCAGATCTTTTGGGCCCCTGTGCCTGCGCCCATTAGCACTGTTCAGTAATCCATCCATGATGTATCTCTCAACCAAGGACAGTATCAGAGGCCAGTTGTATTACTGAAATCTTATTTATTTATTTTAAAGTTGAATGTAAAATTCTGTGTATAGGCTCCTAACACTTGAAACAGGGAAAAGAAACGACGACCTGTCTTTTCAAATGTTAAATTATCTGTGGTCTTGAAGTGTTTACAACAAAATTATTTGGCGAGTACCACTTTTAAATTTTGTATTGAGTCATAATCCTGCCCGAGACTGAAATGATTCTTTTGAGAGTTTAACATTGATCTTTTGTGTTCCTTCCAGACTGCAACACAGTGACTAATTATAAACTCCTCCTGCTGATCATCAACACAATTAACACTTCAGACACACTTTAGAGATTGTTCTTACTCACATTAATTATGGCAGATCCCCACCCACACAAACCAAACCAGTTCTTATTACATTGTGATACATTTACATCTGAAAGTACTTCACAAATACTAACTGATGAATCCTACTCATCACCAAGCTTCCAGTTCAAATAACTCACATTTGCACCCGGCCATCAGTTCAATGTCTGTGTTCCTTCTGTGTAAGATTATGATTGACATAAAAGATACGTCAGTCAAGTGACCATCAAAGCTTGTTATATGCTCCCCTCCAGAAAGCTTTCTCTTTGGATTAAGACATGAAGTTAATCACCTGGGGTTTGACTGTCACTCAGTGTATCTGTCTACAGACTCACTGGCTAACTGCCTGAGTGACAGACGATGCCCCACGGACATTATCCTATGGAGGAGCAAAGGAAAAAGGCTGAAGGAGAGAATTAAGAGATTATAGGGAAAGCAGGAAATATATAAATGTAGATAATGACTTGCAAATTTACCTTTTAAGGTTAATGTCCTTGTGTGTAGAATAGGGATTGCATCTTTCAAATGATTTGACACTGCCACTGGGGAGCACCAAAGACGGATATTTTCAATTCATAACAGGCTGAAAAAAACAGAAATCAATATTTTATAATAATAACATTAGTCTTAGAAACGTGGAGCTTCAAAATAGTTTCCAATCCTCTGTCAGTTAAAACCATATAATTTCAGTAATAGACAGCATTCAAATATAACAGTTGCATCAACAAACAGGTGATACTACGAGATGTGACATATCGAAAGTTTATTGTGACACATCATTAAACATTGTCCATAAATATTGAACTTTAAAGTTCATTCCTCACCTTGGAAACAACAACCAGATCTCACTACAAGGTCCATAGTTGTTTCAGAGCTTTTGATCATACGACATGAGCTTCATCAACAGATGGAGTTGTCCTGTTGTCATGGAACTGGACCGTTCCAGCAAGTGTTGAACAACTTGTACCAGGTGAAGAAAAAACAGGGTGAGCGAGGCAGAATTTTGTTATTGTGTGAGACAATGTGGCATTTCACCATTCTCTCCCAATCACAATACAACCCATTTCTTTTTCCTTTCACTTTACTCTCCATTCCTCAACTTCACACAGGAATTCCTTTTCCTCATGGAGGTGAAAAGTTTATGACCGCCGGCCACATGATCGGAGTTCTCTCTTGGACACAATGAATGCTGGATGTCTGCACGTACAGTACCTGCAGAAGATTGCAAAGGATGGATCAGACCGCCAGATGTATTAAAGAGAGGACAAAAGGTGTGATATGGATGAGAACACGTGGCCAAATGAAGGAAACGGAGCTGAGACAAACGCTGGTTTATGTCTATATCTATGGCTGTTCCTGTACATGTCTGTATAGTGTATACAGTATTTATGGCTTTGTGTCTCATTGAATAGCAGAATCATATTGCAGCATTTCTGATTTAGTACTCTGACATACAGTGTAAGGTAGCACAATCCATGCAATAAAAACATGACATTTTAGTTGTATTGGAATCTTGGTTTATGCCAAATGAATGAATAAATAAATACTGGCACTGGCACATATTGTGATGGTACATGTTGTTAGAGTTGATCTTGAAATATGGATGAAGTGTTGATGTGAGGTTAACTGTTGTGCTGACTGATCTGCAAGAACGAGAACTGTGTGAAAAGTGAGCTGAAGTATAGTATGAAAGGAAGTAAGTATAGATATGTGAGTTAGCAATTGTAGAAAAAAAAACAACTTAATAGCACGGCAAAAAGAGATATCACAATGTATTTCCATAATGACACACCCCATCCACAGGATAAAATTGGACTAACAGTCACCTAAACAGAATCTAATGACTGTTGTTGCTGATAAACATTATCTCACCGATGTCAGTCTGGGTTGCTTCTCTTGTCTCATCAATATCTCAAACAAAGCAGGGCCAATTTGTAGACTCCCGCCATGAGTTGTTTTGTGGGCTGGGCTCGCTTGACCTTTGGCTCTGCTTTTATAAACAAACAAGCTTAGACACCCACACATGCATGCAGGCACAGGCATGCACACCAAGCAGGAGAGGCAGGTCACACACTGGACGACTCCTCCTCATATAGTAACCCTGATACTTTTGTACCTGTTACTGTGCTCCTTGAGGCTGCCTGTAGACATGTGGTGACCAACAGAGAGAGAATGAAATGTGTGTGTGAGAGAGAGAGAGAGCGAGAGAGAGAGAGAGAGAGACATCTGTAAAAGATAAAAAGGCTGCATATATGAATTTCAACAGAGAAAGCAGTGAGAGGAATGTATATGAAACATATTATTCCTGAGTATAAACAACAGACTGAGACAAGGAAGTGATGCAGTGACCATTTGTGCTTGGCTCTTCACAGGCTGATAAACCATTGATCGGTGCATTATCAGCAGGTAAACATTCTGCAAACACAGACACGCACACACACGCACACACACACACGCACGCACACTCACCTGCACGAGAAATGAGAAACACAGGCAGCCAGGTGCAGCTTGCATGTGCGTCTGTATCTAGCCAGTATTATGGATGCTTTGGCGGCCACAGTCATTCGTGTTTGTTCTGCTCCTGATTTTAACTCTCCATTTACTCCTCCTTTTATGTTTTCAATTGAGTCATATTATTTGGAAGGTTCTGCTCTGTCATCTCCCGATTCACACACCTACTGCATCTCTTTCCATCTCTACCTTTCTCCTCTCCTTTATTCTCTCAGTTCAAAGCTTTGCCAATTTTCCAACCCACATTTATCAGCTTGTCTTACACTATTTGCTTTTCCTTTCTCCATTTCCTGCGGTCTCCACCTCTTCACTTGGCCGTGTTATTCATGCAGTTCACTTCTCCTGACACTAAAAGAATAATCATGAAGATATACTGTGTGCAGCGAGTTGCACAAAGGGAGTATGCAGTTGTCAGAGAGGAGACAGAGGGCAGGGAATATGCTCCAGTCATCTCCTGTGGCCTCATTTCTCCTTTCTTCATGTTTGCTGACTGACAGAGCACATCCCTTTGTAGTCTTCCTCTACAGATGATAGTGTCCACCTCCCTGCCAATCAAATAAACTAGTCATCTTCTTTCTGACCTGTGACGGTAGAGCCGCTATTGAGCCAATCAGTGTAATTTTAAAACTGCTCGGCTACAATGATGAGCTGTGTGATTTTCTCAAGATTTATTGATGTCCAATCAGTGGTTTCAGAGATACTGATTGCCTGTCATGGTCAGATGAAAAAAAACATCAATAAAGCACCAACTGGATTAATAAGTAAAATGCTGAGGCGACCATAATATGAGATTTTGTCAAACTGATATCACATATGATGGACAAACTGCAATCCTGACAGGCAGCCCTCACTCTCATTTTTTTGTGAACACCCAGGCAGCAACCGCTTAGGCTGAAAAACATGTTTACAGCTGATAGGAAAAAATAATCTCTATAACTGATTTCCCTCGTCATGACAACTGTACGGGGGGTGAATATTAATATAAGTCACCTGTTGATATTTTATTCATTTTGCATAATCGAGGGGCGTGGTCGCTTTGAGTGACAAGTGGGTGCCATCACGTTCAGCTACCTGTCTGCTAGGGTTAGGGTTAGCTTCTGAGCTTCCAAACCACACATGGTGACGTAACCCATGCTATGTCCATCTTTATTTATTGTCTATGGTCAGAAGGCGTGTTCACCTTCACAGGCGTGAGCTGTGTGTGAATAGTGAATGGTAAGAAAGATGTTCTGAAATGTTCTTTTGTGACTGTGGAGCTGAAGTAGAAAACGAGCTCCACTGTCTCTGCAGTGCTTCATGAGCGGAGGGGATGTATTGTTCATAATGGAGAGCAGTTTGTTCAGTGACTGAAACACTGAAACATCTCCAGGTGCTGAGCAATAATGACCCTAACCCTAACCCCCCCCCCCCCCCCCCCTTCACTTGCACTCCTTTCCACAGACTGGTAAGGGGCACAGTGCAGGGAACACAGAGAGCAGCATGGAGAACTATTATGACTGAATAGTGCTAGCATGTTGCCAGCTTGCTAGTGTGTTAGCCATTGGTTCACCAGGTAGAGTAGTTCCTCTGCTAGCTGTGCAAGTGGTCGTCACATCAACAAGCCTCTAGCAACGCTTATTTCTGTGTGGACACATGAATAAAGATTGCAGTTACAATTTCTGATGTAACCAGACGTTTAAATAGGGACAAAACATCCTTTTGTATGCCGCATGTTTGAAAGACAGAAAGGAGGAGGCCCTGCTGGGTAAAACCTTTAGAGCTGTAGAGTCAGCTTGAGTGACACTGTAGGATTAAGAACAGGAGGAGGAAAGGGCGAGATTCAAAGAAGTAGGTAATGATATGAGCTCTGCAATCAAAGGACCAGAATGAGTGATACCCTGTGCACCAAGATTTCTTGTGATTGCTGTGATTACAGTAAAAGTCACTGCCAACACAGTCATTATTAGAACAGTCTAATGTATCTGGAGGAGAAAAAGCCTGTGTGGAAATCCTGTTTATGTGTATGTTAGTATGTGTCTTTGTTTGTTTAAAAGAAGAAGACCCCCTGGGGAGATTATGAGACTTTTGGGCCAGACAGCGAGGTCCGCCAGGGAGCGAGCTGAGGAGCAGGGGTGTTGAAATATGAAAGGCCACGCTGTCGGGGGTCTGCATTTATCGCAGCTCTACAGCACCAGCCTCTCTGTCTCTCTCTCCCCTGCCTCCTCTTAACACTCTCTGCTGGTCCTCTCTCATCTCTTCAGCTCTCTTCTCAGCCCTCTCTACTATACTCAGCACCAAGCCTTTCTCCTCTCTCCCTCTTTCCTGACCTCCTACAATTGAACCACAATGCCATGTCTCCCACCTTCACTTCAGTTCAGATGATGGATTGATCAGTTGATTTCCAATAATGATCCAATGATAATAAATATGGAACAGTAAAAATGAATCTGGTAAAATTATGTGAATGTAAATATTAGGTGTTGAACAGTATTTCATAGAGAACATGAAATGGAATAAAAAAAGAAAAACTAGAATATGCTCATTTCTTAAAAGCAGTTCTCTCTTCGTCCCACACACAAACACACAAACACACACACACACACACACACACACACACACACACACACACACACACACACACACACTTTCACACTGTAATGGCCTCTGTATTGAATTAGTCATCTCTATCTCGGGTATTTGTTGTTAACTAACTGAAGCTCCCAGTCAGCAGCAGTACACTGACCTACAGGGCTGCAGGCTTTCTCTTCCTTTCTGCTAATTGCATTCACTCAATACCCCAGCTGTAATCAGACCCTGATTAGATGGGCTGGGATATAAAAACAGTCAGGTTTCCGAGTGCTGGACTGTAAAGCACTGGCTCACGGGAATGCAAACTGAGTACTACTTATATATCAGGTAACATTGTCGCAGTCTGCTTCTCACTTTCCCTCAGCCCCCATCTCCAAACCCCTGCTCACTTCTCCTAACCCACGTTCTCACCTTCATCTCCACAGATCTGCCATTCTCCAGCCGTCCACCAGATGTACCAGCATTTTTCTCCTGTCTACAATTCCACTTGCTCACATGTTCCACATTTGCCTCCCCTGCCCACACACCTGATTGCAGCTCCCTCATCACCATCTCAGTGAACCTGCCATTACCAGCCTTTCCATCGCAGTTTTGTGCAAAATAGAAGTGATTTGTTTTGAAAAGTCGACAAAACATTGCGAATTGCCTGTGTTTCCATTGAGTGATTTTATGCAAATAAAACTGGGTTTTCTCCTCTCATGATATAATTTTAATTGCACATGACGATGGATTACCAGCATCTGCAAAGTGTTGGGGACGGTGATTTCGATCATATCCACCACAATAGCCATTGTGGTATCGAAGGTGATTTGGGGGATCTGGTGCATGTAATGATGGAGAGGCAAATCCCTTATATCTGGCAGTGGCCACGTAGGTGGCAACGGCAGAATAGCTCACTCTGAAATTCAAAACCGCATTTCAGAAACCTATGGGTGACATCACGGAGGCTCTGTCCATCTTTATTTACAGTCTATGGATAGTGTTTGGTTGGACCGATACCAGCAATCCTGACATGCTTAGTTTAATTCCTCTCTTTCTTCAAGCTCGTTCAAAGGACAACATGCAAGGTTTTAGGGTCCCTCAGAGCCTTTTCCTAGGTCAGATTCTCTTTTCACATTACATGTCCTTAACTTTTTTTGGTAATAACAGGAATGGTGTTTATTGTTATGCTGATGATAATATATTATGTGCTAAAATATAGACTAGTTATTAGGTGCACCAATAGCCAATTAAGCCTTGCAAAAAATCCTCCCTTCCTAATGTTCAGTTTTACATAATTCACCTTCATGGTCATTTGGAGGCTGTGATCTGCAGTGATATTGTGTTGTATTTATATTGATATAAACAGGGGAGATAACAAAACAACAGCTGACCCAAATTTCATTCTTATCCCTCTGATGTCACAATTTCTGGCTCCTGTACAAATCACCACTTTAAGAAGCAATGCGCTTAATGTCGAGTTTCATTGTTTATCCATCTGTTTATTTTGCTGTTGTTTCACTCTCACGCTCTCATGTTGTTTTCAGCTGCAACAGGCAGCTGTTTTCAGTGGAAAAAACCTAGTGCACGATACGTGCTGTGCTCCGAACAGCAGACAGACACTGGTGGTGACTAGCTGATTGAGCATTTAGCAGCTAAAGAGAGAGAATAGCTATTACAGCTATTAAGTGGCCAGAAACACAACTCTAATAGAACGATAATGTTGCTCAGTGACTGCTGGATATTATGAAATAATATGAATTAATTAAATTATTAAATTATTATAAATTAATTAAAATACAAAGAAATAAGATAATAAGAAAAAAACGTATAAAAAATAAATAAATAAAATATATTTCTTCCAATTGTGACTTGCATGAATGTTAGACCTGTTACCTCTCTTGGAAAATGGATATTTAAATGAAAATATTGACTTTGAGGTTTTGGCACTGACTTTCCGTTTTAATAAGAGGGTGTCCCAAACAGTGTAAGATCTGCCCTTTTATGTATTTATAGGACAGTGCAACAGACAAGGCACCCAAGGGTGAGACAGTTATGCAAATGAGCACATCGCTTATTTCACTCAATGACGACCACACTTTAGGCCAAAAGCCCCCCAAACAAGATGTAATGGCTGCAGGACAGACAACAGTGTCTTTTTTGTGCACAATCATTGTGTGGCCTAAGGACTGTTTTGTACATTTTGATTTTATTGTGAAGTTACTGTGACTTGAGTGCTTAAAAGCTTTTCTTTCTGTCACTACTTTTTCCAGAGCTGTTTTTGTTCCTTGTACCCAGAGATTAGTGTGACATTGAAAAGCACTTGATGTACAGTTTCTGCAGCAGATCACACTTTATCCCCACTTTCATGAGCTTCAAATGACTTGGATTAAGTTAGTCGTCTTCCTTGTTTCTGACACAAATAGATCCTTATATCAGTGGTCCTCAATCCTGCTATTCCAGTTTGCTTCTTCTTGTCTCTCTCCAAATAGTAGCATTCACGCTTCGCTGTAATCACTTTCTGATTTCACAGCTAGACTGAGAGCCCAGAGAACAGGGGGAGCATTCAGCTCCACGTTAGCATGTTGTCTTCTCTTGCCCTCTTTTCCTTTTTGAGGTGCCATGGATGTAATATACAAGATGTGAGCGAACAAAGACGAGAGGAATGTGAAAAGAAAGGAGGAATTCGAATGTCGGTCACAGCGTTGCCATAACAATCCTCGATCAGCATGAGTGGGTGAACGCATGGACCCTGAGAAAATGACAGTGTGGAGTCGACAAAATGAAGAAAATGAAGAAAGTTTCTTCGAAAGAAAGTGTGTTTGAGCTGTTCAGTTTTCCTCTGAGTGCTTCTCCATGTTTTTGTGATGATGAATCAGTAATGATGTCCCTTCATCTGGCCCCAGTTAAAAGACTTGTGATGACAATATCTCTGCAGAGCTGCTATTGAGGGATACTCTTCATACTACCCTACCCTTACCTAAAGGAGGGCAAAATGGGGGAACAAATGTTTGTCAGGCATCTTTCCTCTTGACATTTTGGGGTAATTTCAATCTCAATGTGATGGAAGACACTGAAAAAAAACATTTTAAGTGCAACTGAGTGGAAATCGAGACTGAGATCTACCAGCTGTAAATAAAATATCTCAATCAGTGAGTACAAAGACAGAACTGCTCTCTGCTCATGACAAATGTTTTATTCTCTTAAATCTAGACCTTTTGACTGACACTTCACACAGTGACATGTCACACAGTGACGTGTCAGTCAAAAACACAGTGACGTATCAGTGCCCAAGGCAGGGGGACATGCCATTTTACCTCTTTTTCGTCCATTTTGTCATAGAGTGGACTGTGCACTGTGCACGTATCAGTAATGTGTAACGCAGTTTTATTCAGGGGATGTTAAAAGCTTTTGAAAATTTTTCTTATTAATTTTCTCTTATTTTCATTTGACGTTTTTCAAAGAGTCCATACACTGAGCATGTTTTATTTATCATAACATAACTTGATTTTTACCTCATGTAGAGAGAAATGTAAAGTGCTGGTTTCGGCCATTATTTCCAGTGATTTACAGGCAGAGACTTTCAATGAAAAGACACAAGAATGAGTGGGAATAAAATCACTGTTGTGGTTTTAGTTTTATTTCTTAGATTTTTCTGCAGTATTTTTACGTATGAAAAGTGGAATTATATGTTTTTTAATAACAATAATTATATTTTGAGGGTCTATCCATAAGGATTTGCAAATTTTTATGGGTGGATTTTTTTGGTTTTTGGGTTCTTGCCAGCTTTATACAAGTCAGTATAAACTAACAATATGATATGAAGAGTTTGACCTGAAAAAAAGGATACTGCACGTTACTGCGTTAAGGACTGTTTAAAATGTGCTAAGACAAGTGTGATAGAAATAAACTTGGACCCCAGGTTACACAGGATGGTATTTTCAAATGTGTTTTTTGATAGGGATGTGTGAAAAAAAGGAGCTCCGTGCTTCTTGTCACCCCATTATTTCCAGGTCGGAACCAGCAGAAAAGGAAGATGTCAAGTTGAAGAAGAAGGCTTTCTTAGCCTGGCTGACACTCCTGACACGTTTGAGAGAGAAGTGGTTGCCATTAAAGCTGCAGCTGCTGTACCTGCAGAGGCGAGAACCCTCAGGTGTAGGAAGACATTCAATTAGAGGGGTAAGACAGAAATGGCCATTATGCATTTCAAAGTCAACCACATCAAGCTGTGTAGCTGGGTTTAATTAAAATTGATATTTCAAAGAGTTTTCTTTCATTGCAGCACTACTTACTACTGAGTGTTCACACACCGGTACGGATGATTATAAAGGTCATGACTGGTTGAATTTAGAAAACATTTGTCAACTCCCTGTTCTGTAGAGATAACAGGAGAAAAGGCTGCAACCTTGAAGACTTTGATTAAAAATACATATAACCCGAGCTTCTGTCATTTTAGGTAAAACCTTGTCAAGCTACGACAAGTTTATTTATATAACACAATGTCTGCCCCTACAAAGGATTTATCCCAAAAAGCAATGATGAAAGAATTTGCAGCTAAAGCTCTCAGACACAAGGAAAACCATTAAAGCTGCATTAAACTATGATTTTCATAAAACAACAAATAACAGTGTTGTGTGTTGTGCAGCTAGTGATGAACGCGCACAGAATTATCACCCAACTCTGCAGTTCAAACCAGCGCTTTAGCATCTTTCAGCTTGTTGTTTCGGTTTTACGGCTGCAACTGTGCTGTTTTGGTTCAATCTCACCGCTCTCACGTCTTGTTTCCTGCCTCTAAAAACCCAACATACACTACCTGCTGAGCACCAGACAGCTATTCCCTCCCAGGAGGTGCTGGAGAGCAAGACAGAGCTAAAAGAGAGAAAACTGGTCACCGAATGAATGTTAATGTTACTCTGCGACTTGCCAGGTGCTTCCTGGTATGCCAGCCATATCAAGTACAGAATCAGTCAGTGGAGTTTCAGCATGATGTGCTGGAACTCGTGTATTTGAAATATGTGTTGAATGTTGTAATACCTGTGAAAGAGGTCCTCTCTTTACTTTGTTATAATTATGCATTACTCCATCTTTCCTGTCAGCCTGTTTCAAAAAAGACACATTTCTTTCTACTGGCAGCTGCAGCAGAATCCCTCCTGACTACATCTGTGAATGCTCTCAAAATGTGTTACATCTGTACATGACATATGTGTAAAAATACTGTAATGACATCTAGCAGTTGACAGATGACACAGATTTCAGTGTGAGAAAATTATCTGTTTAAGCCAAACCAGCAATGCGATGTGTATGATGAGTATGATATGTACATAAAACTGTGCTCAGTTCACAAAGAAGTTTCAATATTTGTTGTTTTGTTTAGTTTCTGTGTCACATCTTTAAATGTTTTGTGATGATGTGATGAAATAATAAAACCAAATAAAATCACAAAGTAACAAAACTTTGTAACTTTTACATTTTATTTTTATTAACCATTTTCAGGTTGTAAACCAATTTCTGAGTAGTAATAGGAAAACTAATGAAAAGTTAGTTTCTCTCCAGTGACACTGAAAATGAACCTCTTTTTGAATTCTCATAATTGAGGAGAGAACCAGGAGAAGCACACACAGAATAGAAAAATATGTCTCGGAGCACAAAATAAATTATGGTTTTATTGTGCTTCTGTTTTTATATTATTTTTTATATTATTTTAAACACAGGTACTGTTTCCCCTGAGCTATCATCTTCACATCAAATGAAATTTGTACACAGTTACTCCTTAAACAAAAAAACAAAAATGCAAATCCTCAAAGCTGTAAGAGAAAAGTAGTTTGTTTGTAATTCTTAATGTGATTTATATATAATACATTTAATAAATCTTTGCTGCCCTTACGCCAGCATTTTCTTCCGTTTCTTACATTCAACACAAACTATCCATCCATTCATTTTATAAACCGTCTATCCTGTTAAGTGTCATAAGGGGCTGAAGGCCACATTCACCCTCTACCACCTTACCTGGATGTCTTTGTACAGTGGAAGGAAGCTTTGTGAGGCTGAGAATGCCTCAGCCATCATGCCATGGTGATCTATGGCGATCTTATTGAGTCTTGCTGTCTCAAAGCAAATAGAAAGTCTTTTCACATTCTGGATAGAGTGTGGCTGCAGAAAGCTCACTGAGGCCAGGCTGTGGCGAGCTATTCTGTGAGACATAACTCATTCGAGTAATACTGATACAAGGCTGCTTTGCCAACGGGTCAAAAAGAGCTTTGATCCCGCAGCAACCCCCGTGGCCCCTGGTTCACTTTGTCATTTGGCTGCATGCAATTAACACTGAGGTAGGTTCTGCGTTAATCTGTGTGACCTACTTTTGTAGAAGGATCAAAATCTAACTTTAACATGTCATTTTAGTTAATACTGTGCTTATATGGAGCATTTTCCTAAAGAAAGAACAAAATAACAACCCGTGGCCAACTACAGTAGCAGCAGAAGAGCACTGGTTAGTCTCTGGAAGAGAAATGGGCAAAGGGTATCAACAGCAAACGTTTTGAATGTAATATGTTTTTTAAGAAAAGAAGAAGAATAGAAGTATAAAGTAGCATGAAATGAAAATACTCAAGTAAAAGCTTCTCAAAATTGTACCCATTTCAGTAAATGTAGTTACTTTGCATCACTGGTACTAGTCGCTCTCTCTCTCTCTCTCTCTCTCTCTGTCTCTCTCTCTCTCTCTCTCTCTCTCTCTCTCGCTCGCTCTCTCTCTCTCTCTCTCGCTCGCTCGCTCTCTCTCTCTCTTTCTCTGTCTCTCTCTCTCTCGCTCGCTCTCTCTCTCTCAATATTCCGACTGCTTGACAGAAGGTCGACTGCTTCTACCAAGTGGCCACTATGCAGCATAACATTACCTGACATGGCAAGCTTTCAGAGATTTCTCCCAGCAGCACGTCCTCTGGTGTTAGAAGAGGCAAATAGATTCTGACAACATAACACACACACACATTCACACACACACACACACACACTCACACACACACACACACACACACACACACACACACACACACACACACAC